>NW_017534407.1:3174950-3254113 GCF_001853355.1 Bactrocera latifrons
TTTTTTTTTTTTTTTGTCGCTTTCGTTATGATGTTTGTTGTTTTGGCTGATTGCTGCATACCGTATAGCCGGTGCCATCAGCCATTGTAGCTGCTTGTGTCAGAGATTTATCGAAGTTACGCGACCTTAACGACCCTCAGCATGCTTAACGCAAACATCGCCGCACTTGCGGTATCCGCGTGGAAATACCGAAACATAATTCAAATTCAGTTTGGCAATTCGTGCATTCATGTACAATATGACAACACCAAGACATGCATATGTAAACAGTCGCGTGTACAGCTGCAGCAGCGAGAACGAGAAACCACCTGACAGCATTGAATCAAAATTTCAATGTTAGACACTTGACTTGGCACAAATATACATATATATTATAATATGGGTATATTCGTGTGCTTATGCATTTATGCTTGGCTTATAGACATACTTGTATTTTTATAGTAAGGTGTTATACGCGCTTTTGGCTGTACATATTTATTTACCCTTTGCAATAATGATAACAAAAGAGCTTTGTTTATTATTTTTCGGTATCTTTCAATTAAAGAAGGTTCCCGCCCATTGTTTAACACAGCTTGTATCTATTACTAGCATAATTATAACCCCGTTTGCGATCTAATTAAACATTTAGAGTTTATTTGTGGCTTTATGCATAGCTGGTTCAAGCTACTTGGTTCAAGGTTTTAATATCAATTGCATTGAAATATTTCAATTATACCTTGTATAGCATGAAGCCGAAACCAATCGGTCAAAAAGTTCGATTTATTAAAAGTATATTATCTTAATCAATCATATAATTATTGTTGGACAAAGCTTAAAATAAAAAATGCTTTTGAATTCCCATTATATATACAACAAAACCTCCTTTTGGTGAATATCGGCCTTGGAAGTGATTTATGCTGATTCATTCTTTTCAGACTATGAACTCTTGCGCTTTACATTCTTGTAAGCAAATCACATTTTTGTCATCAAAAACAATGCGCTTCAAAAATCAGTCACTCTCTTGACATTTAATAAACAATTCACAGTCATTAATGCGACGCAGCAAATTTTGATCTGTAAGAACATGAAAAACCCATATATCAAGCTTCGCAATTAATACTAAACATTTCATGTTCTTGTGAACGGTCACCGTAGACAAATTTAATCTTTCAATAATTTCTCGAGTTTCTATTAAAAGATTTGATTCAACGAAAAACGACTTTATTTTATCCACATTGGCTTCAAGAGTCAGCTATTATCATCAAACGAAAGTCGTGATTATATATCTAAATCGTTCATTAATATTGACTGCATATTCAGTTTTAAAAAACCCCTTCGACCAACAACTCCAAATAGTAAATTTTTTAGGAACGTAGAGATTATTTTTCGAATTGTTCCAAATACGGCAACATTATTTATCTGTGTACCGCTAAAGAAGAATAAAACCTTCGGTACATCCCTTGATTTCTCAGAATAATTTCGTCTCAGAACACCAATCAACCATCTACTTGCGGTTATAAAAGTGCCTCAGCACCAATTCTTTTTATTGTTTTTAAGCACCGTAATTTTCTTCCACTGTGATGCTTGTTTAATTTAATCTCTTTGTAGTTCTTCTTGCTAGAGCCAGAGTAGTTCTCAACTATCTCCTGAAGTTCGTCCTTTTGGTAGTGACTTCCCTCGAAAATAGTAACGTCGGGAGCTCCTCGCCAACGACTTTCGTCTATTGAACTTTTCTGAACTTTCCTTCTGTATGATAAACCGGTATTACACTCGTTATGGTTCATTTTGTAGACAGAAGCACCTCCTGTACCACAGTTGAATGCCGTGAAACAAAGGCTGCTTTTTGAAGGGTCTAACTCTAGGCAGTTTTATATCCCTAAAAATTACCCTATATGTTCAACATCTTCATGATCTCTATATTTAACAGGTTAACTTTTTTGCCAAATTTTGAAATTTAGGCTAAGCTTAGACATTATACTATATAATCTCCGACTTAGCGTTACTGGCCTTTCTAACCAAACCTTTTTTATTATAATTTTTTGGATTAGAAAACTATTTATTAGGTAAATAATAAAATATTGAGGCGGCTAATATCAATTTGAGCATATTCGCAGAGTTCGTACAATTCCACATCTTCTTCATTGCAATTTTGACAAGTTGAGTTCAGAGAAGGCCTCTTGAAAGACTCTACAGCGATATAGCAGTCTGTGACAAGAGTTGTTTAAGGGAACCAGACCAGTAACTCAGCTCCACCCACATGTCCCTAGGAGGTATGTGCGCGGATCAATTGCCGCTAGGAGAAGACACAGTTGTCCAAGTTATCAAAGATGTGGGAATGTCGCTTTCTGGGTCCGTTTCTCGAATTTTGTTATCCACCTTTGTAGAAATACAACTGCAGGCTAAGCACTGATATTATATGCGTATTTCAAAACTCGAGAAAAAGTCTTAATTATGACAAATGATGAACATATCTTCCTATATCACAGTGTTTAAATGGGTTTCTTTTAGAACAACTTTAAACATCTAGTAAAAGATATTCCTATACATGATATACCAGTACATTGTCAATAAGAATATTTAATTTTTAGTAACATTAAATAATTATTGCTTATAATTATGTATCAGCCATTTTATATGCATACATCAGACAACTTAAGATTAAACAATTCATCAGACAACCAGAATAACCTAAACCGGACAATCTACCTTAAATTATTTTTAAAGCGATCCCACGTTGTTAGCCATTGCTGCGTATTATGATTTGTTATTCCTCAAGTAAAGTTAGCGTAAAAAAATTTCGGTTTTACCAGATAGTAATTAAATAAAAAACTTTTGAAACCACTTACTGTATCAAATTTGCTTTTGATTCACTTAAAATTTATTTATTTTCTCTTTAAAATCTAACTTTGCCAATGTATTTCCATATCTTCTATGTTAATTGTTCATATTTCAGAACTTCTCTAAATTTATTACCAAATCTTCTATGCTAATTGTTCACATTTCAAGTTCTTCTATAAATTTGCACTTTTTGCCGCTATTCAAACAAAATATAATTAAATTTCACAGTCTCGCCAAAATCGTTTGCTTCAAGAAATATTTTTGGCAAATTGATTTATGTTCGTGATAAGCGTGCTAATATTCAAATTAAGAGGGAAATAGAGAACTGTAGACTGTTAATTATCATAATTAAACAAACTAATGAAATATCACGTGCATTTGGATATGCTTGAGTCATTGCATGTAGATAATTTTATAAGTACACACTGAGCAAATCGTCTATAAAAAACTTATACATATATAAAAAATCTATAATTTGATTAATCATTATTTTTCCATATCTTATTTTATATAGTATGTATATTTTGCACGAACTTAAATTTGATACTTGCTCGAGCAATTGATTGACAGAGCTCTTTTACGTGATATTGAYCCAAATGCTCAAGTTCAAATTATTTATTTATTTATTTATTATTTGTAAAATAATAATACAATTATTATTGTACATTAAACATAAGGAGCACTAGCTACAGAGGCTTTCAGATCTGTAAGTCCGAACACGGGAGTTCTTATTTTCAGTGATTTTACAAAGACTACATTTATTAGTCCACATGCGATCTCTGATCAGTCATCTAATCTAACCTAACCTTACGTTGAAATATAAAGGTCGTATAGTTAAAGAAGATAGCAGCAGGCAAAGCCGGTGTGCTTTTCAAAATTCCAATAGTGGCTGAATTTATTCTATAAGAATTTATTGTAGCTTATATAGCAATTATTACACTATTTCCAACACCTGAAAGGAAGACCCAGCAGAAAGAAAATCAACGTGGTATTTAAAATATCGACCTGAAAGTTTACACTTGTTCTTTTCTCTCCCAGAAACTGCTCATCTTTTGGAACAAAATATCTCTTACCCCAAAATTAGACAACGCTATAACTTTTGAAAAAACAGTTCATATCAAAGCCCTATAGCACATAACCGTATAAACAAAACAAAACAATCAAAATCAGGATAAAGTTCTTGTTGTACCCTTTTATGTTACAAAAACTACACTCGTGCATCGAGTCACATTGCCCGAGGAGTTTGTTAAGAGTAAACACTCTAATTTAGCGGTAGTGAGAATTTTCAAAAATCATCTCCGACAAATACTTTTCGAGTTCATCGTTAATTACCAAAGTGTTTGCGGCGCTCCGGAATGTTCGTGTGAAACTTCATGTCTAGTTTTTCTCAAAAAAATTTTTTTTTTTTTCAAATTGTGACCACTGTAGCATAAAAACCGCTCGGTAGATTTCAGTGAAATTTGTACCCAATGGAGTTTTTTTTATTAATTCCTCTTTTTACAACCAACTAACTGTTGGTTTTCTAAGAAAGATCTGAAACAAAATTTTACTCAGACCGCCGTTTTGTTTATTAAAAAAAAATCGGTCAAGCTTTGGACTCTGTATTAATAAAATAATTTTTTGATTCGATTGATTTTAGATGAATTTCCACCGCAAGAAGTTTCGGTTGGAACTGGATTAATCAAGACTGTCAAACTAAATCGATTTGTAATTCGTTTTTTCTTTTATAAAATAAAATAATTTACTGGCAAAAAAATTATTTAAAAATATATTTTTTCCTCATCTCTGCCTACAGCTAATCCCAAAAGGCCTTAATTGAGACGCTACAATATAAATGATATTAAAAAAAAAAAGTTTCTAAGTTTGTAGGACTGTGCTTAATTACTATGCCAAATATGAGCGCGAACTCAGTTTTTTAATAGCAGCTGCCTAAGTCGATACACCTCAGTAGTGTCATGGGATTTTTACAATGGATGAAAATGTCGAACAAAGAATTTCTCTAAAATTTTGTATTTCTAATCAAATTTCGTGTGCGGAAAAGTTGCGAATATTGAAAAAGAGCTATGGTGTTTCAGTTTTATCAAAAACACAATCATATATACAGCGGTACAAACCTTTCAATAACGGTCGAGCGATCGTTGAAGACATGCCTCGTTCTGGGCGACCTTCGACCGCTTCAACTGATAAAACTATTAAAAAAGTGAAAGACATGGTGCTTAAAAATCAGACAACTGTTAGAAAGGCAGCAAAAGAGCTCGACATCTCTCGCGAGTCGTTTGAATGCGATGTTTTTGAGTATGAAACGCATTCTTGCTTGACTCGTCACGATAAAGCTGAAAAAAATTACCATTAACAAGTTAACAATCCTCGGAATGTTAATTGTTTTTTCGATATTCCTGGTTTGGTACATCATGAATTTATTCCGGAGGGTCACACGGACAATAAGGAGTTCTATTTGTCCGTATTGAGGCGTTTGCGCGAGAAAATCCGTCAAAACTGGACGAAATTGGGGAAGAACAATTCATGGATTTTACACTATGATAATACACCATCGTATTTTGATCGAATTTAAAACCAAAGCACAATGAATTCCTACGATCAACCAACACATTTACCAGATTTTCCTCCGTGTGATTTTTTCTTGTTCCCCAAACTGAAATTTCCGCTTCGTGAAACCCGTTTTCAGTCGATCGAAGAAATACAACAAAATTCGCTGAAGGCTATCCCAAAAAGATTTCGAGAACTGGAAGATTACCAAATACAATATCATATTAGTAACCTAAATCTATACAGTAGCTTTCTCATCTTATTTATTTTTCGTAGAACAAAAACATGTTTACTATTTGAACAAGTTTAGTTTTATTACAGTTCTGCTTTTGTTCTCCTTTCTGAGAAGATCAAATGTGCTAAATCCCACAATAAAATTAAAAATTCGGGCATGTTTGATTTTTTTTCGGTTATGGCAAAACGGGAATTAAAAATATGTATAAAGCAATAAATTTTATTTTTTCTGGAACATTTGTTTCAGCTTTTTTTTTATTATCAAAAATGAAGTTTGTAAAAAAATACTAGTTTTAAAGCATAAAGTAAAAATTTAAAATTTTCTTTGCCAAATATTAAAAGAAATGATGAAATAGTTGGAGCTATGCTTGGTTTGATTAATTTTATAAAAAAAAAGAACAAAAGCTGCGCAATCAGTAGTAATTTGTTAGCACTTTCAAGGTCATGTGATTAATTTGCACGCACTTCTGGTCTGCGCCAATGATTTTTTCTCTGTCTATTACTTCATTCCACTATAATTACTGTTATTAGTAAAATTTAGTTGATTGGCATACAACAACAACGAGTTCAATAACCTTTAGTAATTTGTCCGATTAGTTCATTCAGCTACTGTGCTCAACGCACGCGAGCCGAAAAAAGACGCTACTGTTACAACATTGGCATTTGCATAGCTTGATTATTAATATTCTAAGGAATTTCCAAAGCTTTTGTTTGTCCCCAGAATCAATGTAATGCGCCAGCGTTAATTTGCATATTTTAGGTATTTTAAACAAGACTAATTAATTGTTGGTGAGGTTAATGTACGAGCTTAAAAAAAAATAAAAATAAATAAGAAATACAGCTGATACTACCAAATATTTCAGTCGAAAATTATAAATAAAAATATATAAAAAAGTAAAATATATTGAAATAAAATCGATATCAACTTTCGAGCTTCAAAGTTGTATACAATTTATCAATTTATATATGTAAATATGTCTGTATATCGCAAAAAGAGAAACCTGTTCAAACTACCGCTGCACGGAAATTATAATACCCTTCATAAGTGGATCTTTTCTAGCATAAAGGTATATAAAAAGAGGTTTAACCTGATTTTGATGGCTATACTTGTATGGAAACTATATGAAAAATAATATATATAATAAAATTCGTGGTTTTTCCACAAAAAACTTCTTTTGCCCGATCAGTTTGTGTGGCAGCTATATGATATAGTGGTCTGATTTTAGTCGTTCCGCCAAATATTTCTTTTTTTGGGGAGGAAAGCTTGAGTATAGAATTTCAGACCGTTAACTCAAAAATTGAGACACTTGTTCAAGTTTAAATGCCTAATTCGATTCAGCGCATCACACTGATCATTTGTATATATTCTTAATAGGGTCCCCAACTCTTTCTTTTGAATGTTACAAACTTCATGACAAACTTAAAATATGCTATTCAGGTTATAAAAATTCAAAATAGAAATCATCACCATCATCGCAAATGCGCTCACAAGCTTAAACTTCAAATGGTTGCCCATACATATCCACGTCCAAATTTGCTTCAGTTTTATTGTTCATTACTTAATACATATATATGCACATTAATATCGGTTTACGGCTGCTTCCGAAACTAGAAAACACCAAAATATCCAAATTATAAATAAAGAAAGACACTATTCGAAACCAGTTCGTTTAATAAGTCATGGCTCCGCGCATATTGATAAAATTCTTTATCAGCAATTCAGGCAGACAGCTTTCCGTTGGTTGCTTTTTGTCACCACAATTGTGAGTATGTATGTATTTAAACTAGTGTGTCTGCAAACTGGCTAACTCTACTCTACATTTAGTTGCATATATTAAGTTTTCGATAAGCTAGTATTTACTGATTTACATCGCGCTTAAACAGTCCTCTCATGTTTGTTTATAAGTCTGTTTTGGTTTTAACCGTGAAAAGATTTCAATAATAATAAAAATTAATCGATTCTAGTCTCTGCTTAAAGTCTATTTGGGGCATTTTTTCGGCAAACTTTGATTCAAACACGCAATCTGACGTGTAAGTGAAACGTAAACTACTAAGATTCAGATTAAGTGTACACGAAGAGGATCGATTCGGCGCCGATCGCAGCAACTCTAACTGACGTATGGAACGGCTTGACGCAATTTACGTCGAGATCTTAAATTGAAAGTTATTCGACCTTCCCAAGCGACATCGCTGTCCTCTAAGGGCTCCTGGAAAGTTCCAAGAAGATCCAACGAACCAAGTTTTGTTCAGCGATGAGGCCCATTTCTGGCTCAATGTGGTTTATGGGCTGGTGAAATCATCGGTCCATATTTCTTTACAAATAATACCGGTGAGAACCTAATCGTATATGGTGACCATTATTGCGCCATGAGAACCGACTATTTGATGGCTGAAATTGAAGCTCGTGTAATCTTTCATCTCATCAATCAATGAATGTATTGAGAGAACACTTCGGTGAGCAGATAATTTCACGTTTTGAGCCGGTCGATTGACCATCAAGATCGTGTACTACCACAAATATCTAAAGTCTATGCGAACAATACCGCTTCGTGAATTAGAGCAAAATATCACGCTTGTCATTCGCCAATTTCAAGTGGAAATTCTCGAACAAGTCAGCAAAAATTGGACTCAATGGAGTGATATCTCAGACATAGTCGTGGCCAAAAGTTGAAGGGGATAATCTTCGAAAAATAAATGCCAAAGAATGTTCTTTTGAATGATAATAAACATTACCCATTCAAGTTGAAGTTTCTGAGTTTTTCTTTAAAAAAGTAGGGAACCTCGAAATGGATCACCATTTACTATAGTTTCTGCCTAAAATGTGGACGAATTACATTGGCTTCCACATATATCAATATTTGCATAGTAATTATCACCAATCTAGTCGACTTTATGTCAATGTGGTTATTCCTTCATTCAATTTGGTGGTTATATTATTTTGAGCAAGATGAAATACTTCCAGCTGCTCCTCTGGCCACCAATTTTTACAACTTTTGGCTGGAATGGTTTTCAAAGCCTTCAGCGAATTTTGATTGTTGCGATTTCGGCACATTTTTGGAGCACCATTCGTTAAATTTTTGAACAGTCTTGACTTCTTATTTCTAATCTCACGTCTCGTAATCAGTAATGATATGTTTAATGAATGCACGTTCTCACCAACATTATCAAACATCTCTTTTGCTAACTCCGCTTGACGTAGTTTTTGCAAAGGATTCAATTCTTTTTATACGAGCCTAGCATTGACACGCTTCATATCCAAAACACTAACTAAAATATTGAGTCGATTCATAAAAGATGCGCAGATGCTCCGAAAAAATTTGGTTTTAACGGTAAGGCAAAGATTTTGAAGCACTGCTTATTTTACTTTTTCTTTGTTATTAACAGAGGCATGATAAGGTGAACTCCCCAAAGCACTGCTGCAACATTTTTAACGATTCTGTTATCGTGATTCAATTCGAGATACGAAATTTCAGGCAAACTCATGGCTCATTTTTTTTCCTTTGTAAACACCACCACACAAATCTTTTCGCGCTTCTAATTGATATTTGGAGATCAAACTTCATATGAACGCAAAACAAATTGTACCAAACTAACAAAATAATTTTGGTGGAATCAATTTAAACAACTGCGTGTTTCTATTGACCAGTATGGCTCAAATTTGAAGAACAAATGTTTGAAGAAGATATTTATGTTTCACTATTAAAACAAAGTATTGTTCGCAAAAAAACATCCACACACGTCTTTATTTTTATTTTTATTTTTATTTTTTTGTAGCAAATGCGGAAACCGAAATCCAAACTTGACTCGTTTTACTGCACTGCAGTAAAAGAGCAGTTAAGACACTCTAGCAGCATTAGTCCCAATTGTGTTAATATAGCTTATGCAATGTACTGATATAAAACAATAGCGGAGTTCAAGCTTATGCAAAACCAAGCGCGATATTAAAAATAATTAAAACTACAAATTCAAATTTGGGCAAACATAATTCGCGACAAATAGATTTATGACCCGGTTGAGTTTAAATTAACTTCGAATTTAAATGCGATGCATAGCTGTACAAATCTGCAAGCATAGAAGTTGATTTAGCAGTTAAATAGAATTGGGTGTTTTGTACACTTGTACACTCCAACAAAGAATTTGTTTCAAATTTTGTATTTCGAACCAAATTTCGTATGCAAAATCCTTGCGAATGTTGGAAGAGGCGTACGATGACTTAGTTTTATCAAATAAACCAGCCAACGAGTGATACAAAGCCTTCAAAGGCGGTCGAGAGATCGCTAAAGAAGATAAAAGTATTAAAAGAGAAAAACATATGGTGGTTGAAAATAGTCAGACAAGTGTTAGAGAGATGGCAATAGAGTACGACATCTCTCGAGAGTCCGTTCGAATGATTTTGGTGGATATTTTGGATATGAAACGCGTTCTTGCTGGAGTTCTATAAAAATGTCTATTTGGACATCCTCGATCATGCGAATTTCGTTAACGCACTCATGGAGAGCGTTATACTGCCGATGGGAAATAACCAAAACAACCACGCCAAAGCCCTAAAAAAATTGAGAAGAGGCCCACTGTTTTTTTCGATATTCGTGGTTTGTTATCACGAATTTGTTCCGGAGGAACAGACGGTTAAATGAGTTATATTTGGCTTTATTGAGGTGTGAGAACATCTGTCGAAAATGATTGGAATTGTGGAAGAACAACTCATGGAATTTGTATGATGAAGATGCACAATCGTAGCGAGTCACGATAGTGACCGAATTTAAAAGCAAAACATGCCATGAATACCATCGGTCAACCACCCTATTCACCAAATTTGGCTCCGTATAATTTTTTCTTGTTCCCCAAACTGAAATTACCGCTTCGTGGAGCCCGTTTTCAGTCGATCGAAGAGATAAAACAATATTCGCTGATGAAACTGAATACCATCCCAAAAAGACCTTCTAAAAAGTGTTTCGAGAACTGGAAAAATTGTTGGCATTAGTGTATTACACCTTGAGGGGATTACTTTCAAGGTAACAAAATAAACATTGATGACTAATTAAATATTTTGTACTTTATGTACAATTTCCGGGTACTCTTTTGTCACAATGTATACTAATACTAAATTTTCTGCACTACAAATAAGCCTGCACATTTTTGCCACAAAACCACCCTTCTAAAAGTTATACACAGTTTACATTTTACAACAAATGTACGGAGCCTTCATTGAAGTGATTTTGTGTTGCTCATACGACATGGTATACACTATGAATGCAGTACTTTAGCTGTTTAATTTTAATTGCTTATAACTTGTAAAGGAATATTTTTCTGACAAAAAAAATCTATAAGAAATATTTTTAGAATGAAAAATGTTGTATTGAATACTATTATCTTAAATTTTGTTGTTTTATTTACTTCGGAGATAAAAAATGTAATGCGAAATATCAAAAAATTTCATGTAAAAAATGGGAAAAAAGTTGGCTCGGTTTAAATCGCAAATAAAACACTTGATAACGTTAGATAATGTTTTTTAGGCCAAAAACTGAAATACCAGAACACAGCTTGTGATATAGCGGTCACCCTAATACTTGGTTTGCTTGGCTAATAAATTAGAATAAAATGCGGAATACTTTATTAATACTAATTCTAATAAAACTCACCTCTTTTGTCGCGCTGCGCAAGCTGCTGTTGTTGCTGCAGATGATGAGTTGGTTGCTTTTGCTGCTGTTGTTGTGCGCGTGTTTCTTCGCCATTGTATGCCGCAATTGTTGAACTAGAAACTGGATGATTGACGACTTTTGTGCCGTTGGCGCTACTGAATGGCTGAGGAAATGTCTGAATTCTGCTATAATTGTGGTTGTGGTTGTTGCTGCTGCTGTGATTGCTGTCGCCGGAGTTGATAATGACCAGTGATAAGAGCATGAGCAATACCGATATGCGTGACATTATGGTGAATCAATTTGTTTTTGTTTTTTATCTTAAAAATATTGCACTGAAGAATTCACGTTTAATTTTAGTTTTATTTTAAATTAATTTTATTTTATTACTTTTTTAGTATTAAAATTATTTTTTAGTGTTGAAATATTTTTATTATTACTTATGTTTTTTTAATTAATTTTTTTTTTTTTTAATTATTTTTATAGATATATATATATTTTTTATTGTTATAACTATTTATATTATTATTTTAAATATTATTTAAGATGTAGTGATGACTTTTTTAAATATCTGGCGCTTTTGATGACTGACTGCTTAAAAGTGTGACTGACCGTTAGACCGGCGCACGCGGAATGCGCTCCACTCGCTGTGTTTCGTAGCGAAAATGCTGTTCAAGGTAAAGTCGCTGCTCGTGCAGCGTTTAGGCGGCGTCTCAAAGCGCAGGCAGCTATGCGGTAACGTGACGCACTTAACCACTCGACGCTCGATGCTCGAAATCCAAATTAATAACAGGGTTCGTTGGCTATAACTAAGGCATCTAGCGCATTAGAAATTTGTTCACAGCAAGTTGAAAACTTGACGCGCTTTCAATATATTTTTGTAGTTGTAGAATAGTTGTTGCTGTAATATTTTAATTTTTCGTAGTATTTATTGTTGTAATATAAATTTGTTTTTAACATTTGCTATTGTTGTTGTTGTTGTAATATTAACATTTTTAAATGATATTTTTTGTTGTAATATTTAAGTTTTTTATAACATTTTTTGTTGTAAAATCTGCATTTTTTATACTAACTGTTGTTGTATAACTATGCGCTTGCATCTGATTACTATGCATCGTTTATTTATCAAATCGTTAACGAAATTTTCAAGTCAATAGTAAACAAATGCGCGGAAGACACCACACACGCGTTACGTCACTAACACACCGAAAACAAGTTTATCGCCGTCGCGTCCACTAGCCTTTAACTGTCGCTTATCTGGATTCAGGCTGGCCGTCTGGCTAACTTGTATAGATTATATTATTGTACCTGTTCCGTTACAGCTGGCTGCGCCGCGTGTTACATTTCTCCGCGGTCACTGCTTATTTCTGCACCAATGAAACACCTTCACCACTGCACACCACTCTCACTTTCGCCTGCGACGCACTCGTCCAACCGGCTTGACGACCAAAACTAAATTGGAATATTTTATGCATGTAAATCTGCGACTAATCAAAACGCTTTCTAAACATTCTGTTGACAATATTCAAATGCAACAAATTATGAGAAATAAAATTTCCAAAGAAAATAAAAAAAAAACACAAAATCGAAAAACAACCACAATTCGTTGCGACAAAAGGCGCTAATGAGGCCGCTGACGCTTAGCTGTTGAAGCGCACACTGGCCACTCGTTGCTGTCTATCGTTTCGACTTCCACCAGTCCCACCTATATGCATGTGCATATGTTTGTGTCATTATTATCCAACGGATTAATTAAGGCCGCGCCGAAGAAAGCATATTCGTTTATTCATATTTCAGCGACGTAGTATTTTCGATTATTAAATAACAGCAACTAATAAAAAAAACCCAAAGAAAAAATTAATGCAAACACAACACCGCCTTTCTTCACCGTAAATGGTGTGTTGTTGTTGTTGACTTGAATAAAAAATGTTGTTCGTAGCACGCTGTACGCGATGCTTCACTTCGTTCGTTACACTTGATTAAGTCGAAGCTTTGAAATTTGTAATGTAAATGCTGCGCATGCGCGCCACAGCTGGTCTTTGCACAAAAGTTCGTAGTTTTGGACGTAAGAGAGTGAAATTGCTTATCAATAGCGTTGTTCTTATTGTTGTATTGTTGCTGCTGCATTAATGACTACCAGCGGGTGGTAAGCGCTGCTTGACCAAATGCGTTCGCATGCACTTATTAGCCATGAAATTCCAGCGCGATAACTCCGAGTACTACATACACATACAGCACATGCGCTCTCTGCTCTGCCTCTACTTGAAGCTTTGAAAATTGCAATACATTCACTCTCTTTGGTGTGCGCTCTCTCACTGTCTTCGTTTATTAACGCTCACTAACTGTAGCTTCGTTGCGCTCACCAAGTTTCTCATTGCCACTTTTGCCTCTTCGCACTGATGCTGCGGCGATCTTTTGGCATTCGCGCGTTGACAATCACGCTGTTAACATCTTAAATAATGCTTGTCGCTTGCTTGGTGGCAAAATCAAAATATATTCCACTACTATCTAGCGAGCTGCCGTCTCTCTGCATGCTTGCTTGGCTTTCGACGTACTAAATGTTGGCATTGCTATTCGTAAAACCGTAAACTGTTCGTCGCTCTCTGGAACTGATTGCTTGCTCTTTGCCACCGAGCTGGACTTATTTGTAAGTCGTTGAGTTTGCTCTTATTTTGGCAAGCTTTGCCTTTGCTTGAGTGGCTATTGCTGTGTGCTATTTCACTGACTCTTTGAGATATTGCAATTGGGGAACAATTTTCAGCCTTTCACCTCAAAACTAGTCGTAATGTTTTACGAGTATAATGTTGTGCCTTTGCGCTCAGCACAGCCACTGCTCCTCGTGAGAAATTGCTGTTACCGTGAACAAATTGCAATGTGTATGGGTCTTTTCATTCATACATTTACATATATTAACTTGTATAAATTTTTTCACTGGAACTGGTTGCATTCTTAACATCATCCTTGCATTTATGGATGATCATTAAACCAGTCGCTTAACCAATAACTAATGACAGCGTATTTAATGGTTTGAATCGAGTAATCGAAAAAAAAGTGAAATCAAAAGACTTAAGCAACAAACTCGATAAAATATAGCCGCTGTTGGAAATATGTTAAAATTAAAATTTCAGAATAGCTGCATGGAAACCAAGAGAATATTTCTTTAAGGTAAGGATAGTTTTAAAAGTAGTAACTTTTCTAAAACAAAGCTATTCATATGAATAGTAGGTATTCAACGAGTTCAGTTGGAGAAGTATATTTAAAACACTTAATTCAAGAAATATTTGAAGTGAAGTTCAATGCTTAAAAAATTTATTAAAATTGAGCAATAAATTGTATGAATACCTTACAGGCGTTGGAGCGAAAATGTTTTAAGAAAAATTAGTGCTTTTAACTATGTCAAAAATATAAAAAATATAGCCTTAAAGACATCTCACCAAGAGCACAATAAAGTGCTACAAGAGGTATTTTCGAATGGTCCAGTAAGCTTATCGTAAACAATTAAATACAGTTCAGTCATAATTATACCCACACTATCCTCGGGTTAAAAACAGTTTTTTTCAACATTTTTTCTCATATATATAAAAAATTAAATATTAAAAATTCTGAAATTAAAAAAAAATACTTTAAACTCGGCCATTGCGATACCTCGGAAAAAAGTTGAGCCCGAGTTGGCAGGATAACTTCTTACAAGATTATCTAAAGTGGAAAAATACGTGTTCTAGTTTAAAACCTTAACTTAGAACTTGTACGAAGAAAAAAAGCTGATAATTCGATTTTTAGCAAACATTTTTACATAATTAAATAAAAATCCGTCGTCCAAATCTTTAGAATTGTATTTTAAAGATCTGTGCCTAATTTCATGAGGATCATTTGACTAGTTCTCGAAAAATCTTGTCAACCGACTTCAAAAACAAAGCTTCCAGAAAAGCGTGTTTAAAGACGATGCACATAGCTTAGCTAGTCTAGAGTGCAAAAGTTCTGAAGGCTGTATCTCTGAAACAATTACTCGGATCAACTTGAAAATCTATGACAATATTCAATATTCTCGAGATATTGTAGAATTTAATAAGACAACCAAAACTTCGGTCTGTTGAAACCCGTAAACCCATGTAACCCCTTAAGTTTGCCATGATTTTTGTAACGCCCATATCAACTATCGACAAAAACGCCCTGAACCCATCACAAACCTGTTTAGGTGTTTTATTTTTAATTTTGCAATTTCACCTAGTTGTCTACTTAAAAGTATCACATCTTAAGTAATTTTACATTGATCTTGCATAAGTGGGGCATTCGAGGGGGAAGTATATTATATTCTTCCAAACAGCTGATGCAATTGGCATTCGGTAAGATATTCAATCTTACTGCATAAATCTCAATCGGACCGTGCCCACTCAGAACTCCCGCAACCACTGAAAAATGAAGCTAAAGCGAAAAGTTTCCTGAACCTCCTACGATACGCTGAGTCAAAGAAGTTCCCGTTCCTACCAGTTCATACCGGTTCCTACCGATTCCCATTCCGCAGTTATTAAAACTAAGGTGACCGACTAAGCAACAATATCTGCCTTACAATTTCCTGCAAAATCGCAGTGGTCAGGCACCAAAACCAGTCAAATCATAAAATACTCGCCTTTCATTAGTTTTGATCACACAATCATCGAACTGAAGACTTACATCGCTGCTCCACTATCTGAATGGATATTCACCACTTTAAAGGTGGTTGCGCTCCGGAGCAGTAGGTTTACTGTCACCTTTATGGCATTCACCTAAGCTTGGAAAACACTGGCGTGGTCAAGAAGCCTAAAACTGGAGATAATGAACAGTGTATTCCTCCACCAACCCTTCCAGCAAGCTTTGACCTATCCGTACAAGGTGGAGTCACTCGTTCTCATACCTCGAAGGTAAATTATCAAAGCGATACCCAAGGTTAGGTTTTAGAGTGCCCACGCTCGCAGTTATCTAAGTATCATGTCATACACTTCGTAGCTACATCCACTACTGATTTATACAGGAAGCCATTTTTCGTGAGTGAGTGTGTGCGACTTCAACCAAACAAATATGCTATAGAACGTTATGGGCCTAACTATGGCTTCACTTTCAGCAGCAGTACAAAGAAACCGATGCTTCTCTTAATCTTTCCTCGATTTTTGGTTTCCATTGAAACTTCTTGTCTGGGATGAGCTGTAGATACTTAACTTTGTTAGGAATCGGAAGAAATTTTCCTCTCATTGATGGTAAATACACCTCTAATATTTTACACTTCCTAGTGAATAAAAGCAACTCTTGCCAACAGGTGCTACTTCAAATTGAGTAGGTAATTGAGAAGTAAAGTCCTCTCTCGACGAACAAAAACCAAACTCTATAAATCACTCATTATTCCCGTTCTGCTATATGATGCAGACGCTTGGACGATGATAAAAAACTGATGAGTCGACGTTACGAGTTTTCGAGAGAAAAGTTCTGCGAAAGATTTATGATCCTTTGCGCGTTGGCCACGGCGAACATCGCATTTGATGGAATGATGAGCTGTATGAGATATACGACGACATCGATATAGTTCATCGAATCAAGACACAGCGGCTGCGCTGGATGGATTATGTATACGTATGGACAGCTCTGAAAGTATTCGACGCAATACCCGCCGGGGGAAGTAGAGGAACAGGAAAACCTCCACTCTGTTGTTAACTTGGCTACAATCGTATAAGCGATGTCTGCGCCAATAAAGAAGAAGTGAATAAAACCAGTTCGGTGCCGCTAGGATTTATGGAATTGCCGTTTTCAGCAATCCAGTTGAAAACGACACTAATGTACCCCGTCTTGAGCTCTTACACGATATTCAGAAATTTTCAACATGACAGGTAACACAAAGAACAATCCATCATTCTTCCGCCATAACAAATTAAATAATGATTAAAACCGATATTTAGTTCTGAAATAAACATTATACATACAATTTTCTTCTCATCTTCTTCTTGTAGCATTCAATAATATTCGTATTAAATCCACTGATCTTCTACATACTTCTGCCCTGCTTAGTGCCAGACACACCACTTTTTTTATTTTTTTACTTCTGAATTTAAGTATTGAATAATAAAGCTCATACAACACTTTTGGGATTAAAAACATGTGTTATTATTGCTTAGTTGTAAATTATGTAATTGAAATTCCAATGGCCCAACATTTAGTAATGTCATGTCAAGGTTGATAAGCGCATCAATCTTTTTGGACAGCTAAGTATGACCACATGCATCCATTTTGTATGTACCTGTTTAAGTAAATGTAAAGCGACTAATTGCAAAGCATTTAAAAATTCAATTAAACACAAATAAAATTATTAAAATATTGTTTAAAATTCTTCAATGAACGGTCAATCGCTCAAGCTAATACCATAGTTTCAATATCTACATTATTCATCGCAAGAAGTCCACTAAGCAAACTACTTTTATATGCACACTTCTAAATATACATATGTGCTAGGGTGTGCGTTTTTTTTCAACATTTTATTTACATAAGTTTCAAGCTGTCTGTGTGTTTATAAAATATTCACCAATTATTATACATATAATAAAGGTAACATGCTTCTTATATTCACTTACAAAGGCTTTTGGGTCCATGTCATAACTGCCTTATCTCCACAGATAGTTTGACAGCCAGACAAATAGTCTTAAAAATTTGGAAATAAATCGCTATAATTGAATTTTAATGAGTTTATAGTCCAAATGAATTTAAAATTCTAGCTTGTCTCAACAAATATGAATGTGAGTTATCATAGTAGAAAAAGGGAAGGTTTCCAAGTAGGGTTTCCAAAAATCTGAATAATTTTGAAAACGGCAAAGTACTAACTTTTTCTTTCCAGTTTATAAGGAAAAATTCACAATTTATATCATCATGTCATCTGAAATATTTGTATCGTATCAGAGTATTTATATGCTCTATAATAAAACCTTACCTTCACAATATCAGTCTATGAATATTGCCTGATATTCGACTTAATTTAGTACTTTGAGGGGGGCAAGTTTAGGTATTTTGTGAAAACTGCACTTCTCTCCCTAACTCACTATAGACTAAGGCAAAAAAGGATCCTGAAACAATATATTAAATGACTATAGAACTAAAGCAACGTGTTGGATATTTTTTTTATGCAAATACTGTGTGCAAATTGTGAAAAAATATACGATATACGAAACATAGATTCATGTATTCACTCCAGAACCCCAGTCATCCGAACCAAACCCGTGAATCGAAAACTAAGAGTGGGAAGACACAACTACACAAAAACATAATATCTAGATAAGGAAATAGCCCTTTAAATTACAATTATAAATGATTGTTGCAACATTTAAAGGAAAATGCAGAAAAATAGTCTCACTTGAAGAAGAAGAACRAGACAACGTATCACAAAATAATAAAAACATTGACAATCGGGCCTGAAGTGGGGCCTCTAATTGTTACAACTCTGAAAAAACTTTAACTTCGACTATACCGAAGCTTTAATACACTTCACAAAGACGAGATTTTAAACCGTCAGCTCGAGCTGAACCATTACTTCAAAGATTATACCGTTGTTTTGGATACCGTAGCTGTGAGTATACACGAAGAGAGTCGATTCGGCGCTGTTCGCAGCAACTCGGAGTGACGTATGGAACGATTTAGCGCATTTTAATTCGGGATCTTAAATTGAAAGCAAACCAAATTGTGCAAGAACCGTATCCGCTTCCCTCTATGAACCCTTGAAAAGTTCCAAGAAGGCCCGACGTTTTCGAGCAAAATTTTCTTCAACCATGAGGTAGACAAGCAAAATTGCCGCATGTAGAACAAAGAGCAACATGAAGATGTTAACAGCTGTAATTTCACCCAGAAAAAACACAACAGTTTGATGTGGTTTTTGAGCCTGTGGAATCATCGGTCCATATTTCTTCTAAAATGATGCCATCAATGGCAACTGTTTTCGCGACATGATAACCGACTATTTGATACCAGAATTTGAAGCTTGTTATCTAGGCGACATTTGGTTTCAAAAGGACGGTGCCACTTCCCACATATCGCATCAATCAATGAATTTATTGAGAGGACACTTCGGTGAGAAGATAATTTCATGGTCTTGGAGGTCTTGGAGCAAAGAATCACTCATGGCATTTGCTAGTTACTAGTGGAAATGCTCAAACGAGTCTTCGAAAATGGGACTCCACGGATTAACTATCGGAGATGTAGCCACGGTCAACATTTCAAGGAATAACCTTCAAAAACATGAATCTCAAAGGATGCTATTTCGATTTCGAATGATAAAATACAGAATCTAGAAATAGATCACCTTTAAAAAATCTGTTTCTCTTTTGGAGCCATATGAGTGCTCTAATATATATAATAATCTATTTGGAGTTATCTCTTCCTTAGAAATAAAATTTTTTTTAAATTTAATTTTAGTGTAAAAGTCTGCATTTCTACATGCCAATCAGATTCTTAGCCATCTCACCAATCTTATACGCATTGTGTATTGTTTAAAGCTTTGATATTGATTTGGCAATAAAAGTGAAGGATCCCAATGCTGTAGTGATTCCGGCCTCCGCCGTAGATAACTTCTAAAAAATGTTCGCTCTGGAAGCCATTGTCCTAACAATGTTCTACGGTTTGAAAAAAATTAAAAATTGAATAATTTTGAAAACTGCCGCGTAGAGAAAAAGTCGCAATACCTAAGAAAACGATAACTGAATTTTTTAAAAACTTCGAAATTTATAATATTCATCTGAAATTGTTGATATGTCTGACTACATATGTATGTGCCTCTTATAAGGCATATCTTATAGAATATAATTCAACTGCCAAATAAGCTACACCCTAATAATAAAATACCTTAAAATATACTTGTAAATGTACTAATCTATATATAAGTATATATGCTTTGATGAGCATACCAACGCGTTCTGTAGGTGTGCACTTACCTGAAGGTGGACTTGTGCGTCCGGCGAACATCTTTGCGCATAATAAATCAGACCAGCCGAGTGTGAAGCGTTTGCAAAACACGCAGTGGCAACTTCTGCAATATAGGCAAATGTTGGTTTTGTACTTGAGGAGCGGACTTAAATCGCAAATATTAGAGGGTATTAGCAACTAAGCGCATAACAACGCCAACGTCAAAAACAAACAGCATCCGCAGATGTTAGCCGGCAGCTTAACTGACCAAGAGCAATTGCAATAGCAGAAGAGCGCCCAGTGGGCAATTTCAATCGTTGAACGATCGTAATTTACACCACAAACGATCCGGTATTTTTTGCATTTTTTCTAAGAATAAAAAAGAATGCACCGGCACGAATACACATTGCAAAATCTTCGTAGATTTGCTTAAGACACGCTGTGGATGGCCGACTATTTGTAAGACAACCAGATGTACATGATGATTACATGCCGGTGCTACCATGGTGGGCAAACAGAAGTGTCGCAATGCCATCATCTGGCAGCTATTGCATACCCGTAGAACAACAACACCAAATGCAACAACTGCATTAACAGCAGTAACCAGTACGCAGGTATGTACGAGGGCATGTGCTCAAATTTTAATTTTAAATGGAGAAGATCAATACCGTTCAACGATTTTATTTTAATTTTTGGTAAGAAAATCATGCAGGGGTATTACTGATTGTCTTTCTCAGATGAGTACGGTTAAAATTGTATTTAAGGAGTTTCAAGGACAGTCGCATCTACGTAACCAGATTTTAATCGGGCCAAAGACAGGCAGACAAGTAAATCGGCAGAATTCTACCGCTACAACAACAACATATCTCGACAGAAGTACTCGATCTCGTATTTGCAAACCACTTATCGTCGATTTTCAATATGGCTTTACTGTCTCAGCCATTAGCAACTTGTAATGACCTATCCCACAAGAAATATCGAAAATGAGAAAGTTTTCGTCGGGTTGAGTGACGTATTTGCTCACTTCGGACAACAGACTGAACTTTGAGTTCACTTCACCGCCGGCTTAGCACTGTTTCAACGCAATCTGAAGGTTTTACAGTGTGTTTCCTTAGCGGTACTGAAATATGGATCCTTTAGTATAAACCAGAACACAAGGAACAGTCAAAACAACGGACTGCACCTGGTGGTTTGTCTCCGTAGAGAGTCAGGAATTTAATATCGACCAGAAGAGTAATGGACACCGTTTTCTGAGACTCAAAAGGCCGATCTATTTATGTCGACTAACGATCATAAGTCGATTCCGACGCCGAATTGCTTTAATTTTCAGACAAGTGAAAGAAGATAGAGAATCGCTTGAGCATCGAGTTTAAGTAGACTCTGTAGAGAAACATAAAAATTCTATTTTCTCTTCTAGGTTAAGTACATATCGCACCGTCCTCGTAGCAATGCTGAAGCGGTAGCCAATAACAGCAGCAGCCGGTTGAGCTGGCACGTCGAGTTGAATGGGGTAATTGTGCGAGCGCTTTTCTTAGTCGTATCTTTATGCCATAACGCTTTTGATGGCGTTTATGTATCACACAGTTGTCGACGGGTTGTTGCCATTATATGTGGCAATATTCCTTGTTGTTGTTATTTTAGTTGGAATCTGCTAATATTGCCGGTACAACCATATTTAATGGCAGCGCAGCAACAAATGGTGAGCGAATTTCAATTGTGCGAGCAGCAAGAAGCCCAAAATATACACAAACAAACAAAAACAAACACAAAAGCATTTCGACATGACTTCCTCATGCCACATACGGTATGCCAGCTTGCTGGAGTACTTTCATGGATACACTCAACAATTTTCGAACACCTTAAAACTCTTTAGGCAGAGAATGTTGTATAAAAGCTATTTACAAAATCAAAAGAAAAAATTAAAAAAATAAAATTATTTTCTATTAATTTTTTTATGTGCTTTAGCTAATTTTGCAAATAGTTATTGTTGTTTTTTTTTTGTATTTTTGTTTTAATTGTAAATATAATAATTGCTGATTTAAACAGAATATAATAAATTCAATTTAAATACATTTTGATTTTAGCGCGAAATATCAGTTAATTTTTAAGTTTACTTCTTCTTCTTCTTTCCCTTTTTCCCTTTCTTTCCCTTCTTCTTACCACCGCAAAGGGCGGCAAGCGCTTCGTCCAGCTCCTTGTCGGTGATCTGTGTCTCCGTGGTCATTTTCTGTTTCGGCAATACAATCGGTTGCTTCGGCGTCTTCAATTCGATTTCGATGGTGTTGCGCTTATGGCGATGTTGTTGTTTATTGCCTAATTTCACTAAGAAGACGTCGCTGTCGGTGTCCTCGCAGGTTTTGTAGCAAACCTGCAAAATGGAATGTATGAATTTATTAAAAGGCAAATTTAATTTAACAGTAATGCTCATAAGGAATTATTTTAGACTAATTTACTGCTCCTTGCTATAGGCAAAAGAAGTGATTGCGAAATTTCAATGCCTGTGGAAGGCATTTAAGTCTCCGTTCTGGAAATGTAGACCGTAGATGCATATTGTTTACTCCGAAGGCGAAGTCTCATACTTAGCACGGTAAAAACGGAGGCTGCTCTGCAGCTCCTCAAAAGACGAAATTCGGATGTTTGGAAGATTGGAGGGTGCTGAACGGATGGCTGAACGGATCTTTGTATCCTATTATATGCCAGACGTTGGTGAAGAGCCAGGTTGGAAGGGTACAGGATACAGGGTGATAGGCGCAGACACCAATGCCACCACACAGTATGGGGTAGCAGGGAAACCAACAAAAGAGTATATTAGCTTTCCCTTAATAAAATTGAAAATTTCAGGAAGCCTATGTCTATTAACTTACTAACTGGAATCTGTATAGGAAGGCACAATTTTAATTAATGGCCGGCAAAGCAGTACTCTTTAGTCGAAGTAATATAGACCAATAAGTTTAACATCACTCCTTCTGTAGATATTTGGAAAAATTCTTCTTCTCTAAGGGCGGAGACCCTACTTATTCGGTTATAGCCGAGTTATTTCCGAACATCTGTTATTGAATAAAATATGAGCATTTTCAATTTGGTTTTTGACTTAATTGAATAGTTAGTAAAGTCCATAGTTATCAATTTTCTTAAGAGGACATATGAAGTAGTAAATCAACACTCATACTTTTACGATCCCTAGAACTTCCAACATATCGAACAATTTTAAGACGCAAACTATATTGAATCGTAGACACCATATTAAGCATCTATAATAATCGTTTTTATGTGAGTACCTTCCGGCGACGACTCCCCGGCCCCTCAGTGATTAAAAGCATATAGATCGAAACAATGCGTTGATCAGGGCCCCAAATAATACAAACTCTTTTAATTATTATTTGGATCTAATTGGTCAAGTGAATGGGACATCTTTTCCACCTTGGTCAGGTAAGAGGCCGACACATCTGAAACCTCTGATGTGCTGTGGGTCCGACACTCGGCCGCAGTGCGAATCCCCACTGAATTGAATTTTCAATTCTACATAGTTATAGGTTTAAACGATAGCCACCACGATTCTCCACAAAGGCTCAAACCCAGGTTGATTGGAGTGAACTCCAACGTCCAACTACTCCCCGTGGTACCAGATTTAAGTCTCCGTTCAGACAATGTAGCCTTTCCTACCACCAATTGAGCACCCATTAAACTGAACAACTGATGACATTTGTCGCTTGAACTTCATTAGAAGAAATTTCATTCACAGTCTAAAATATCAGTTCAAGCTAAGTTTTATACCACTATTTCTGAACTATGCTGAAATTTTGATACAAGCCAAAAAAAATAGTGAATATTGGGTTTTGGTCGCCCCTTATAACAGGCATACCTTACCGCGGGCAAATTCTACCCCCTGCCCGCTGGGGAAACAATTATCTACAGTTATATATTACGCGGAAGGGATTGGGTAGGTGATAAATAATAAGATTTGAAATAATAAATTCTATGCCTAATTGTCCTCTATTCGCCAAATGTTTCGAAAGTCGTGAATCGAATATCGAACTGGTTTTTCAAACACATTGCCAGTTGAAGATTACATGCCATTTATGATTACACAAAATGTCGATTAAATGGCCACCACGGCTCCCTTTGCATATATTTAATTGTCCGTTTCCTTCAATTTTCAATGACGCCGTACAACACTTTGGTGGGGATTTCGGCATTTGCATTGACCTAAACCTTTGATTTACAAGTAACATATACACACAGTGAAAATAATCGAGAGGCGGCAAGTCACATGACCTTGGCGGCCACTTGACTGGGTAGTTTCTCGAAATTAACAAGTTTGGATTTTGCTCACCCCAAACCGAAATTTTTATTTTTGTTGATGAAGCCATTTTTCGATAGCCACCGTATTAAGTAGTCGCCAGAGAATGTAAATTTCCGTAAAATTCTTGAACAATCTCCAAGCGTTGTACCAAAGTGAAACGTAGCCGATACCCTGCACCCTGGTATGTCGCATTTCTTTTGCTATCGAACTGGATTAGACTTTATCAACAACTACTTCAAATACCTTCAGTAACTTTAATTTAGAGTTATGAACTTCAAAACGAAAGCAAATCGTACCGTTTAGCATATGGCCAATTTCCAAACAGTTATGTAAAACCAACAAAGATTTTAACGGTATTTAAGCGAGCTTATGCAATTTTCCATCGCTCGAGTAGAAAAGAGCAACCTGTACGCTAATTGCAACCACAGCAGATAAATGGAGCACTTATGCAACACATGTGGCATAAAGACACAATGTACGGTGGATACACGAACAAATGTATGTTTGCATGAAATTGTGATAAAAATGTTTGTGGAAAACGATGAAAGCGAATTGAATTGAAAAAGTAAAACAAATGCACGCAAACTGGGACAAATCGATGCTCCGACTAGATACCATACAATAAGATTCAATTGCATTGGATTGGTGGTGTTTATGCCATTGCATTGGCCCAGCTTTGATTCGGTTGACTTGCTACAATTGCTATGCCATGGAATTTGTTGGCGATGTCATGCGAACGAAAGCAATCGAATGGAACTGAATCATACTGAAATGCATGAAATGAAAAGTGGTAGCTTATGGCGTTGCATATACGGCGATACGACTTATGGATACTCTGCAGGAATAACTTGCGAACAGACAAGACCAAGTCATTGGCAATTGTAAGGTATCGGATGGCTTAGAAGTAATGATTAGAAGAATATATTAGCTTAAGTTAGGTTTCCTTTATTACCGCTGTAGCACTCAAACCAGTCTTATCGTAAAATATCCTTTCACTAGTATTGAGCGTACAGTCAGCATACTCAGCGCTTATAACGCAACCCTACTATTGGGATTGATAGTCACCATCCAAAAGGAAATTGTGCTTCGAAGCAGTAGATCCACTGCTGCATTAATAGTAGCCACCTCCACTTTGAAGACGCTGCAGTTGTCAGAAACCTCAAACTGGAGCGGATTAAAGTTCCCGACAGTACACTCCTTCATCAACTTCCTCAGCAAGCTTGGATTCATCCATAAAAAAGCTCACCGCTCTTCTCCTCCAGCGAGTCCTTCCCTTCCAAGCACTTCCTCCCTCGAAGGTATGTAAAAGCGACGGCCAAGGATAGCAATAAAGTCAAAGTGTACGAGGATTTCGGAGTGCCCTGACTCGCAGTCATCTAAGTATCTAGATTTTGTGCGTCCAAGTGTAGGTTTTACAGTCACGCACCTTGCGGCTATATCCACCGGTAGTAATGCGACGGAACGAAGAATATTTTAATTGTACATATTTTTTCTGGAAAGGTTTCTTGACCGTTTCTCTTTACCGCCTCAACGCAAGCCACCATTTTATAGGTCTGAGCTGAAAATAAAGTCAGCAACCCATCAAACTTAACAAATATTTCAAGTTTATTCCCGCCGACAGTCCAGTTTCTTTCCGATGGAAATATTAGGGACATGCTCAAAATAATATTGTCTCAATCGCCTACAGTATATTCATCCGCAAATGCGATGCTCCATAGCAAGCAAGTTGCCTAGCTCGCGGTGGCTCAACGAACGAAACTAACAGGATTTTTATTGTTATGGTTTTGGGTCGAATTATGTTTCATTACTCCGAGAACTAAGTAGCTGTAAGTTTTACTGTTGTTGTAGTCGTGTGCCTCTGGGTGTAATTTTTTGGTCTCTCCTAGTCGAAATATTCGCACCCTAACGCCTTACATACTGTCGAATCTATTTCCTAGTTTCTGATTACGTTTAAATTTCCACGGCTTTATAACTCTTCTCATAGCACAGAAATTCCTTTCATCGAAAAGTAATAGGCTTTGGTCCTAACATCAAGGCTTAGATTAGACTAGATTAAACCTAAAACGCAACTATCGTAATGACCGTATACTAAGCGATGGTCAAGCGGCACTCAGATCAAATTGCTATGGTTGACCGAAACGACTGAAAAGCCTATCAGTTATCGACCTTGTCTTGTCTCAAAATATCGCTTGTCTGACATACTGAAAACCAATGAAGTGATATAAGCGGAGACCTACTTGAAGGCCTCTAATGTACTCGGTTCGACTTGAAGGCCTGTACCTACGGCTATTTCACGTTGAGACCGCCTTTATGAACTACGACGCTAACTTCGGATTCACGCCACAATTTTATTTCAGATTTCCCCACAGGGCCCATTAATAACTCCAACATGGTGCAGAGGCCAGCAACAAGTGCATTTGGAGTATAGACATACATACCATAGAAATGCGCGTGCAGTCGTTATTGTTACCTGTATTATACATACAAATATTCCGCTCCGTAGAAGAGCTACTTTTATATAAGGCAAATGCGGCAGCTACATCCGTAAGCGTTGGCGAATTGATAAAACAACAACATGAAAGACAGAATTTATACACTGCGGTTTTCATTTTCTCCCAATTTACTGCGGCGCAATGCAAATACAACAACACGAACAATCATAAACAGTCGTTGCAATCGGAAAACGTGTGTAAATGTGTGTGTGTTTGAGCGAATGCAAGAGTTCGTGGACGCAGTTAGCTTATCAGTCAGTCGATCTCCACCTGGGTTATTCAGCTGCGGTCTATAAATCAGTGGCGAAAAACGAGGTGTACAAAATCGACTTATACAAATACTCAATCAAAGTGAATGTGAAACGTGCCACCAAATATATCTTTGCGCATGTTGGGAGTATGTAGACATGAGCTTACATTCACACACTTTCAATTGTTCAAGAACTTCCGGCAGTATTATGACCACCCAACATTACAACTCTATTCGTCGCAACTTACCTCAATGCCCTTCTTACGGGTATCAGTATTTATGCCCTTCAAAGTGTCTTTGATCTCTTGGGGATCGACTTGTAGACAACAGTTGCGGACATCTTGTGGATGTAGTGGCGGCGCAATCGGTCCACAATCGTCTGTGCAACAGGGTCCCTTACGTCGGTAGAGCTCAAGTTTTTGTTCCGCATTGCAGATTGACTTGATTTTATTGAAGGGCACACAGTAATTATCGGGTTCGCAAGAGTCATTGCCGGCATATTTGATATTGGCACGTATTTTTGGTAATTTCGGTCCGTTAATGATGTGACCATTGGTGCGTCGTTTTACGTGATTTTTGGCGAAATTACTGCGTTGTAGTATTTCATTTATGGTTTCACAACGATTGTTGTTGTTGGCATCCTGTAAATATAACAATGATGGTAATAATAAGAATAGCAATGAAATTTACCGAAAAATGAGACAAAACGTTAACTTCGGTTACAGGTGTATTTCTTATAGCAATCATATGCTTAACCAAATATAAAACCTTAAATGATGTAGTGGTAGTATCCCTGATCGTAGATTGTAGAGTTGCTTTAGACAATAATCCTTAATAAATTTCATGAAGACATCTTGTCAAATAAAAAAGTTTTTCATGTAATGGGTTGATTATGTCCGATCAGTTTGTATGACAGCTATACACTATAGGGGTTCGATATCAACGGTTCCAATAAATGAGCGATTTCTCGAAGAGAAAAGGATCAATATCTCAATATCTTTGAAGGACTAGTTCGCGTATATACAAACAAACATGCGGACATACAGACGGATATGACGGAATCGACTCAGTTCGTCTGATTATTCTATATAGGGGTTTTCGACGTTTCTTGCTGGGTGTTACAATCTTGGATGAAAAATTATTATATCCTGCTCAGCATACAACAAGTTAGGAAGGAGCTATATACAAATTTAGTAATTCCTTATTATTAACAAAATTTGCTAATCGATTACAATCAACAAGGAGGAAGAAAATTATTACATTATGTTGCGGCTAGACCAGGAGAAGAAAGAGAAAAGAAGAAATTTCATATATTTCCCAAAACTTTCGGTAAAATTTCAGAACAATGCTTTGATAATCTTATACTCGAAATCTGCAGTTAATTTGTTGAAGAAATGTTGGCGTATTTTTTTAGTTCGATACCTCAAAAATTTAGATAACTTGTGTAAAAAGGCCCATCAGTTGTCCCACGGTAGGTCAACGATGGTTCGGACGTTCCATTGCCCGACCGTGAAGTTCGTATAACAATTGGGAGTCTGAAGAATAACAAAGCAGCGGGGGCCGATAGATTGTCTGCCGAGCTATTCAAATACGGCGGCGGAGAACGATTGGAATTTAAGTTTTTTCTGCCAATCCACAAGATAGACTCCACTATCTGCGTCAACTGCCGTGGGATAAGCCTCCTCAACATCGCGTATAAGGTTCTATCGAGCGTATTGTGTGAAAGATTAAAGCCCACCGTCCACAAAATGATTGGACCTTATCAGTGTGGCTTTAGACCTGACAAATCAATAACCGACCAGATATTCACCAAACGCCAAATTTTGGGAAAGACACGTGAAAGGAGAATCGACACACACCACCTCTTCGTCGATTTTAAAAAAGCTAATATTGATAGCGCGAAAAGGAGTTGCCTTATGACGTGATGTCTGAATTTGGTATCCCAGCAAAACTAATACGGCTGTATAAGCTAACGTTGGGCAACATCAAAAACAGCTCCGTCAGGATTGTGAAGAACCTCTCCGAGCCGTTCAAAACCAAGCGAGGCTTCAGACAAGGCGCCTCTCCTACGTGCAACGTCTTCAGTCTACTACTGGAGAAAATAATTCGAGTTGTGGCGCTGAATCGAGAAGGCATAATTTTTTATGAGGATCTACAGCTGTTGGCGTAAGCCCATGATATTGGTATAATTGCGCTTAACACCCGCGTCGTTAGTTCTGCATTCTCCAGACTGGATAAGGAATTGAAGCAAATGGATTTGGTGGTAAATGAAGGCAAGACGGAATATCTCCTGTCATCAGCCGCGAAATCCAATGCTGAATAACTCTTGCCAACTGGTGCTACTTTGGACATTTTAAAATAAAGTCCTTTCTCAACGAACAAAAACCAAACTCTATAAGTCACCCATAATTCCCGTCTTCCTATATGGTGCTGAAACATGGGCGGCAACAACATCTGATGAGTCGGCGTTGCGATTTTTCAAGAGAAAGATTTAGGGTCCTTTGCGCACTTTGTGGCTACGCTTGCTAGGTCACGTTGTCCGAATGGACGAAAATACTCCAGCTGTGAGAGTATTCGACACAGTATCCGCCGGAAGAAGCAGAGGAAAAGGAAGACCTCTAATCCGTTGGAAAGACTAGGTGGAGAAGCACCTTACTTCATTTGGAATTTCCAACTGGCGTCAAACAACGAAAAGGTAGAACGAATGGAGCGTTGTTGTAAGCTCGTCTATAACTGCATAAGCGGTGGCTACGCCAATAAAAAAGAAGGTCCAGGCAATCCAATCAATGCCGGATTTACATTCGGCCAAGGATTATAAACTCTTAAGTATTTTGGAAATGTTTTCTGCTGCTACAACAAGGTTTTTCGGACAAATTCGAAATATTTGTTTCTCTTTATAAAGTTCTACAAATTTCCTGAAAAAAAACAAAAATAATTATCAAAAAAAATGAACTCACCGCATTATTCTTGCCATCGCAATCACTCCCACTATCAAGGTTATCCTGAACACCATCATCAATGCTCTCCACTTGATGCGTGTTCTTGAGGACACGTATTACCAGACCACTGCCATTTAGGCAAGCTTCGAACTCTTCGTATGCCTCAGGACCGGGTTCGGGTTTAGTAGGAACAATAAAGCACGGTGGCATAATTTGTGGCGGGACACATTGCTGACAGGAATCCGATTCTTCTTCGGTGCTTCCTAATGTGAAAACATAAAATTAAAGAGAATTATCGGAATACATAACTCATTTATCAGGAGGAGGCTAAGAACATACCCTTTTCGACTATTTTTTATGGAAATAAATTCATTTTAATTTTAAGAGGTTATATATAATTTTGAAGGTTGTAGAATTAAAATTTTTTCTTTTTAATATCTTAAGCATATTTTTGCATTAAATAGCGCAGTTTCCGCAATGCTCTAGCTTTGGCTGTGTAAATGATAAGAAATTAGGCGAAAGTTGTGGAAGAAACGAAAACATACTCAAGGAATCGCACCCGTTTTGTTAGCACATTATATGGAAAATTGAATTCGAGTGTGCGGTAGGAGAACGTACCGTGGAAGCGCTAAGTTATTTGTAATTTTTTGAGCGATTTTAAAGTTACGTAAAGTTGCCAAGAAAAAATTAAGAAGTACCGAAAAACGACAGCTTTACTAACGAAACCAAAGCAAATAATAGTTTTATACGAAAATTTTCTAACATAAAAATTTTACAACAAAAAGGGTACGATCCGCTCCTACTTTAAGCTCTTCGAATTGACTTACCCGCCTCGCATTCGTCCATGCATTCTTCACAGGTGCAGCCCTTCGGCTCGTTGGAAAAGTAGCGTTGACACATATCTGTGCGTGGTTCCTTCTTCTGTTGGCAAGGGTCGGGTTGCGGGCAGCACGGAGGTGGCGGCGGGCAACAGGGCGGCGGTGGTGGACAGCAAATATTTTGCGATGGTTGCTTTTTCTTCTTCTTACAACCAGTAGGACATTCTACACATTTAAATTCGATATACTTACATATTTATTGCCTAAATAGAATATACCATACGCTTACCTCTGTCACAATAGTCTTCGCACTCTTCGCAAGGACAACCCTTGTCGGCATTACAAGCAAAGTACCGACGACATATGGGTTTTTTCTTTTCCAGATCTGGTGCACAAGGATCTGGCATTGGGCATACACTTTGTGGCTTGGACGTTATGGCCGGACAAGTAGATGGGCATGGTGTCACCTTTTTACCACAAGCCGTCGAACAAATGCGTGAGAATGGAAAACTGGATACAATCGTTGGTCCATTGCAAACCAGACGCATTATAAGTACTACATTGCCGGTTTGCATATGTTTCATATTGAATAGCGGCAGCACACGCTTGGTCAACTCCGAGGTGGGACACATTCGTTCGCGGCGTCCAAAAGTTTCGTCATCACAATCATTATCGATGACTGTAGTCTTTGATGGTGTTTTCGGATCAGGCATACGCGCGGTATGTTTGACCAATTGCTCCATCCAATTTGGATTTTCAATATTGAAGCTTTCTGTTACCTTATCGAAAAGTGGCTTGATTGGTATATCTGTGGCACCGACGAGGAATTTGCATTTATCCGTCTTCTTCTTATAAATGTGTATTAGCAGACGATCTTTGTCCGTTACTGGTGACTCCAGTGAGAAGAGGCAGCATTTGCCACATTTAGGTGCGCAAACGTCGACGCATTGACCGAACTCGCGATCACATATGGAGACGAAAACGCTGGAACGAAAAGAGATTTCACAGCACGTTGGGTACTCCTCTGGGGCGCAATGATTTGGCCGTGTTATCAACAGTTCATCGACCACAAATTCGAACATGTACAGAAAATTTTGCGCCATTTTAAGAATTTTGTTATAAAGCAATTTTATTAAAATAGATTTAATTTTTATTGGTAAAATGTAAAATTTTTCTGTTTGGATTGAAAAATAAAATTGTTTCATGCCAAATTTTTTTTTGGAGTAGAAAGTCGTAGAATATTTGCATTTGCCTCAGCAAGTAGCTGGTTGTTAATTTAATTCAAGCATTTACATAGTTATGTATGTAGCTTGGTTTTCCGCTAAATAATTGACGAATACAATATATTTTACACTCCGTAGGAAACGCTGTAGCCGATCGTACGACACTCGTGTCTATGTAACTGGATCAACTCGTCAGAATTCTGCTGCTACAACAAACCTATAATGAATATTTAAATAAATGATCAGTGCGCCGAGCCGCGTCGATTTTGCCAAAAATTCCAATAGTTTTGAGATATCTGTCTAAAATTTTGCACTCGTCCTTTTCTTCTCAAGAAGCGGCTCATTTGTCTTAACCACTTACATCGGACTACTGTAATAAATAACTGCCATACAAAATGAACCTTGAAACTGGAGTTATGGAAATTTTTTTCTTTGACAATACAGCTTCACGACTTTTGGAGAATCATTCCAATTTTCGAACAATTTTTTTCAGAACGTACCACTATATATACCGATATGTAGCTGTCATACAAACTAAACAATCAGAATCAAGTTGTTTTTTAAGAACTTTTTTGATTATAAAGGGTATTCTAACTTCGGTGTAAACGATCTTAAAGTTTCTGCTTATTTGTAATTTATTTATTTAGTTCTTACTTACAGCATAAAAAGTTTGACGACTACTTTAATAATAAAAGTGTGTTATATTATAAACTCAACAAAATTGTTTAATTTTTGTATATTATTAATTTTTATTTAGCTATAATTATTTATTTTCTAACATTATTGTATGATAACGCTTAAGTTTTTCATCCTGATGAAAAATATCTTAATTTTTTATTTTCATTTACGTAACACGTTCCTCTTGAATCCTACAAACTATTCATTATTTTCCATATTTCTTAACTATGTCCCACGCTTCATTTCTTGTATTTGTTTCAATAACAATTCCATGCGATCCTTCATTAGCGGCTGACCGCGTTTGGTTTTCTTGCTAATCACTTTGGTTTTCTCTAAACGTTTTTTCTTGTAATTTCGTATGCGTTCCTCTTTTTCACGCTGCACACGCTCCTTTTCAGCTTTGGATTCTGAAATTTTTTGCAATCTTAGTTCTTCGCGTTCCTTTAATTTTTGTTTTCTGCCCTATATTAAAAAAATATTATAAATAAATGTATAATAAACCGTTTTTTATACAAGCGTGCGAATCTTTACCTCGTCTTGTGGCTTTTTCCGGCGCCATTGGTTTGAGTTTGGAAAATTAGGTTTATTAGACTTATACTGTTGTTTTCCATTATTTAGCAGTTTTCGCTTATTTTGCTGGTGCCGCTTCACAGCATTATTATTTTTCACTTTCGGCTTTGAGTTTCCCATATTTTAACAAATTTTTTGTTTATTTACAGTGAAAGGTAAAACAAATTTTCAATTCGCACATGGAAGATTTATTGACTGTTTTGTTTAACCATAAATCAGCTGTTTACCAGCGCCAGTGTTGTATTGTATTATATATGGAGCACAAGATTGCTTAGTGTGGCTTATAGAGGCTTTATGAACAAACATCCAATGTAGTCTTGAATAAGAAGTGCACAACTAAGAACGAACATAGTCTTGAAGACTTTTGATGAAAATTGTGTATTTGTATATCTTTTTGTGAAAAATAGTAAATTCTATAACGGTTTCTTTACATAACCATTAATTATATATGCTTGGGATACAAATTTTTTCAAAAAATTTTTAACTATAGGTGTGAAATTTTTTTTTTTCAATTCGGTGTGTCCAATTAAGTCTTGTAAAAATTATTTAATTACGATTTTCGGGATTACAAAATATAAACATTTAATTAAAATATTTATTGAATTATTTTAATAATGCATTATTTGCAACCCTGTTGTTAGGCTAGTTTTTGGTAATAATAAAAAACGGCAGCGCTAGTTTTACGATATTGATAAGAACAGTAACAGCTGTTTAAACTGTCAAATTTTATAATTGCGCTAAATTGTTTTTACTTTACACAATAAAACTTCAATTCCCTCGCAGCATTTCTAAAATATTAATTTTAATCAGTTCATTCCAATACAAGCACTGCCCCCTCTATCTATACTTGTACTTATCAGATTAAGTTAAACATGGGCAACGATGACAAGTTGGAGTATATTAAAACTAAAATTGGAACTTTTCCGGACTTTCCAAAGAAGGGCATTGTCTTCCGGTAAATAAGTTGAGATGAGATCATACATTTGAGAAGACTAAATTTTATTTTACTTTTAGTGACATTTTTAGTGCGCTGAGAGACCCAACTGCCTGCAAGTACTTGAAAGAAGTTCTTGTGCAACTAGTTAAAGAAAAATGTCCAAACGCTGAAATAATAGTAGGATTAGAGTCACGTGGTTTCCTATTCAATTTTATGGTAGCAACCGAATTGGGTCTTGGTTGCGCACCAGTGCGTAAGAAGGGCAAATTACCGGGTGAACTCATATCTGTGGAATATGTACTAGAATATGGAAAAGTAGGACAATTGTATTGTTATTTATGATTTTTTATTAAACAATTGTGTGTTTCTTTTTAATAGGACATTTTTGAAATGCAAGCCAACGCGATTAAACCGGGTCAAAAAGTTATAATCGTTGATGACCTACTCGCTACTGGTGGGTCGCTCAAAGCTGCGATTGAGCTGGTGCGCAAAGCGGGCGGCAATGTAATTGGCAGCTTTGTTGTGTTAGAACTGCAAGATTTACACGGTCGTGATAAATTAGATTGTGATGTACATTCTCTAATCAAATATTGATTGAGAGAAATGCTGATGTTTTCATATCCACTATGTGGACACAGTTAATAAACGCCACATACTACTCAGACGAACTCAGTGAAACTTTATAGTAATTACCAATTTATCAATAAATGGATTCAGGGCTATGTAAAAATAAGAATTTTATACTTTAACGACATTAAAATAATTGTAAATATGTGCATGTAAATTAAATGAGAAACCGGAAGCAATAAACAAAACCCTATTTTGTTAAAGTAAATCAAATGTAATTAAGTGTGTTTATTTTTTATTTTTCTGTTAGCTACGCGGAATGTATTTGTGAAGATAGTAAACCTTTCGAGATTGTTAGTTTGATTATAACAATAAATGTTTCCATTAATTAATGCATATACTTTATACGTATGTCTATAGATGTATGTATGTTTATATTGACTAAAGCTTCATGAAGTGCTCTAAAAAACTCGTCATACAAATATTTACACATGCTTATACATAGCAATATCAGCAAATTTGTTTTTACAGCGATAAGGAAGATTGATCCTAAATGTATGCAACGATTTACAAGTTTTTGAAATATAAATAGCCAACGACGAACCCATATATAAATAGATATGCTTGTAATTCGAATTATTCAGGAATTGTATCTCAAGTTTAAATGTCCATGGCTTCATAAATTTCAACCAAACTTGGGAAATGAGATGTAATTTATTGAATTTATGGAGGGGACCTCGAAGATTGGCTAGGCAATCCTGACACAACCGCCTCCTAGGAGAATCAAGAGGTCTTTACTTAACTACGTCGACGACATAGTACAGTACGCCGAATGGACTTTGGACGCAACTAACTTCCGACAGGTACTGATCGCCATTCACAGTTTAGCTATCAACACCTTCACCGACTCACTTCCAGTGAATGTCGTTCTTGAAGTAAATCACCGCTGCGTTAATACGAGTGACTCTAGCGCGAGCGAATCTAGCGCAGCTTCATACGGGATATTTTAATAGGTTAAACTCCTACTTATTCAGAATCTACCCCGACATATCCAATATATGTCCTGCATGCAATGAGTCCCCGCACAACACTGGCTCTGTCTCTTATACACATCTAGATGTGTATAAGAGACAGACTCTAGCACGAGCGAATCTAGCGTAGCTTCATACGGGATATTTTAATAGGTTAAACTCCTACTTATTCAGAATCTACCCCGACATATCCAATATATGTCCTGCATGCAATGAGTCCCCGCACAACACTGGCTACCTCTTTGCATGCCCTGCCAACAATACTCATCTAATACTAAATGGATCGAACCGAATCTAGTATTTCTCAAAATTAGTTTTCAAATTCTGGCGCTACAAAAGCAACAACTCTGTATAAGCAATATTATCCAAGTTCTACAGCTCTCTTATGCTAAGTTTGCCTCGAAATAATCGAAAAAAATTCCTGGTCGGCAAAAATTCCCTGCTCAACCCTCTCCAAGGTTGCCGGCTAGTATACCGCAGTGCTTTCCACGACCGTCGGGTCTAAGTAACCGGAACGGGCCTCCTTTATTTATCAGGCTAAGGTCTGTCAACTCGAAACTATGCCTCGAATTTACTTCATCAATGTATTCCTACGTTACAACAACAACCTTACTAGCGAAACAAGCTTACCTACTTTCCCCTACACTCGTAGGTAAAACATGAAAACATGTCATAAAAATCATAAAGAACAAAAGGAGTTCAGATCTACTGTAAGAAAAACTAAAGGAACTGCCTGCTTAGAGCACAACTTCATTCGCTTAACAATCAGGAGCTTACAAAGAAACTCCAGAACTCCATTACGCGAAGGCGGTTCAGCCCAATTTTGAACTGACAGCAGTGGCAGCAAAGAGACAGAGGTCTAAAATGCCGAAAACGAATGGTGCGACACTCGCTAAATCACTTACTGATATGACCCGAAACCGTATTATCATTCGTATTTGGGATGAGGATTCTCCCGAAGAAAAACTTTCCAGAGCAAAAACGGAAATGGGTAAAAGCTGCGCTGCTAATCGTGGCGCGGAAGGTGCTACTATACAATCATGCACCGATACCAGCTGGTATAAAGTTATGGCTTGCGACGACAGGAGACCGGTCGAACTTTACAGAGCCGCTGTTAGCAAGGTTTACCCCTGACGCTGGTAGCGGTAGACAAAAAAGAAACGCTAAGGGCAATGGTCTGGATCCCGGCTACACCATCGCAGCAAAACCAGATAATGCAGCCCATTAAAGTCTTTAATCCGCATCTGGCTACGGAGGAGTGGAAATACGTTAAGGTATTTGAGGACCTGGTAGCAGAAACAAGTGTGTATACCAAAAGGGGCCACAATGCAGATCCTTCTGCTATTAACAATATAATCCAACAAACTCTGGTGAAATGTGGCGGGAAGATAGCTTATGAATTTACGAAGGTAGGTAGATAGCGGTAAAGTCGAGGAAGATCCTATGAAATCCTCGGGTTATGTTGAAAGCATTGAGCAAGGTGAGTGTTTTTTCAGAGTATGAGCTTGCAGACAAACTCTCAACACTTGACACAGAGAGAGAGTTATATAGCCACTATCAGGAAGATACAGACAAAGCAATTGTTAATACGTCTTCTACAAATTAATCAACATCACAGCAAACTAGCTTCAGTAGTCGTACTAAATCCTAATGATTTATTAAATAAAAACCCTTGGTCAATTTTGGTAATGTAAAGCCGGCTGTTGTGGGAATCGCAATGGTCAATGACTTCCACTAATCTATCAGCCATCACCTGATGGTGCGAACCCGTCGAAACGGCGCGTTTTAGGACTTCGATGACAACCGGATTGAACCTTACTACCCTAAGGGTGATTATATATTCGTTACAACAACAATAACAACATTGCTCAGATATTGTGAATGATTGTGCTCAGATTGAGCTATAGATCTAGCTACTYTCTAAAGCCAGCCGCTGCGAGATAAAGCTTTATATTATAATGTGGACCAGTTGACGTAATTTAATTAATAATTTTGTATCAAAAATCAATTTCAGTACATATGTATATGTATGGTATACGTATGATATATGTATATGCATTTACCTTCTGTTGGCGCTTTGCATTGTAAAATCTTTGATTTCTGCGACTTGAGACCCGTTTGTTTACAAATAAAGCGGAAGCTTTGGCCTTTGTAAACAATTACCAATACAAAGTCGGTGTGAACCACGGAAATACACCACGCATGTGTAAGTTGAGAGGTGGCGCCGAGAGCGAATATAGACAAATTGCGCTCAACCAGGCCAAGCAGAGAGGCAGAGAGGCAGAGAGCAGGAAATAAAATCGGCGGCTCACAAGAGCATAATGACAGAGATTGGACGCCGATTACTGATAAGAGCAGTTGCTCCTTTATCAATTAACAACAAAAGCAACAACAATTTGAAGTTACCGTTACGATGTACGTTCTACAATTTTTAGGGGTTGAAAAAGAAAGCTTTTCACAAACTTGTTTATATTGAGTAGGAGAGAGTCGTTGCCAATATTTTACGAAACATTTTTCTAAACAAATTTATTGCGAATTAATATTAGCTAGCAAGTGCTAATATAAAGTGGCGAACAATTACAAATTAATAGCTTAACTAGAATTTAATTATAGCCAACTGCCAATCAATGAAGACAGCGCAGCCGAGGGCGAGTAGGGTTCGACGGCGTGTGGAAGTTACACTTGTGGGCTATATACTTGTATGCGCTGGAGCTGCGCACATTTCAGCTGAAGCTTTGTGGAGCAATCGACAAACACTGCCACCTTGCCGCCGGGGATGAACGCCAATGGCGCGTGGACGCGGCGGAGAGCGGCGGCGGCGCGGTAGTGGGCTTGTCGTTGCTTTTTTTGTGAGATTTGCGCGCTTTTGCTATTGTAGCCAGAGTTGGCATGTCCGTTGGGCAGTTGTTGTTATTGTTGTTTTTTGCTGCTTATATATGCGGCATTTGTTAGTTGGCACTGACGCCACATACAAACACACACACACATCTATATACACAGAGAATGACATGTGTACGAACGCGTATGTTTGTTTGTGCGGCACTCACTGCGGCGCAGTGGCTGTTGGCATTTGCTGGCTTTGCCAAAAGTACTCGCACTAATTTCGATTCAGTACACTTTCACACGAGCAAAGCGTGAGCGTTTTGCAGAGCGCGCATAGCAAAGTTGAAAATTAATTTATTCATTAATAGAAAAACACAAACCCAATAATAACAATAACATAGTGTTAAAGGTGCGCAACAACGGCACAATTAAAGCCTAAAAGTAAGCGCTTCAAATTTATAGAAAATCAACAAAGAAATATGTGCGTGTGTGTGCGTAAAATGTTTATGTGAAAAATTAATAATTCATAAATCAGAATAGAAATGTTGAAAAAAGTTATGTGCAAAATAATTGCCTGCGCGTTGTTGTAGCAGCAGTGTAGCAGAAAAAAAACGAATATGAGCATATTTTATTGATTGTGTTTTCGTGCCTCTTACGAGTGTGCATTCTGTTGTTTTTTCATTGTTTTTTTTTTTGTTTCTTTAATTTTTGGTGGTTTTGGCCAAATACGAGCCAGTGCTATTCGCAAATTACATACATATATGCATGTATGTACTTGCACGAAAATAAATTTTGAAACAAAAAGTTTGTTCTGTAATTGTGTATGTGTATGTACATGTGTTTATAGGCAATAAATCGATTAATTTAAAAAATAACACTTTGCTTAATTGAGAATATCCAAATATGTGAGGCTTTTTAATTCGAACAGCAGCTTAAGCAGTAACTGAAAAAAAACTGTATATAACAGTTTTGTGCAGATATATAATATAAGTAAAGTGCTAAATGTGCAAAATATTTAAGAATTGTTTTTTTTTTTTTAATAATTAAACAGCCTTCGTGCTTATGTTTAATTTATTACTTATTTATTGAATATCAGTAATTTTTTATTATTTCAATTTTCACAATGTTAAAAAACTTTTATTACAACAGGGTAAAATTAAATTAAATAATATAAGAAATAACATAATTTAGCAGCTTATTTTTTTGACATTTTAAAAATAAATTTCAATTTTTTATAAATACTTTGAAAAAGAAAAGTTTTTTGAAAAATTTGTATAATTAACTTTAATGTTTAAAAATAAAAATATTGTAAAAAAATTTAATAAAATATGCGAAACCTGTCTCTTATACACATCTAGATGTGTATAAGAAAAAACTATTAATTTTTGGAGTTATTTAGACTTTTAAAATTAAGTTTTAATTTTTTTATAAGTTTTTGGGAATAAAAAAACGGTCCTTAAAATTCGTAATATTAACTTTTATGTTTAAAAATAAAAAGCAAATAAAATGTTTGCATTTTTTTCTTAAATGGCATTTAAAAAATAAATTTTAATTTTTTAAAACGATTTCGTCTTAAAAATTAGCTTTAAAAATTTCAAAATAAGCACAAAATTGTTTTTACGTTTTTGAGTACAAAAAACGGTTTTTTCAAATTTTAATAATTAGTTTTTTTTTAACTTTTAATAAAAAAAAATATATAATAATTTATCTGATTTTAAAATACAAATAAAAAAGTTATTTGGATTTTTTCCATTTACGTAATACTTTTCCATATTTATAAAGATTTTGAGTGTTGTTTTAATAATGACTTTTGTGTTTAAAATAAAAAGCTGTTAAAAAACATTAAGAGCGTATTTAGTTTTGTTTCCATTTTAAATTTAACAATTTTAAAAGTAATTTTGTTAATTTTTTTGACATTAAATAATCATTTTTAATTTTCGTTTAAGTTTAAATAACAGCAAATTTAAATGAAAACACAAAAGTTTAAAAATGTTAAACTAATAAAAAAAAAAATCAAACAGAAATGCATTTAATTTTTTAAAGAGTTATTATAAAAATGTTTAAAATTAATATTAAGAATAAATTTTAATATTTAATTGATTTTACTATGGATTTTCATTTTAAACCCTAAGTCTAATGTTTCTATAGCCGATTTAAAATGTACATTTAAATAAGAAATTTTGGTTTTTTAGCTATTCTTAATAGCACAGTGGTTTAAGGGGGTATTCTAGTGCAGAGGCTCGAGTTTCGAACTTTTTCAACAACTAATAAAAAAGAAGCACTAGATATTTTTACTATTCGTTTTTTTTTATTATTTGTTTATTAAACTTAGAAGAGTATAAAAAATAAATTACCAAAAAAAAAAAGTTTTTTCATCGAGTTATGCGTCCTTTAAGAAAAGGGGGGATAAAGAGGCCGTGTCCTCATCGCATTGATTTCTACCCTTGTCGTCATCTGAAAAATAAAACAATGACAGATTCTTAATGAGTACGAATGCGCTGTGTCATGAAGCAGCAAAACTAAAAAAAAATTTTTCATAAAATGGCGTCTACTCAAAAAAGGTCGATTTTTCACAAATTTTTCAATTTTGTTGATTTTTTTAAAAATATTATAAATTTTAAAGCTAAAGAGATATATTTAAAGGATATTCATGCCAAATTTCAAATAAATCGACTGATTAGAACTTGAGATGTGGCTACCACATCAAAAAAAGGAGTTTTGAGAAAAACGCGTTTAAATTTTTACGTTAAGTTTCGGGCAGCGTAATAGATAGATAGATAGTTCGCTCAACCGGTCTAGTCAGCCACGTCACTAAAATGGCTATAACTTTGAAAATAATTTGAGTTCTGAAAAATACTTTTAGGGTGATATTTTTGAATATCAAAACTATCGAATTATGAAAAAAAAAATTTTTTCGATTTTTTCAAATTTCTAGACTAGACTAGGGGGTATCCCTTAATATAAACAGTAGCTATTGATTTTTGTAGACAAAAACTTATTTTTGATTTTATTTCTCGAGCCCTTACTAAAAAAAGAAATTTTGTAAGCTTATGAAGAGATTTCAAAAATATTTTTCAGTTTTTAAAAGAATACACTTAGTGTTACTTAGAATTAATACTCTAAAAAAGACGATTTTTGGGAACTTAAGCAAAAAAAAAATTATTTTTCGATAACAATTGTTTTCACATTTAGAAGCTACACATATAAACAAATAAATAAAAAATTTTCAAAAAAATGTTGAAAAGAGATTTCGAGTTATATGCAATCTCGAACGGCCTAAAAAATGATCCTTCACTGCTGCAATAACTGTACTAAATGATTTGTGTGTGTTTTTTTTTAGTTTTAGAATACGCGTTCAAACGTAAACTGCTTTAACTGATTGAATTGAGCGGCTACAGCTTAGGAGGTTGTTATCTAAAAACTAAACTAAACTAAAATCTAAAAACGACTAATATTTTAATAAGTTACTTTGAAAGAGATAATTTATCTAAATATGAAAAAATTATTATTTTTTAATTTATCAGTTATCATTTGATCGAAGAATACTTTTTTTTTTAATTTATCACCTATAATTTGATTAAACAATATTTTATTTTTGTTTTTTATGATAATGTGTGTAATTATAAGTTAAATTCTAGCCAAAAAAAATTATATTGACCGCATAAAGAATCATATTTTGTTTTTTAACTGTATAATAATTAATATGTATCAAATATACTATGAAGGGCCGATGAAATTGAACTGATTGAACGATATTTATTTATTTAGTTTTTCRCAATTAATTTAATTTATTTTGCAACTTTATTCTTTCTTTTTAATTACACATTACATTAATAGGCGAAGTTTCGTATTTGTTTTTATTTTTTAATTAAAAACCTCTGATCTATGGAAAATGTGCAAAATAAAGCATAAATTTAGCGAAAGCGTTAAATTTTGTTAACGATTTTAATTTGAAATTTTACATGCTGAAAAATAAAAGAAAAATAAATTAATTAAAATAAAAAAATATATATACATAAGTTAAAAAATAAATAATAAAAAATACCTGAACATTAAAAAGTAAAGTAAAATACTGTCAAAATTGTTGTAGTAGCAGAAAAAATTTAAATTTTTTACTCACAATTAATTTTCGAAATTCACATCCCCTCTCTTAGCAACAAAATTTGTATGCACCAATAATACAATAGAAGTAAAGCGTGCCTAAATAACGCAACATTTCAATAATCACTATTATTGAGTTGCTAGACACCAACTACACTTGCCGTTTCCATGCGAATGCACGACGCTGTATATTCCTACAAATCAATTCATTGCTATTATGCGACAAGCTTACAAATTTACACACATCTGCATGTACGTACGTGTTCATGTTCACATACACAGATATATGCATGCGAGTGTAACTACCGGCTTTGTGTTGGGATTTGAGCGATCGTTTTAATTATTTTGAATTTTTTAATGATAAATAATTGAGGCATTCGCAGAGAATGAAACTGAATCACATGCAGATGACAAACAGATTTATATATGTAAGAATGTACATAGATTTTGCAAAATAGTATATGCATTGCGCTCCCATTTGCGAAAATAGCTCATGCGACATCGTAGTGGGGTGACAGACAGGCAATCTCTTGAGCACAGGCTAAATTATTCCACTGCCAAGTGGTGGCGGCAGTAGGCCGATGGCTATTTTCGCTGCAACGAATTCGATAGACACATATATAAATATGTAAATAAGTACATACTACGTATATAAAGGCAATGAGATGAAACAACTAAGTCAATACAAGCACAAACACATATACATACTATACATATGTGTACTTATTGATGCTAGCACGAAAGCAATGACGACAAATGCCCAGCAGCAGCGGCTAATAAATAGTGTCAAATAGCATTCGATAGATAAGATTCATTTTTATACATACACATACAGTTATTTTTGTTTATAACAACAAACGCACAACAAAAATACATAACAACCTTCTACCGCAGTGAGTCCTCCCACTCGCTAGCAGGCAACGCCGAAGATGTTACAAGTACAAGTGCGTGCATAAAACAAAAAAAAAAAAAAAACACACACACACACACACAAAATAAAGAGATCAAAAATAAAACATTTGTATTTATTCTCAATTGTTTTCTTAAGTGTGTTTACTCTGAAAAGAAATTACCGAATATTGACCACTCCTGCGCTGCCACTGTCCCCGTTTTATTAATGAATGGGAGCGCTGTGCGCTCAGCTGCGTACCAACTGGCTCATACGTAGCCAAGTGAATTGATTTCGGCTGCTAACTGTAAAAATTGTGCAAGCAAAGAACCAGCAATGTATGCATATGTGTGTGTGTATTTGTTTATGAATCGCGCCGCGTCTAGGTTCGCTGTCAAACGTCAGCGTTGGCAAGTAAAAAATCAATAAAATGTATGTTTTCATAATTTTGATGGTTGTTTGCTGAGCATTTCTTTACCTTTGCGCTAGCTTTTACATAATATTCTTCCGCTTCCGTTGTGTGGGTTAGGCGAAGGATAATCAGTCGTTTGAAGACGGTTGTGAGCATAAGCAACATAATTGTGGCGAACATTTTTGCAAGCTTAGAAAAATAGCAATTTAATACGTATGTACATATACATATGTGAAATGAGTTGTACATAATAAGTACATATGTATCTACTTGGTTGCAATATATAAGAATGTGGAAAGAAAGAATAAGTGTATATAGAAGAAAGTAAAAAGTAACTAAGAAGTATGGAAAACAAATTGCAAGAAAAAATTGGCAAAATTTACAAAAGATGCAAACAGAGATGGCAGTGACACTTATGCGCTTGTGTGTGTGGAAAAAACATAAAAAAAATACTTTTTTCTTATGAAAGCTTAAAGCTGTATATATATATATTTAGTTTTTCATATATATATATGTATATGAACATTCATGTGTATAAGTATATAGAAATACGTATGCATGTTCATGCACATCTACTTTTTTGAACTAGAAATGTCGGGTGGCATATTTACCTTATTACCAGCTGCACTATTTTTATTTCCGATAATTAATTTCGTACATATGTATAGTATGTAAGTGCATATACCTTTCCTAAATCAATAACAAGCCGTTTGCTACTTGAGTATTTAGTTAAAAAAGCGGGATCGCTGTTACCATACCCTGTGAAATATCAAATAGTTTACCGAGTATACCAACAAATGTGCAGCTGCATATGTATACATGCATAAACAAATAAATATTAGTATATGCATGGAAAATGTTGCACGTGAGCAAAAACGTTGACACAATTTTCACAAATGTCAAAACAAAAGTTAAAGTGCATTCAAAAACAAAATAGCAACAAAAAACATAAAAAACAAAATAAAATACAACGAATAAAATAGAAGCACCCAAAGTAACCTCGCCACTAAAAATATAACATTTATATAATAATAATAATATAATAGTCAATGCTTTTGTCCGCAACTGTGCTTAGTGACCAAAGTTTAAAATTAAGTGCGAAAGTTAGTATTTAGTTTTGCTATAATAGTGAGAAAGCCAAAAAAAAATTTAAAAAAAATATAAATGTATATTTTTTCTTGTAGTATCCACTTAATACAAGCTGCTTAATACACTAAATCATATAAGCGTAGTTTAAAAAGTATTTTTTTTTACTTATTATAAAAGGAAATATAATATTTACGTTACATTGTTACGAAAAATTTGAAAATATCTCAATTTAATATTGTAAAAATTAAATATCGGCGTGATGTATGATCAATGATTTCAAGAACGATCAAAATATTTGTCACATAAAATCCAATTCGACAGCATCTAAATACTTTGAATTGTTATACGATAGGGTTACATAGGCTTCCTTGGGTAAAAAAAAACAGCCTTTTTTCAATGATTTTTTTCGCCTATAAAAAATTAAATTGTAAATTCGAATTTTTCCTTCTTACAAATATACACTAATAACAAAGAAATTCTGAACTTATAGGGAAAAAATATTTTAACCTCGGCCATTGCGACGCCATTTCCGGTGATCCCTCGGAAAAAAGATGTACCCGCGTTAGCAGGATAATCCTTACAGAATCATCTAAAGTGAAAAATAGGTGTTTTAGTTGAAACCTTAACTTAGAAGAAAATAAAAAATTCCTTTATCCAAGTCTTTAAGATTTGTATCTCAAAGACCTGTGTTAAATTTCATGAAGATCGGTTGAATAATTTGAGAAATCTTTCTAACCGACTTCAAGAACATAGCTTCGAGAAAAACTCGTTTAAAGACGGTGCACTTAGATAGCCTCGGTGCACTTAGATAGCCTCGAGCGCACAAGAAACTATTACTCGGATTAAATTGTAAATTTAGAACTAGAATATTGTAGAATTAAACAAGACAATAAAAAAATCAATTTTTTGAAACCCAATGTAACCCAACCTTAAGTTTTACTCGTAACTGTTAGAATAAAGCCAATAAATGTAGTATATGAGAATCGGGGTAATTTATAGAGAATTCATCTATATATGGAACCTTAAAGTACAGTATATCTAAAGGCATTTTAATCTAAATTCCGCGCGAAAATCCTTTCGTCGAAAATTCTCTTTTCTGGCTTGGTATGACTGTCAGTGACATCTGTGATAAAAGTAACATCAAAATAGTTTTAGTGTTTAGTATACGCCTGCCTTTCCGAAGTACTCAAAGCGCATTAGCCGATTTTGACGATGAGTGAAATTATTCAACAATGAAGTTCTATTAAATTTTGTGCACGGAATCAAACTTCTAGTGCTGAAGGTTCAGAATGTTGGAGTATGCCTTCGTTGAAAATTGTTTGTCTCGAGCAAGCCTTTTTGATTAGTACAAATTATTCAAAGAGAGTCGAGAACGCGCTAACGATGAGCCACGTTCAGGACGGCCATCAACATCACCTGATGGTCAACACGCCAATAAAATAAAGAAATTGGTGATTGAGAATCGACTGACATCGTTGCAATGTCGCAAGGATCAGTGAAAACAATTTGGAAAGATCATTTGAGTATAAAAAAGTGAAATTGGTCAAAATCACTCAATTTTTTTTTAGAAAACGGCAAACGACAAACTATATTGAGTCTCTTTAAATAAGTATTATAAATATACGTGAAATTCAAAATCAAATTCACTGATCTCGCAAGTGACATAAGTATTTCAGTGCTGCTAAAAGAAAATGACGAGATCATAGACTTTGCCGTCAAGCACATAAACGAGGTTTCGAATCATTTTATGCATGCTGCAAAGCGACAAGTTTAATAATTCATGATTTTGCACATTTTTTGTGATTTTTCCTCCACATATTCGCACCTGTCTAAGCGCACTGGGTTCAATGAGTGCACAAGCCAAAGTTGGCTGCTGCAAGCATTTCGCCGCAATTCATGAATTTAATTGTGATTATCTTGCTTTTCAGCTATTGTCTGTAGCGTGTTCGTGTAGCAACTAGGAAATAGCAGAAAGAGCGCTTAAAGATATACCCGTAAAACATAAGCAATAACGGTGTTACAAGGAAATCATACCGCATGTTGTGCAATTCATATCAAAGCAGCGGCAACAACAACAGCAGGAAACAACAACTGTCGTTGTAGTGTCATCGCGGCCAGTGTCGCTTAAATAAATGAGATTTAATAGCCCATATTGGCGCGCCATCCGGCGATGTTTATTTATTTTCGTCGCTATCTCGCTGCTGCCTTTAGCGCTCGTCTATATGGTGCGCTTGGACCAGGCCTATCGCCTCAAAGGATATGAGGTGAGTTCACATTACAATTATATGCATATACATATTCAGAGACATACATTTTAGCTTATCATTACTTATGTATGTATGCTTTTGTAATTAGCGGTAAACTGCATTTTTACCTCGCCAACACAACTACAATTTATTATGTTTAAGCTTCAGACGCTCGCAAATTCTCGTTTGTTTTGAGCTAAGCTCCAATCTAATCGCTCGCGCTGATAATAAAACTAAGGTTTAAAGTCAATTTGACACTTGATCGCTGTAGTTATATTTGCTCGTTTTTTATTGTTGTTGTTTTTTGCGTGTATTTACTTTTTGTTGTTATATTAATTTGCTCTTTTATTCCATATTAAAAGCGTTAGTTTATAAAAAGAAAAGTTTGTAAATATTTTTAACACATCTCCGAGCTTCGTGGTACACAACAACTTTTACATTAGCTTCGCCACACGTCGTTGCCAAGTTACCGCTATGCAATAGTATATGAATACACACATATGTACATAAATACTTTATCACTTGAATGCTTGTTAATAATGTGCAAATTGATGATTTTAAGTGAAATCAATTTAGGTAATATTTTATTTATAAAATGCTACAGTCAAATCTCGGCATCGGTAAATGTCGATAATTTACATATTTTTATATCCTCGAATTATATTCCTCAGAGTATAACCGTTTTATTCAAATAACCGGTGTCTGTAACTTCTCTTCTTCTTTTTTGCTGTCGTAGACACCGCTTATGCGGTTATAGCCGAGTTAACAACAGCGCGCCATTCTTTTTGCAACGTGGCGTTAATTGGAGATTCGAAGCGAAACCACTTATATTATATAATCGGCATGCGTGCATTTGGCTCTAAGTTCTTACTCGGGGCGAGGGCTTCCAATAGCTTCACCTTCACTATCTCCTACTACTTTTGTAACAGCTATTCCAGCGGGTTCCTGTAGGCGATGTGCACCACGATCATAGGTCGCTTCGCATTCACATTGGCAGGCGCCATTGCATTGGAAGTTGTTGGCTTGTCGTCCGCGTACTTGACGTTCAGCTTTTGGGCTAAGTTCCAGAACTTTCTCTTTTTCGATGACACCTCCGGTTCATTCTCTGTCGAACGCTGCCTATTTTCATCGATGTGCTGCTTTATGCGCACAGCTCTTTTTCACCCCCTCTCTAACCCAAGCTAATCGTTTCACATTCCCTTCGTTTTGGTTGGACTTGCCTTTGAGTCGGCTACATACTATATACCGACAGCGGTCTTATATCGCGCTTAATCCTTCAGTCTCTCATGGCTTAAACTCTTCCGGCGCTTTCTCTTGTTGCCAGAGTTGGAACCCTTGGTTATCTGCACAAGTGAGCGTCGACACTTTTCTTTCTTCTTCACAGCGCTTTCTCCAATCTGATCCGTTTCTTGTTATTGTTGTAGAGACATAAAATATTATTGAAGCAATTTCGAGGAATAGTGGCGAATTGTCAGTCTTTGGCCGGATAAAAATCCGGGTCCTTAGCAGTAGTAGTAGTTATTACAATCACCGCAACCTACCCTCGTTAAGGTGTGGCCGCTAGCGACACTTCTTGTCATATCGCTGCGCCCGCAGGTGGTAACAGTAATGTCTCCTACCGACGTTTGGGCCCTTTTAACCTAACCTAATCTAACACAATATGGTCATCAAATGTTCCTATCGATATAGTGATTGTTTCACTTATGGTAAGATTTACTAGAAGATACATACTTGAATTTAGCACTTAGATCATTCTTAGAGTCGCAGTCAACAAATAACTTTCAAGTCATTGGCCTTCAGTGTTCGCTACTCATGGTAACAGTGGCCCCATCCAAGGTGTTTATAAACCATAATTCAATAATCTCTTAAACTTACAAACCACAAGGGACATTACTTGTTCTGGAGGCTAGGTAGATATGTAGAGTGTCTTTAGAATCGTATCTATACAAATGTGACAATTTTATTATTTTACGGATCCGTTACTCCAGAAATGTGAATCCCCATTGAATAGAAGATGAAGCTAAAAATGTGTGTTCCAATTAATTTTCAGCCTTTGCGAGAACTAACTATGCTGAATAAACTTAAGAAATTTGTTTGTTTGCTTAAACAGCTGTTTGCTGTTTAGACAGGCTTTTTTCCACCCATTGCTATACTAATTAAAGTAACTAGCTTCAGATTGACCGAATTGAAAACGTTGAATGAGTATTAAGTTAGGCATGAACGTAAGTTAGTTGTCGGAACATATCTATTCTGCACTAAATCGAAACTCTGTTGTGATTTTAAATAATACCGTTATTTGTGGTTCAGGGGGATTATCGTCTGATTAAGAATAATATTATTATACGTTATGTGGTGATTATAGAAAATACCTCTAATCATTCATTGTTATATTACTGATGACCTCTGTCATGTGAATAATTTTTAGTATATATTCGAAGAATACCACTTGATAGCTGGCTTATGCTATTATTATTTTTACCCAATTTCTTAGACTGAAAGATTGATATAAAAGGTCTAGTATTAATAAATATAAGTAGTTTATTATTTTTTCAATAGTTTGAATGTTTTATTTATATAGCATAGTTGGATTATAGTGAAATATGCGCCGTTTTGTTCGATAACTAATAGCCATTTTAAAAATAATTTTATATTGCCACTCTCCAGGGCAGTGGAGAGAAAACCGGTATCCGCCCTTAGAATTGCAAGCCCGGTAGGAATCGTTCCCGATCTCCCCCCACAGTCGATTTTTACCAACTTTTTAGGCAAAATTTTCAACTACAAAATTATATGTCCTACATAGGAGTAAGCAGTAATCATTGTCGCCTGATATTGACTATAAAGTGGTCATATAAAGATCTACGAACCTACTTTTCTGAGCTTCTGATTAGTCACCATTCATGTACTTGTATGATATAGCCTCTCTCACTGTCCCAAACTTGTCCCATCTGCTGATTTCTTCAAAAAGTCAACTTGTTATTAGTATATTTCTGAATTAAAAGTTTGGCGATAGGAGAGTAACTCAAAGTAGATGGATCCCTGCCCATCCCACCAACCACATAGCGAAGCATTTTTGACGGTCAATCAAGACTTCGTTATAGTTTTTGCGAGCTCATCCAATTTCAACCACGATCGTTTTCGCTTGACAGGATATTCGGTCAAAGAGGTTTTTTGACGCTAACCGGTGGCATATACTTGGATCATTTTTTTTTTTTTGGTTAATCTTATTTAAATATTTTAAAAGATTTTCTGAGAGCTGTTTAGCTCCCAACCAATCGAGTCAATGCTTACGGTTAACGCTATTTATGGTAATTGGTCTTCAAGACGTGGTGCATCTTTGRCATCAAAATGCGACAAAACCAAAACTTCCTGTGATTGATTGATAGAACATCAGGACCATAAACACCATTCACTTTTTCAGTAATCTTACTTAAATAAAAACATCCGTTTTCGCCTTTATAGAAAAATAATGGACATTTTACTAGACTTTATATAAATTAGTTCAATATTTCCCCTCTAATCAATACTAAATAAAATATTATATTCCATATAACAAATACAGTAAGAACAAACATTGTTTCCAAATAACTTGTAATTTAGCTGCTGCTCATAATTCTTAATTAACTTTTCGGACTAATTCACTGCCGCCACCGTTCGAAGCAAAAGTGAGAACTGCAATTACTGAGCAAAGTAAAGGTTCTAATTTTCCTTCATAAATATTTATATTTTGTGCATAAACAGCAACTTGTGTAAATTCAAGTGTAAAATAAATTCGAAAAATTCTCCTACTTTTCTCAATTTATGCACATATTTTAGCGCTGAGGTATGTTTATCTACACAAAAATATGTTTATTTAGTAAATATTGGATCCAATAAATATTTTGAGGCTAAAGATAATAAGCTCTTAACTATCGCCTTTTCTTGAGACAGATACTACTAATAGCCAAAGTAATTACTAAAATTGTTTATCGCAAAACTTTAGTACGTATATGTATTGGTATGAATATACCTATCTATGTGAATGGTATTAGATATTTGAAAGGTTTAAGGCTAGTGACTGAAGGCCAGAGCTTATTATAATTACGGAGGGAACACTTCTCTATCTCGCTGAATGTCAGTGAAAGTATAACACCAGGAGATGGAAACCCGATTCCCCAATCTATGACGAAAGAGGAGACGTTCCATTTCCCGGCCATGAAGAAGTTCGAATAGCAATTCCACGTCTGAAGAACAACAAAGCGGCGGACGCTGATAGATCCCCGGCCAAGCTATTCAAATATGGTGTCGAAGAACTGATAAGGAGCATGCATCAGCTTGTTTGTAAAATATGATCGGACGAAAGCATGCTCCACGAATGAAATTTAAGTATGCTCTGCCAAATCTACAAAAAGAGAGATCCTACAATCTGCGCCAACTACATTGAGATAAGTCTCCTTAACATCGCATATAAGGTTCTATCGAGTGAATTGTGTGAAAGATTAAAGCCCATCGTCAATAAACTAATTGGACCTTATCAGTATGGTTGCATTTGACAGTATGAAAAGGAGGTGCCGTTATGCCGCTATGTCTGAATACCGAAAGCTCCGTCAGGATCGGGAAGACCTCTCCGAGCAGTTCGATATCAAACAAGGTTTCAGACAATACGACTCTCTATCGTGCGAATTCTTCAATCTACTGCTGGAGAAAATAATTCGAGCCTTTCCTCCTGTCAAACACCAAACATTGGTCAAACCACGTCAGTGTTGATAGTCATAACTTCGATGTCGTAGATAATTTCGTCCATCTTGGAACCAGTATTAACACCAACGACGATGTTATCCTCGAAATCCAACCCAGAATGACTCTTGCCCACAGGTACTACTTCGGACTGAGTAGGTAATTGAGAGTAAAGTCCTCTCAAGTTGAGCCAACACCAAACTCTTTGAGTCACTCATTATTCTTGTCCTGCTATATGGTGCAGAGGCATAGATGATGAAAGCAAAGACATTACAAGTTTTTGAGAGAAAGCTTTTGGGGAAGATTTATGGTCCTTTGCGAATATCGCATTCGATGGAACAATGAGCTGTCCTAGTTATACGACGACATTGACATAGTTCAGCGAATTAATAGGCAACTATGAGGGCTATTATAGCTTCTATACAGCCAAAGGTAACTTTTTTTTCTAGTTCTATACAGGTATTTACGTGAACTATGGAAAAATTCACAGAAGAAAATTGTTTATATATTTATATTTGTTTACATAAAATCAAAGCTCACAAATTTTTAAAATTATGATATAAATATATATACATAAAACATTCGTATAAGCCTGTAAGAAAATACATGTATGTTTGTAATTAACTATACCCAAAATCTACAAGCTTTGTCAAACTACGGACGTAAACGCTCGTTCATGCGTGACCTTGTTCAAAGCGTCGGCGCTGTGTAGACTAATTAATTTATTCTTTAATTACTTTATTTGGACAAAAATAACAATACTACGTCATTGCTATTCTCTACCAGAGGAATAAATTATTCTTACAAAAAATTGAGAGTCATGGACAATTTTGCACCCATTAAACATTCAAAAGAATATCACAAAATGAAATCATAGCAACTGCGTGTGTGTGAAATTTTCAGTGGATGTGTGAAGTGAATGGTATAAACTAAAATATGCTGATTACTACTTTTATACTCTCGCAACAAAGTTGCTAAGGAGAGTATTATAGTTTTGTTCACATAACGGTTGTTTGTAAATGCTAAAACTAAAAGAGTCAGATATAGGGTTATATATACCAAAGTAATCAGGGTGACGAGTAGAGTTGAAATCCGGATGTCTGTCTATCCGTCCGTGCAAGCTGTAACTTGAGTAAAAATTGAGATATCTTGATGAAACTTGTCATGAGAGAGTATAAAATGTTCGGTGACACCCGAACCTAGCCCTTCCTTACTTGTTTGTTAAAAAAATGTAGTTTTTTTGTTTAAAAAATATATTTTCTTTATATGCCCACCATGTAGCGAAACATGTACTTATATAAAGCTAAAATTTTATGAACTTTACTAGCAAGTATTATGTTAGTCCGTGTGGACCTTTTTGAAAAAAATTAATTCTTCTGTCACGTCATTTTACATATGTATATTAAAATATTTACAGCAAAATTTATTGGATTATGCATGGCTTCCGACTATAAATTAATGGAAAAAGATCAGATTCGCCAGTTTAGGTATATTATGTACTGCTATCAACTTTTGTTGTGGTACATACATAAGGGACAGGTATGTGAAATTCAAGCAAATTTGCAAGAGCAGTTACTTACAGCATTTTTCGAGTTCATGTATCAATGCGTTTAATTCTTTAAAAAATATATATATATATATATAAATTATTTGAAATTGTTCAGATATGCTCACTATAGCATATAGTTGCCATACAAAGCGAACGATGGGCATCAACGGCTTGTATGGAAAACCTTCGCATTTGATGTGGTATCTTCACGAAATTTGGCATGGATGCTTAAGGTAATCTCCGAAAAAACTTTTCACATCGGATTACTATAGCATATAGCTTCCGTACAAACTGAATACATAGTTACTAAAAGAAATGCACCTGTGAAGGGTATATTAGCTTTGGTGCATCCGAAGTTAACGTCTTTTTATGTTCTTATTTACATACACATTGTGTCAGAAATGGGCCTCAGCGCTGAACAAAATTTGCCTCGGAAACGTTGGATTTTCTTTGAACTTTTGAAGGGCCCACAGAGCGAAGCGATGTCGCTTGGGAATGTCAAGCGGCTTCAGTTCTTGCACAAGCTGTATTTTGTAGGCTTTCAATTTAAGACCTCGACATAAAATGTGCCAAACTGTTCCATACGGCAGTCCGGTCGAATATTATCTAATCCGAATAATATCCTAAATAAACGGATTGAATTTTCGTAATAAAGTTTCAAAAATTTGTAAACGTTGTTCAGGCGTAAGTTTTTCCATGATGAAATGCCAAAAAGAAAATGACAGCTTGCTTACACGTAATCTGTCAAAAAAAAAAAAAAAAAAAAAAAAAAAAAAAATAAAAAAAAAAAAAAAAAAAAAAAAAAAAAAAAAAAAAAAGGAAAAAGTACTTCTAGTTATATCACCAGTTAGTAGGCAGGGCAAGAAGTCTGGCAACCTATTATTATGTATTATTACACTACTATTCGTCCTACAAACTACTGGGGTTAGTTTTCCTTGTTTCGGAGTGCGCACCTCAAACTTTAAACGCCGTTTCTCTCAAAACACAACCTTTTATACTCTCGCAACAATGCTGCTAAACAGAGTATTATAGTTTTCTTCACATAACGATTGTTTGTAAGTCCTAAAACTAAAAGAGTCAGATATAGGGTTATATATACCAAAATGATTAGGGTAACGTCTAGAGTTGAAATCCGGATGTCTGTCTGTCCGTCCGTGCAAGCTGTAACTTGAGTAAAAATTGAGATATCATGATGAAACGGTACTCGTATTTCTTGGCTCCATAAGAAGGTTAAGTTCGAAGATGGGCAAAATCGGCCCACTGCCACGCCCACAAAATGGCGAAAACCGAAAACCTATAAAGTGTCATAACTAAGCCATAAATAAAGATATTAAAGAGACAATTTGGCAAAAAGGATCGCCTTAGGGAGGGGCATATTTGACCGTAATTTTTTGGAAAAGTGGGCGTGGCCCCGCCCCCTACTAAGTTTTTTGTACATATCTCGGAAACTGCTACAGCTATGTCAACCAAACTCTATAGAGTCATTTCCTTCAGGCATTTTCATATACAGCTCAAAAATGGAAGAAATCGGATAATAACCACGCCCACCTCCCATACAAAGGTTATGTTGAAAATCACTAAAAGTGTGTTAGCCGACTAAAGAAAAACGTCAAAAACACTAAATTTGACGGAAKAAATGGCAGAAGGAAGCTGCACCCAGGCTTTTTTTAAAAATTGAAAATGGGCGTGGCGACGCCCACTTATGGACCAAAAACCATATCTCAGGAACTACTCGACCGATTTCAATAAAATTCGGTATGTAATATTTTCTTAACACCCTGATGACATGTACGAAATATGGGTGAAATCGGTTCACAACCACGCCTTCTTCCAATATAACGCTATTTTGAATTCCATCTGATGCCTTCTCTGTATAATATATACATTAGGAACCAATGATGATAGCGGAATAAAACTTTATACAAATACGGAATTTCAGCTGAGGTATCCCTTGTGGAAAAATTGTCGTGATCGGACTAAAACTTTTCAATGCAATTAAAATAAATGAAAATWCAATTCAATACTCAAAGTACACAAATTGATCTAATCTAATTAATTTACAGCAAAATAAAAAAATATGTAAATGACGGATAATGAAATCTCGATTATCACTTTATCATGCGAGAGTATAAAATGTTCGGTGACACCCGAACTTAGCCCTTCCTTACTTGTTTTTAATGTTTAAAAAATGCCTAGCTATCGTCCCTATAAATTATTATAATTTATGGACAATGTTATGACAAAATTTATGTAAAAAAACGTAGAGAAAAATTAAAAAAATACTTTTTTATTTATCAAAATTTTTTCATGATTATAGTAGGGACGATAACCAATCACGTACTTTTTAAGAACAAATTGACTTTTTGTGTTTCAAATGATCCACACATGAGAAATCGTGTCCGCCAGTGAAAATACGCATATCTTTCACCCAGCCATTTCTCCGACACATGTCATAAAAAAATTCCGAAATTTTTTTTATACACTCCTCGATAAACGTCATGATATGCAAAAAGAGTTTTATTGTAGATTACAAATTTTTACGAAAAAAAAATGTCAAAAAAACGGGATAATTACCCTACTGACCCCTTAATCAACATTTTAAGACACTCTTTGTAAAAGAAAATATCTAATAAACAAACAAAGAGCACATGACCTAATTGGTCAAAAACACTGTCTACTGAGCTACTTTTTAATATTTGCATAAATAAGTATATATGTATGAATATTGTAAGAAAGTACAGAAATAACTTCCAAGTTCCGTCCAATAAAGCAAGCTAACGGTTTATCGTTTTTAATTAGCGCCAACTCACACACACAGACAATTGGTTGTGCTAATCCGTCCATGCAAATAAGCTACTATAGTATATCTTTTTACTGTTCGTCTTCCGGGACTTCCAACCATACCTCACACACACACGCATACACATGTATGTAAAAACATTCGAGGAAGACATATCAACGAGTTATTGTCACTCTGCTTGCACTTGACCCTGGCACTACTGACCACGACAGCGATTACAGCGCATTGGGCGAGTAGCTGCGATTGAGGGGCAAAGCCATAAACTTGTATATTGCATTTGTATGCATTCATACACCCACACATACGCACTAACATATGTCCACATATAAGCTGCTTCGAATGCTTTTCTTTTCTTTATACGCCACTTTGGAAATTTGTTTACGACTTTTTGTTGCTCTGTCATTGTTGCTCTGTTATTGTTGCTGTTGTTGCATTCCAGTAGCATTTCGCTGAATTCATCTGAATTTGCATTTGTATTGTCGGAGCAATTTAGTGGTGTTGCTAGCGGAAAAGCGTGTAGGAAATCGAAAAGCGTATGACTTATACATATGTACATATATGATTATCTATATATTGTATATACTTACACAAAAAGGTACATTTTAACTCTCCTTAAAATGTTGTGAATAAACAAATTTCTATACAAAATCACTTTTGTACACATTGTTATTGTGCACACAGACATACTTGTTTTTGTATTCAATGTAATAGATATTGACGTTAAGTGGTTGTTCGAGATGATATAAATTATTACGGAGTGATCGTTTGAGCTTGCTGAATAGGCAGACGCCACACGGAACTAAATTCAGGTGAACACGGTGGTTCTGGTATGATATTGATTGAAAATTTGACGAAAAGCTCACGAAGAATCAATGCGGCCCGCGACGGTGATTGTCCTGGTGCAAAAACGAGAAGTTTTCGGTCATTAATTATGCCCTCTTTTTACAAATAGCTTCGGACAAGCGATGCATAACACTCAAAGAGTATTCCTTGTGGACAGTTGACCGGTCGAAAGGAATTCGAAGTGCATAACACCTCAATTATCGAAAAAAAACTGTCAACATCACCTTCATTTTAGATCTGCTTTAACATTGTGTTTTCGGCTTCGGTTTACCTTTGGCACGATATTGTTCGTCTATTTCTGCATCGTAAGCATAGATCTAAGATTTGTCGCCAGTAATAATACGTTTCATGACATCCTGGTATACGGAAAGCATTGTTTCACAGGCGTTAATGCGACGCTGTTTTCCAAAAAAAATTAATGATTTTGGAACCAATCGTGCTTTCACTTTTCTTAGGCCCAAATGATCTTTGATCTCTGCCTATTAATCGTCGATTCCTTTATTTTATTGAGGTATTGATCTTCAGTTGATATTGATGGCCGTCCTGAACGTGGTTCGTCGTCGATGCGTTCTCGACCCTCTTTGAATAATTTGTACCAATATAAATTGCTTGTTCACGACAAACAAATATCAAAGAAGGAGTTTTCCTACCAGAAATTTGATTCCGCTTACAAAACGTTATGGAGCTTTTTTGTTGAATAATTTCATCAAATTCAAAAATTGCTGAATGCACTTTATGTACTGCAGAAAAATTAGCATATAATATTAAATTATTTATTTATTGAGTATAAAAAATATTCAATATATATTAGTTCTAATAAACCAATAAATTTGTATTACATAATTTTTGCTTAAGCTAAGAAATACGGCCGGTTTATTCTCAGATCGGTCTGATTATGTCTGAAACATAAAGTCTATCGAACATTGCGAAAAATAATTTTTTCTTCAGTCAGATTTTGGTGTTTTTGTGATGCTAGGAACTCCAGATCTAAAGCAAACCTCTTTAGTGATATCAAAATCGACTTTAATGCCGACAAATAAATAGAGAATATCGATTTGTTCTTCTTGTGTGTTTACCAAGATCTTGCGCATGCTAAATCTCAGTTTTAGATATTTTCATGTTTAGTGGTTCGAATTATGCAGTGAGTGGAACTACACATTTTGTAGATTGGTGATAGATCTTTTACATTCAGGTTTTTAACTTTACTTTCATTCGTTCATTTTCCGCATGAAAGTTAACACAAGATTTTTTTAGCTCCGCACCGAAGTATTTGAACAGATGCCAGCAGTTTTTCTATGTTGCATTGTTTTCATTAGCGAATTTAAGAGTATATTTTCCCTAACTTTGACTTTTAGAGACTTCTCCGCTGCCATTCTTCCATCCTGAGTGCTTGGATCGTTATTGCTGCTCACTCACATTTGGCTCCCATCCAGACGCTTATTCATAGCATTTATATATTTATTGCAGTCTATAAAAGTGCTGTCGACTAATAATTAAAATAAGAGTTTAGACATAATTGTCCTATCTACTAAATTATAAGAATTATCATTATGATATAAACTTATTTATACATAATTAGACTTTGCTAAACGCTGGCATCACAGCCAACTCTAATGACGTATAGTCTGGACACTGCCTATGCTTTATTGGTATTTGGTTTTTGATGCAGGGATGTCCCTAATACTTAAGCAATTTTTTTTTTCTGAAATTTTTTTTGGTGAATAGCCTATATTTTATTAATTACAAGATTTATTGCTTCAATAGCATCCATAAAGAAAAAGAGATAGACAAAAGCCGTTCATGATATTTAGGTACATAGCTATCGAAACTAGAATCTTTTATTATATTTTAATTTAATGATTTTCCGCAATTAGTTTTTTATGGAAAAAAAGTTCAATATTTTCCAAAATCTCAATTCGAGTGATATCGATTGAACCGAAAATTACTTTACAGCATTTTTTCACCAATTTTTTTCTCATACAGAAAATTACATATTTTAATAGAATAACTTATTGTTACTAAACATACATTATTAACTAAGAAAATTCGAAATTTTTGGATAAAAAATAATTTAAACTTGACCACGCACCCCCATTGGCAGGACAACTACGTATAGGATCATCTCACTTAGAACTTGAACGAAGAAAACAAAATCTGAAAATTTAATTTGGCAGACATTACAAAAAAAAAAAAAAAAAAATCAGTGAAAATTTCGCAACATTTTTTTTTCAAATTGTTGTAATTGAAAAACAAATACTTCGTCCAAGTCTTTGAGAAGCTCAAAAATCTGTGTATAATTTCATGAGTATCGATTGAGAAATCTTGACAACCGACTTCTAAAACACAGTTTCGAGAAAAACGCGCTAAAGTCGGCACACTTTGTCTAGCTAGCTTCGAGCGCACAAGCTCTCAAGACAGTATCTTCGAAACTATCACTCGGCTCAAATTGAAAATTTAGAAAAATATTCTAAAGGTGTTGTAGAATTTCTTAAGATAACAAAAAAAATGATTTTTTGTAACCCGTAAACCCATGTAAAACCTTATTGTACATACGTCTGTAAAAACGCGAATTAGTACCTGAGATTTTGCGATTACCACGAAATTGCTATTTATGACTGTTATAGTATATAGCTGTTATGCATTGAGATAAATGTAGTAATGTACCAATGAGAAGTTAACGTATTTTTGTTTTCGAGGTATTTATTCAAAAAAAAAAAAAAAAAAAAACTAAAAAAAAACTAAAAAAAAAACACTCACTTTGAGTAGTACTGAATGACATTAAAAGCTAAATTTCAACCATTAATATGCCATTTTTCCAGTTCATGTTGCAATTGTGGTTCAACTCAAAGGCCATTAACTTGTCAAATATATCTTTAATGAAAATGTATTTAATATTGCATTTACAGTTGGTAATTAAAATTAAATTTATGAGCTCATACACAATATACTTTGTAAATATAATAATAAATATCAATAAACTTAAGACTCATGCTTTGAAGTGTCTAATATTTTATTGGGATAAAACGCAGAACAGTCGCAGAATATATTTTTATATATACATACCATTTGTTATTCAAACTTTGTTACTATATAAATATAAGTTTTCAGCACACAAACATATGTAATAATATGTATTTATATGGCACAAAATAAATATTTGCGCTTGAGATGAGCTACTACTGACACTTAATTGCCCATAATATACACAATAAGATTTTATTATACGCTTTGTTGGCGAACAGCTGATTTAACTACTCATAGAACACGTTTCGTTGAATTTTCGCCCACGACATTTGCTTCATTTACATCAATTATAAGCTTGTGGCAGTCAGCTGCGCAGTTGCTGCAACGCTTCACTATGGAAATGCCATGTGTGTACATATTTATAAGAATATTACCTATATTCATTATAAAATATATTTTTAATAGTGACTCGTTATATCACTCATACGCCCCGTATCACAAACCAACACACAATCACTCATACGCCGCGTACCGCCCAAAAGCAACTCTTTTGTCATTTATCGCCACTAAATATTGCACTTCAGCGTGCATTGACAGACACACACACATTCAAACATCAGCGACATTTTAAGCGCGTGCAACGTGCACACATTTTGTTGTATATTGTTATTGTTGCTCGTCATGTTATTTCTTTTCATAGTTCAGGCTTTTGTGCAAATAGACGTACACATTTTTTTCTTCAATTGTATTGTATAGCAATTTATGAGAATATGAAAATTTATAAAAAAAATTTAAAAATTATTAAGCCAAATTTTTTCAATACAATACTCGCACCCCATATTTGCACCAGCTATTTTGCAATATGCTAAAATTCGAAAAATTACATAGTAAGCATAAGTTTGCGTAAAAATTCCGTACAATACAATGAAATGTTCACACACTTAGCTCAAATGTTGCAACAATAATAACACCAACAACAAATAATCTTTATATTATCGTACAACTTTTTTTAGGCGACAAAGTTCAACGATCATTTCGGTGATCAAAGTTTTCGTTATCCGGTAATGTTGCTGGGGAAAAATAAGGATCTAACGGTAGCGGCGACAGGCAGTTCGCGCAAAAAATTTTACAAATATGCTAAAGTAAATATACATGTTTGCAAAATGTACATTAACAAACACAAATACATACAAACAATCATATACTTACAAATATATTGCGTAGTCGAAAAAGTCTTTTCGTATTTTGTCAATAGTTGTGGTCGTCAGTGCTACCAATCACATTCTGTCATACTATATAGTGTTGGAAAGGTGAGATTTTAAGTTTCAAAAAATTAAAATCGCTGAAGTTGAAAAAAGAAATTACAGCTGTTCAAAAATCAGTGAAAATAATGAAGAAGAAGAAATTGGCCATAACTTGAAAATTTTCTATAAAAAATGCAAGGATGCCATGAAAGCCACCAATGAAATTTGTGAAGTGCACGGAGACAATGCTGTAACAGTTCGTGTAGTACAACAATCGCTCGCTTTAGTTCTGGAAAATTCGAAATTTCGATTTACACTGATGAAAATTTTTCCCTGATGGAATAATGTCTCTAGCGGAAAAATGACAAAAAGTGAACGACTAAAATATTACATATTTGTTTAATTATTTATTTGTATAAACATTAAAAACTAGTAAAGTTTGAAGAAATACGTAAACACTTTTCCGATTTCCCAATATGTAACAAACAAAACAAATTTGTATGTAAACAGCAAGTAAGAATTTGAAGCATTCGTTTTCAATACGCACACACACACGCATTCACATGCATTAGCATCACATTTGCATCGCTACAAGCTAACTACACACATACATATGTACATACATATGTACCTACATAACTGTTAATTAACACTTAGTGCCATACATTGTCTGGGCACATGCACACGCGCAACCAATCAATCAGCAAACTAACCTGTACTCATTGTAAATACTCAACGTAAAACTCAAACAAAAATATTTGCCCAATTTTAGAAAACTAAAACCGCAAGTATAACTGTGTTGATCACCCACAACTATTTATTTGCTCAGTAAAATATTAAATGAAAAAAAAATATATATATAGTCGCCGTCGAACGAAATTCCTCATTAAACCCTACGATCCAATACATACCTACATATATTGAAAATCAAAACATATAGCCGCAAGCTGTCAAAATCACGCCATACCTCGCCATACCCCGCTCTTAGCATTAGCGCTCATACCACACAACCAATCAAGCGTCCAACATTTTACTACGTGTTTATTACTCATACGCCCCGTCGTGCACATTTGTACCTCCACCGTACCCAAACACAAACAGCCACCAGCACTACCGACTGTCCGCCACACCACCCATCATCACGCCCCCCAAATGCATTTTGTACGCTTAATGACTTTCCCATAAATCAGACATATAATGCATATTTCCCTTTAGTATGCCGCCGTCCGTGTGCGCTCTATGGTTAGTAGTTAAGTATTGTAATACTTTCTTATTAGAAACACAAACAATATTCATTATGTACGCATATTTAGCATGTATTCGGTTTGTTTGCAAACAATTTTTTTCATATTTTACATTTTATATTGGTCTCTTTTTCTATGCATTTAGTATGTTAATGAGTCACACCTGCCAGTTTTGCCAGAAGATGCCGTGCACACGCTCGCCCCGATCGATGTGGAGCGCGTCGAAAAGCGCATGGAGCGACGGCGTAAGCTGCTGCAGGAGAAATGCACCGAATTCGGCCTGGATGTCGTGGGTAAATATAGCACAATTATTTACAGTATTAAGTGTTTATATATTTTTGTTTGTAAATATTTTGTGGTGACTCAGTATTGATAGAGAGAGTGCAGAAACACTTAGGTAATAAGCAAAGTACTCAGAAAAAAAAACAACAAAATAATTAAAATAAAGTGAAATTTATAGATAATTATATCCACAAGCACGTAGGTGGCCTTTTATAATTCGGGATTTGGCAACACTCGTGTTGCAATCTAGAAACTCACAGTTTTATCGTAAAATTTGAATTTTTTTTTTGTCATATAAAAAACGAAATATTTTATGTGAATTTTTTATTGTTACAAATTTTCACTATTAACAAAGCAATACTGAAATATTTGGCAAATATTTTAAACTCGTCCATTGCGACGCCATTTCCGGTAACCCCTCGGAAAAAATATGCGCCCGCGTTGCCATGATAACTTCTTACAGGATCACCTGAAGTGAAAAATATGTGTAATAAAACCTTAACTTAGAACTGGAAAGAAAAAAAATAACTAAACATTGGATTTTTGGATTTTTAGCAGACATTTTTATAAACAATTTAAGATTTCAAATAGTTGCAATCGAATGAAAAAATTCCTTTGTTCAAGTCTTTAAGAATTGTATCGCAAAAACCTGTGTGAAATGTCCTGAAGATCAGTTGAGTAGTTCTCGATAAATCTTAATAAAAGACTTCAAAAAACCAATTTCGAGCAAAATGCGTGTAAAGACGGCGCACTTAACCTGGCTAGCCTCTGACGGATCACTCTTCATCACGCTAGCTCTCAGACTCCAACTAAATAACTGCATTTTTGAGCACCTAAAACCCCAAATTGATGAGTTATCCACCAAATAGTCCTGAATTGGATTCGGTGCCAATTCTTCCTATTATTCCTGTTTGTAAAAATAAACCAATAAGTCAACGTTTTTCGGCACCTGAATAGTGTGTCTTCAATCAGAGTGGCAAAAGTGCTTCGACAATAGATCTTACTGGAGAATATTACAATAAAGCTACTTTCAGCAAAAATTTTTGTTCTTAAATCCTGAAATATAACATTCAACCAACGTATTAGGTCTATATTTGTTCGGATATTTGTTACAAATTTGAGCGTTTATTACTCAAAGCACTGCCCATCTGATTCCATAACATTCTGAAATCTCTATGCTAATTTGTGTGTTTTATCCTAAAATAATTGCGCCGGTTTGAAGGCCAAAAAGGAATCAAGTCAATTTTTGATACCCAAAGAGCGTTCTGCACATACCGCAAAAAAATATAAGTCAGGGGGAGCAAGGTTTCCGCTATAAAGCGTGTGACACAAAACTTTTCAGCCGCTAATTTCCAAATTTTTTTAATCGGTTTTGCAACAAGAGGTCCGGCATTGTCCTTATAAAGAATTACTGCCTTATATCTAGTGGCAAATTCCAGCCGTTTTTATGCAATCACTTGCTTCAATTTGTTGCGGGGTTTTGAGTCTCGTAAAAGAAGACGACCTCCTGCTCCATCAAACACTGACCATTACGTTGCCATCACAAATAATCGGCTTTGTTTTTCTCGTTGGTCAAAAATATAATCCATTTATGACCATTTTTCATTACCAGTCACAATTCGATGCAAAAAAAAACTTTCTTTAGTAGCGTTCAAGCAGCATTTCTGACATGAAAAATCGTCTTTCAACGTGCTTTGGGTCTAATTCATTTGGTACTCGATCTTGTTGCTTTTGGTTGGAGCCGTCTGCTTTTAAGACTCTTGAAATGGCTGCTTGAGCAAATATTGTACGTGCTCTTCTTGCCCTTGCCAACAATCTTCATCAAGTCATACTTCCAATTCCTCGATTTCAAACTTCTTTGGCCACCCAGCATATTAATTCCTTCCAAGCCACTTTTAAATCGCGTAAATCACGTTTGGATCGTTCGCTTACCTAGGGCATATTCTCCGTAAATTTGCTACAATACTGGCTCAATATAAATCCTATAAGAACACAGTGTGAAAATGAATGAAATTGAATCATAGCCCCGCTTTCTCGCCATATACAGTACTGTTAAAAACTACTAAAAGCGCGAAAAATAAATAACTAAATACGCCGGAGACATTAAATTTTACCACCCAGTTTCTATGAGAGGGCTTTATATGAGAAGGTGTTATAATCAGACGTTGGACGTGGCACTGCTCACTTTTAGGTGAAGTGCCATATTTTGAGAAGATTAAAGTTTGCACTAATAATGCCTTAAAAGTATGCCACCTTATGACTAAAACTTGTCCAATCCAATAAAAACTTTTCAAGTCCCTAGATACCGAACCCAGTGGACCCAGTGGCTATAGCTAATATTTGACCGATGTACGGGATATGCAATGGAGATTTAGACGGAATCATTTTCTGATAATAGTATCTCTGGAAAAATTGGTTGAATCGTATCAATACTTCCCTGAGGCCCCATATACCTCATTTAAAGATTCTCAAACTTCCGGGTAACTTTATGCCGCTGATTGAAAATTACAGAGCGTTTTTACTCACAACACTGTATCTTTGTGCTCAAAATGGATAAAATTGTCCAAAAATAGATCTAGACCCATATAACAAACATTGTAACTTTAGGCCATATGATTAGTATGTGGGGTACCTTAATGAATCTCAAGGAACATTTTCTGCCACTTCCATGTTAATAGTTTGTGGTATTGGTAAAAATAGATAACATCTATTGGGTGGATACTATATCAACTCCCATATACTACATATAATAATTTTTTCTAACAAGCCTAACATAATTCATACTTATCGAAATTCTCTTAAGAAATGATATACTTTTGAAAAAATTACTTAAACTTCTACCAAACTATACTTTACTCTAAATTTCTAACCAGAAAAAACGTTTGAATATTATTTATCCCATATAAAGGATTGTCTAAAGAAACTATTCCTTTTTACTGAATTAATGTTCAACTGCCTAAAGCTCAAATGTCTGAAAATTCTAGTATCATTCTTCCTTAACTAAAGCGTGTTTATCTATATTTAAAAAACTCAGTTTCCGAAATATTTTTTCATTATCAGTGATTAATTTAATAAATTTAAATTTTAATTTTGTTCTCCATAGGTAACGACACCTGGCACAAGCCCAACGCCTGGGAGTTTTTAGTCAATAAAAAATATCACATCATATGGTTAGTGCATTGAAATGAAATAGTTGCGCACAATATATTCAACATATTTAAATTTTTTTGTTCGCAGGTGTAATGTGTTCAAAGCCGGCTCTTCATCGTGGATGTACAATTTTAATGTATTAGCCGGTTATTCGCCGGAATTCCTACAACGAACCAAAGAAGTGTTCCTCACTTTGGCACGGGAACGTTATCCTCGTCTCTCTGTTGAGAAGGTAGGCGATTGACTTCATACTTATGAATACAGGGTGTTACAAATGCTCTATGGCAGGAATGACTAAGTATATACTAGTCTTTCGAAAACTTTTTTTTTACCTATTATTTCGAGGGTATGAAAAAAGGGTTCGTATTCCATTCATTCATTCATCAAACAAATGTAAGATTGACTTTTTGATCAAAATGACTTTCACACCCATCACCCATTTCAAAAGGACCTCGACGGGCGACGGTGATTCGAAAAATTCCTACTTTCTGAAAACCGCTCATTCGAGCCGCAGCGCTTCTTTGAAACTTTTCCAAGACGCAGCACGCATATACGAAGAGCAGATCAGTAGAGACTGCACTTCATACATTGATATTTAATATAGGAAGGACTCTTTAAGGGTTTGGGGTTGAATCCGCCAAAAACGGGTCTGGTTGTGCTCACAAGAAAGCACCTAATTCTTCTATAGAGGTTACCTTCCATTAGAGGGACACAACTCTCTCTCGCGGACAGTGGAATAAAGAGTGAGAAAAATCAGCAATGCTTTATATGCGTGTAAGCAGATGCTTATGGCACAACCTTGGGGCTCCCTCCCCCTCTCATGCTCTCATGCTCTGGTGCTACACAGCTATTGTAAGACCAATTCTGCTCTGTGCGATAGTATAGTGGGTAGACGTACGGAAATTTAATTACCGATGGAAGCGTTCAGAGGCTCGCTGCGCTGTGCATAACGTAAGCTTTAAGCATAACTCCTACGGCGGCTCTTGAACTGGTACTAAACCTGCCACTCATAGACCTCTTCGCTGAAAACTGACCAACCAAATCGGGATAGGTCTTAACATCTATACGGATGACTCGAAAATAGAAGATGGAGTTGACATGTGAATAAACTGTCCAAAGTCATGCATAAAGCAACCTTTTAAGTTGCCGGTCCACTGTAGTATATATCAAGTTGAGGTCTTTACTATTGAATTAGCCTTGGAGCTGGCCTTTAATGCATCTGCAGGCAATTTCACAGTCAATATTTACGTAGACAGACAAGCAGTAAACAAGGCAGTAACTTCTTATCACACATCGACCAAAAGGGTCTTGGGAATAAGCAGTTTTGAAAAGTGTTGCGAGAAGCAAGAAACTTCACTTCTACTGGGTGCCAGGCCGCAGAGGTATCGAAAGCAATGAAATTGTGTGCGAAATTACCAAGAGCATACCAAAACGTGATCAACATCGGAAAACCCATACCATATACGATGATCTCGACAGAAGCAGGGTAAAGTAAATCAAAAATTGATAGAACGAGCTACCTGGGTGCAAAACTGCAAAAGTCATGTGCCAAGCGGTAGATCGGAAGGACAAAAAATTCCTTTTGGCGTTCAATAGAAGAGACTGTAGGAACATGTTGGTTCCGCAAGATGGGACTGACAGATCGAGAAGACTGTAGGAAATGTCTAGAATACCAGGGAAAGAATGGAGTATATCTTGTGCATTTGTCCCGCATTGTCAAGACTACGTAGTAAACATTTCGGGTAGCCACGGTATGATAGACCAAAGGCTACCTATTCCTCTTGGACTTAGCAATTGAACTGCATCTGGTATCGCCAGGGACCAAAGCTGGTCTATAAGCCAGGTCAGAATAACCTAACCTAACCTTTTGAAGCAAAACAAAAAATTGGAATATTTTGCTGCATAAAGTTGGTCAGTGAAGTTCGTCAGTTTCTAGCTTTACATCACTTTATCGAGAACTTGTTGGTTGTGAAAATTGTTCATCGGAAAACTGAATTTTCTAATTTAAGAATGTTTTTCGGACTAAAATGTATTTTCTTCTTCTTCTTCTTGATTGGCGTCGACACCGCTTACGCGATTATAGCCGAGTTAACAACAGCGCGCCAGTCGTTTCTTCTTTTCGCTACGTGGCGCCAATTAGATATTCCAAGTGAAGCAAGGTCCTTTTCCACCGGACAACATGACCTAGCCAGCGTAGCAAATGTACAAAAATGTATTTTAGGACAACAAAAAATCGATTTGTTTACAGTTCAGGGCTTACCTGACCTCTTAAGCTAAATTTAATAAAATATTTATTTTTAAACGATTTGCACAACTACTTATGTAATTGCAAGTTACCGTTATTCAATACCAATGGACCTACAAATGACGTCCTCACGCACATTTATTTATCCCGACAATCTCTTCAACATATTTGTACTCTCTTCGGCGCATATTATTACATGAATACATACACACATATATATATATACACTTACACAACATGCCATTTACTAATTTGTTATTCACGTATCCTTGTGTAACGGTAAACGACAGTCCATCAGTTAAATGACGCTATTTTATAATCAATTACTGGTGATAACACTTCACCCACACACTTGCAACTATAATCACACATCTATACATACATACTATGGATATTTGCTTGAATAATATAGATGTATATTTGTTTGTTTTTGTTATTGTTTTATTTCAGCTGCGAGAGGCACAAAATGACTCGATTACATTCATGATAGCACGCCATCCATTCGAGAGGCTATTGAGTGCATATCGTGATAAGATGGTATTTGCTATACCGCATTCCTATCACGACAAGCTGGGACGGCGCATTGTGCGCAAATATCGCAGCAAAGTGAGTAGGCACGCGCTCGACAACAAAAAAAATATATATGTACACTATATGTTTATGTAACGGTATGCAAATGTGCAAAATTTATATATAATATATGTGTATACCTGAGCATTTTAAGTGCGTTATATACATATACTACATATATATTTGTTGAATTCTTAAGCGAGCCTCACCTAAATATTTATACAATTACATATACCATATACTCGTACATATTTATAAACATACAAACAAACTCATAATCACAAATGATTTTTACCATTATTTAAACCTCATATAAATCTCGCATCGCTCACACTTCACAGAATTTGGATATGAACTCACCCAGATATCCAACATTCCCGGAGTTTGTACGTTGGCTTTTGGTGCAAATCAAGCATGGCAGCGTTCAAATTGACATGCATTTCGTCTCGTCGACGATGTTCTGCACGCCTTGTCTCATCAATTTCGATGTGATCATGAAGTTCGACACAATGGACGAGGATCAATTATATCTCATTAACAAGACTGGTTTGTCGCGTGTCATAGCGCCGGAATGGCGAAATGCGGGCAAAGGCAAGAATACGCAGGAGTTGCTGCAGTCGTTCTACTCAAAGTTATCGCCAAGAGAATTGCAGGGACTGTATCAATATTATAAGTGAGTGCATGTTTAATAGTAATCAAAATCTTTAATAAAGGAGTCAGCTTGCCTACATTTACGAATATAAGTTTAGACTTTAGAAGTAGAGTGAAGAATTTCTTATTTAGTTTTAAGCAGCGCTCGATCACATACTTCACTGTTATAGTAGAATATAGGTAAAACTGGCTCAAAAGAAAAAAAATATTTTGTTCTTCAAACAGACCGATCCAACTTCTTCCATTATACCTAACCTAATTATTTACTTGTAGAATCTTTACTGTAGAATAGTTCTCAGTATATTTTCATCTACTGAAGATCTGTCAATATCTCAGCAATTATATTTTGCTTTATGAAACTTGTAAGTTTCTGTCAACATAAATTCCACTTTTGACAGTAATTTGGTTCGATAGGATGGCGCATTATAATAGTGTAAAATCCATGAATTGTCCTTCTACAATTTCGCCCGTTTTCGACGGATAATGTCACCTTGACTTTTGAGCGGTTTCAGCTCGTTTTTTTTCCTCCATTCCGATGATTGTTGACTAGTGTCAACTATGTCGAAAGAGATCAGTTTATGGGACTCATTTCGAAAAAGGATCAGCTTGTCACGCAAGAATGCATTTCATACGCAAAATATCCACCAATACCAGGCGAATAATCTCGCGAGAGATGTCGAGCTTTCTTGCCATCTCTCCAACACTAGCCTGACGATTTCCAAACACCATATCTTTCGCATTTTCTTAGTATTTTCATCAGTTGAAGATGTTGACGGTGGTCCAAAACGAGTAGTGTCTTCAACGATCTCTCGACAGCCTTTAAAGGTGTTGTTTTTGATAAAATTTAATGATCGTATGCACTTTTCAATATTCGCGATAATTCCGCACACCAAATTTGGTTAGAAAATGAAAAAATTGAAACAAATTCGATGTTCGATGACGTGTACAAAATTGCAGATCGATATCTTAAGAACTGAGTGGCTATTTCGCTTATATACAGGCAGATGGATAGACGGGTTTATAGGGTATCAGGTGTTTCCTTCTGGGTTTTACAAACTCCGGGGAAAAGTTAATATAGATTCAAACTCCTCGAAACATTTTTTGCATTTTGCTTCAAGATAGGCCCGAGTGTCGGCGATAACGTCTTCATTCTCACATAACTTGTTTCTTGAACTAAGAAAACGCTGCTGGGTGGAAATTTTAGAGAACAGTAGAGGAAATTTTTAAATAATTCTCTTTACTGGCACGAAGGCAGCACAAAATTTTCTTATGTCGTCCTTTCATAGAAACTGCGAGTAACAAGTCGGAAAAAGACGGGTAAAAGTCGGATCACCAACTAGTATTAGCTCATGATTTTTATGGGAAATCTTCGTCTACTAAACCAATAACTTTAAAACTCTTTTTCAAGCTTTTAATTACATTTTTTGCTGTGCTCTGAACTAGTATCAGCTAAAGCTTCAACAATGCATTCAATCAGCCAAACTACCAGTGATTTTACTTTCGTCTTTTTTCTTGCAGATATGATTTTGAGCTATTCAACTATAGCGCGGCTTCGTATTTCAATTTGGTGCATGAAAATGGCACCTGAAAGTAAACCGGTGACAGCCGTAAGGGCAGCAGCAGCAACAGTAGTAGCAACAATTTAGGCGCTTAACTACGCAGCCGCACTCAACACAGCAGCAACAACGAAGCACACACATATATGTACACAAATCAACATATACACCGGCAAATCATACATATGAACTAACATACGTACATACATACATATATGTATAAGTTAATGCTAAAAACCAAAAAGTAAAAAAAATCGCTCTGAGTAGAAAAAAGATGTAGGAGTTCAGCAAATGGATATCTGCGCATAAACAACTGGCAACTAATGAACCGGAAGTGAAAATATTTTGCAGTTTTCAACATATTCCGCCATAATTTAGCTGAATGATTAATTTAAACCTTGACGAAAGCTGCCAAATTGTTGGTTCTGCCTTTTCTTAAGCTTCTATTTCACTTCCGGTTACCACAGTTGCCAGTCAATATATGAAAATGGATACCGTTAGATGTTGGAGCATTTTTAAAAGACACTGTACAATAATTTAGCAAAGTAGTTTAACTCATAATTACTAACGCCATACGCGTAGTTGCATACATACAAACATACGTACAGTTATTGGTAGTAAAGCTAAGCTTAAAATGTTTGCTAAATATTAAAGTCAAAATAGATTACAAAATAGTGAATTATTCAATTATTGAGCACTTGTTCGATTTAACGAACACGATAATGACGTTTTGGAAATTTAAAAAGCGTGCTAAGGCGCCTAAAGGTATGCTATGATTAAGCAAAATTTTGATGATAGATTAATATATAGTATATACTAATAAATCAATAAAAATATTATATTTTTATTTTTTTTTTTTTTAATTTTTTTTATAAATTTCAAAAAAATAAATAAAATAATTGCTGAATTTTGTACATATAATTAAAATAAAAGTAAGGTACGGTTAAGTAAAATGTTGATAATTTCAAGAATTTTTAGCAACATAAATTTGTATTGCCTATATCTAGGCGGTTTTTTAAATTTGAAAAAAAATTGTTCTTTTTTAGGACAAGATATAAAATTTTGAAAATTCAAATCTGTTTTGAAAACATTTCGAAATTTCTAAGCAACATAAATTTATGTTGTCTACATCTAGGCAGTTTCAGGAAGCAAGTCATGAAACTTTGAAAAAGCCTAAATTTATTTGGTATGCCTTTTCAAGACAAGACATAAAATTTTGAAATTTTTTAAAAATTCAAATTTGTCTTGAAAAAAATTATTTCTTTAGAAAAGTTCAAAAAAGTTTAAAAAATACTGTCTAAATTTTATATATTTAGAATAAAGTTATGGTGAACGGAACGCTTTGAAAATTTTTAGCAAACAAATCTATATTGCCTACTCCTAGGCGGTTGTATTCAAGACAAATTATAATTTTTTGAAATTTCTTTTCAAAACAAGGTATACAATTTTGAAAACCTCAAATTTGTTTTGAAAACTTCGTATTATTTTTAGAAAAGTTAAGAAAAGTTTAAAAAAATATGCTTTAAATTTTTTTAAATTAAAAAAAGATATGCTAGGGTTAAGTAAAATGTTGATAACAGTTTAATAACGCCACATTTCAAAAATTTTTAAGCAACCTAAAATTAATATTGCCACATCTAGGCAGTTTTTTTTAACATATCGTGAGTTTTTTAAAAATCACTATTTTAGTTTTAAATTCCTATTTAAGACAAGACAGAAAATTTCAAAAATTTTTTTTTGTTTTTTGAAAAATTTGAACATTTTACGAAAAATTCCGTATATTTAGAAAAGAAAGCTGGAATTATCCACAATTAATTGCTTTCTTACATTTGGCAATCAAAATTTCAGTTCCAAAAATTTAACAACCACTTTCCAAATAACTCGGCAAATTTGAACTGAAAAGCTTGCATACATTTAGGCGCCATAGCATAAACAAAAAATAATAAAATAATGTTGGCTGAATAATTTTGTAGGTTTCACTGCATTTTAATAATTTGTTTGAAGTCAAAACACTTTAGGATACGTTACTAGGAATAATATATTTTTTTAGAGATCCCAAAGTACATAGGAATATAATTAAATTGATTATTAATAAAAAACCAAAAGTGAAATGTTAATAAAGCAAAATACAATAACAATTATTATCCTAAATGCAAATGCTATAGGAGACTCAAAAGCAAAAAAAAATATAAATAATAAATAAACAAAAATCATATTATCAAACGTGAATTGTTGCGCTAAATTGGTCAATTTTATTATTACTATTTAAAGAGGAGTTGATAATAAAATTTAATAAAACAAAAAACTACAATTAATTGAAAACTAAACGACTCTTTTATTTATTTATTTATTTATTTAAGTATTGTAAGGGGAATATGTATATTATTAAGTGGCTTCATTAGTGACTTCCGGGTATTCGACGAAGCATTGTTTGTAATGACGTCACTTTAGCGAAACTTTTCATAGCTATGCTGTTTAGTAATTTTAGCCGAACTGACAAAAATACGGTTAAGGGTGCTCGAAAAGGCTAAGAAGCTTGAACACATCCATATATCGCTCTAAGACTCTGATAAACTGGTTATATGAAGGGAATCAAACAGGGTAGCGCTTAATTTCTCTGTCGTTCAATTGCAATCCCTGAAAACGTGGACCACTGCATCACAGAGGCTACACCAAGTAACTGTTTTACACTCACGTGCCAACGATGCAAATGTTGACAAAGAGAAGTATCTGGAGAAGAGGCGCAGTGAACTTTTTCACGGATGTGTCCAAGCTAGGATGGGGAGTCTTCCGTTGCGAACTCTCTCTCCAGTTGTAGTGTTTTTCAGGCAGATGTGACTGACACCAAGGTAACAGCAGATTTACGGCTGCGGAGAGCAGCGCTGCTTTCGGGAAGGTGAGCATTCACTTCGATAGCAGAGCGGCGATAAAAACGTTGAGCTCGCAAACTATGCGCTCAAAGTTAGTCAAGAAGTGTCTGTCCTCACTAAAAATAGCACCATGTAATTACAATATCAGACTCCTTTGAGTGTCTGATCATAGGGAATTCTTGGAAACTGCATAGTCGATATGCTAATAAGACAGGGGACCTGTACCGCAATCGGGCACAAATTGTCATAGTTCTATGGTAGAAAATGAGATATAAAAATCCAGGCACATTATCTGCTTTGGTTTTAACAAATTTGTGATCCGCTCAAAGTGATCGGTCGATTTATGAGGATATTTGTGATCAATTTCATTGGAGTTCTGGCTGCCACAACGGACCAGCGACCTGACACAAAAAATTCACGCACAGTTTAACACACAACTTTATTATCGTTTCAAAAAAAGTCTCCTGAGTCAATACGTTCAAGCTTTCAAACGCTTAATCCAAATTTCCATGCACTTGCATATGGTACATCGTCGGCTGAGATGTCCCTCGGTACCGTCAGCGAATTTTGATTTTTTCGATTTCCGCTCATCTTTCGGGCGCCGTTGTTCAAAAGTATCTACTTCACCGGCTATGACGATTTCAATGAATGTAGAGTCCTCAGTTATTTTGTCAATAATTTATTTTGAGACCTCTACTGCCTACAACTTTAACCAAAATGATTGAAGTGAATCCATACGAGATTTTTAAATCACATGCTATCTCCTTAAATTGTTAGATATTATCGTCATTCACCGAAGCGGGTGGAAATTTTTAGAAATGTGGCTGTTCTGCCGATTGTGCGCCGACTGTATGTCTGGCTACGTAGATGTTACGAGTAATCATGATAGGTTACTGAGCATTAAGAGGGTATTCTAGTCTAGAAATCAAATTTTGGGCAGTTTTTTGAATTTTATTAAAAAAAAAAAAAAAACCAAAAAATATTTTTACTATCCATTTTTTATGGTTTTTATTGATATCTTAAGAATACAGAAAAAAAATTTTATAAAAAAATGTTAAAAATTAAAATAATTGGAAAGGGGCCGGCGGGAGAGACAGGTGTAAAAAAATGGCGCATCCTGGTGACAATGATCCTGACTCTCCTGGTGGTCTGACAAAAAAAAATCAAAAGAAATTCTTAATCAGTAAGGTTGCTGTTATATAACTTTTTTTTTTTTTTGAAAAATGTCGACTGCCTGAAAATAAAAATAATTTTTTACGCTTTTTTTTTGAAATCCCTGAATTTTTTTTAAAAACTAAAAACAAAAATTTTGACACGATGCTGGTAGGAACGATAAAGGATTATATAAAGAAGGTTCACACAAAATTTCAAGTAAATCGGTTGTATAGAACTTGAGATAACGCCGGTACCATGTGGAAAAAAGTAGTTTCGAGAAAAACGCGTTTAAAAAAGTGAGTCAAACTTCAGGCAGTTTAAGTAATTTATTAGTGCGCTAGGTACTGCGTCACTAAGGTAACTGTAGCTCTTAAAATAATTTAAATTCTTAAAAATCCTTTGGAGGATATGTTCTTAAGGGTCTAAACTTTAAATATACGAAAAAAAATCGAATTTTTCAAAATTCTAGAGTACAACACCCCCTTAATCCAAGATCTTTGTTGTTAGAACATAGCTTCATTCAGTAAAGATTGAAACCATCAAGAGTTCAGTGGTTAAAACATCGCTGAGAGCACAAAAAAAATTTCAGCCTCTCATCACGACAAACTTCTGATCAACGACATGGAAACCATTTGGATTAAGGATAAAAACTAAATTTTAGAGGGCCCTTTAAAATCATAACGAACACCCTAATGTAATAAATACTTACTACAAGAAACAAAGTCAGGAACCATTTCCTTCGGCAAGACCTTTGAGTTTATGACCACCATCCGGTTTTTATGGCTTTCGAATCCTATATCAAGTTCCAGCTTACCTGATAGATTATAGTCAACTAAAAATTATCTAAATAATTTTTTGCACATTTTTATTTCAAACAATTTTTAGTATTATCTGTGATCGATTATTACTTTTCTTCTATTTTATTTTCATGTGAAAGTTTTCGTAGCATTTTGACATTGAATTAACAATATAATTCCGCAGATATGAGGGACTTCCCGTCCTTGATTTGCTTTAATCTGCCGAAGTCTATTATTTCGACTATTCCTTAGTCTCTGGTGCGTACCCATGGATTTATATTTCATGGAGGAGCACGAAACGATCACACGGAATCGGTACTTGAGAATCAACGATTAATAGCTAGAGATTTTAGTGGACCATTTGAAAGATCAATTGGGCCTAAGAAAATTGAAAGTTCGATTGGTTCTAAAATGAGTCTAGGATCTATGCTTATGACCCGGAAACGGGAGATCAATCGGACGAATATTGTGGGAAAGGTGAGCTCAACCGAAACATTTTGTCATGTTTACAATTTTTTCGGTTGTCGAGGTGTGGTGTGAGCAAGGAATATTATTTGAGTGCTATGCGTTTATGGGCCGACAGCTTTTGGTTTTTGGATCATGATAATGCATTGTCGCATACTGTATTGATTCTTCGTGAGTTTTTCGCCAAATTTCCAACCAATATCGTGCCGCAACCACCACCTCGGTCCGTGTGACTTCGAGCTAACGCTAACTCAATCGACAGCTCTAAGAAAACCGTTTTAGGTCAATTGAAGATATTAAACGTGAATCGCTACACGCACTGAAGGCTAATATAGAAATTGCCTTGAACAACTGTTTAAACTATTCGAGAAAAAAAAAAAAAAAAAAAAAAAAAAAAAAAAAAAAAAAAAAAAAAAACTTGGCACAAGTGTTTTGAGGTCAAGAGGGATTACTTTAAGGGTGATTAAATAGATTTTGAAGAATAAATTAAGAATTTTAAATAGCAGAGTATGTTACAACGAAACAATAGACAGAAGAAATAACTAGAGCTTAACCGGAAATCGATATTGATTGTTTCTAGCCCTTATAAACTTACCACAGATTCCCCTAAATGTGTATACTCTGAAAGAGTTTCCACGACGTTTGCAACACTTAGAGGGACTCTATAAAATTTACATAATAGATGAATGAATAGCTGTATATTCTCTCAGTCTTTGAGATATCCTTCTGAAATTTGGATACACATTATTTTATCCCTAAGAAGTTGCTCACTTGTCGGAACCGCCGATATCGAATCACTATAGCATATACATATCTTAACGATTGGAATAAATGTCTTGTTTCGAAAGATATTTCAATTTACGTGATGTCTTCCCGAAATTTGCCATGGATTATTTTCTAAGGCAAGTGCAATCTCCGAATAAATTGATTAATTGATTGATGGATTAGCGCATCTATAGCCATACAGAAATAACGATCGAAATCAAGCAATCTTTTAAGCTTTTGCCATTTTCAAAGACTTCGACACTGACCTATACACGGTGTGATAAATTATATTTCGTTTGCTTTCATACTTCCGGTTTTTTTTTGTTTTTGTTGTTATATAAATTACTTTAATTTATTCATTTATAACTACACAATTTCATTGTAATATACAATAGTTAAAACTAAGTTTTAGCCAGCATTAAAATTTTGTTAAATGTTTAACTGTATTTTCACTTTTCACTTTGTTTTTCGTTAATTCGCCATTTTGTATATTCAACTTTTGCTTGTTTTTTGTGTGTTTTTTTGTTTTCCTTTTCTCGTTTTTTACATTATACAAAAGAACTTGATAACCTTTAACTGCAAGTGTTTGTTTGTGGTATTACAAAATCATAAAAATTAACTTAATTTACGTACATTTACATATTTTTTAGTTTTTGTTTTTGTTTTGTTTAGTTTTGTTTTGTATAATAAACTACTATTTTAGTTTGGATTCTCTAGCGGTAGTCGTCGCCAGCACTGTTATTTGCATTTTGTATTCACATTATGTTAATTATTTTATTTTATTTATTTATATATAAGTGTGTATGTATGTATGTATTGTTATTGGTGTTTCGATTGGTTGTTAGTCGATTTGTTTATCTTATTGTAGATATTTGCTATTTTTTGGGTTCACGGGTTGTCCATATTAAAATTCATAATTTAATATAATAATAATTGTAATAATAATGCCTTCGCAAATAAGACTACATACAATAAGCTGTTTGATACTATGCAATTTTCTATTGTTTTTGTTTTTGTTTTTGTTTTTCTCAACTGCTCGCTGCTTGCTACCTTATTTTTGTTTTTGTTTTTTCGCGCTATCAATAGTTTTAACGTTTAGAGTTTTCGCTTATGCTAACAAATTTTTAACTGCCTGCTAATATGTAAACCTTAATATTTAATTCTTTTATTATGCATATTTTGCTTTTGTTTTTATTTTCGCTTGCTTTCTTTCGCTCTCTGTTTTTGTAGGCGTTTAAAAAGAACGCGTTCGCTATCGTTTCATGCCGTGGCCACAACTTCTTACAAATATACAAATTTCTATGAATATTCTACTTAACGCTAAGTGTCCGCACTTAAATCTTAAGGTTGGTTTTGAACCGTTCTAACATGTGCTGTGCTCCCTCTACGAGTTTGGCAGCAAAGCTACATGAATATTGGCTGTGCTGTTGTTGTTGTTGCCGTTTTTCTCAAACTACAACTTAAAAGTGTGTAAATATTTATATGAAGTAACGGAAGAAAATCTGCTAGCAGTTAAACAAAAAAATATATAAACTTATAACTAAGGAAGTTTATCTAAATCTTAAGGAAATCGAAAATCTTAGTCAGGCATTTTTTGCTGTTACAACCACGCATTTTTTTGTTTTTCGCTAACTTTTATAGAAAATTCCGCAACATTCCTGCTACTTTGCTGCGCAAACTTGCTGCCCGGCGGCGCTGCGTTATGGCATTCACGCTTGCTGTGTACAAGAGGAAAGAATTTTCTTAAGAAGAAAAAATACAAAAAATAACAAAAAAAACTATAAAAAAAAA
>NW_017534407.1:3254788-3363232 GCF_001853355.1 Bactrocera latifrons
TTAAAAAATTGTATTTGAAAAAAAAAAATTGAAGAAAAAATTTAAAAGAAACCAAAATAATTAAGGAAAAAATAATAAAAGATTAAAATAAATAATAATTATAGGAAAAAAAATTGAAACATAAAAATCAAACTTTAATGCCATAATACCTGCTCCTTTTATTTTTCTTTTAACACTATGCGCCTACAACATGCCATTTCTCAATATGAAAATTTATACACTAAAAAAAAGGTTTATCGCATTTTTTGCATTTTCTGTAATTAACAACGTGCGTGTGTGTCTGTGTATGTGTGTGTGTAAAGAAAATAATAGCAAACGACTTTTAATCGGCATAAAGAAAATGTACACAATTTACTTGTTATTAACCTAAATTTATAAGGCCATATTTTTTATATATGTATGTATTTTTTGTTTTTTCTTTTTCCTTTAATTAATTAATGTAACGTATTCCGCCTAAGCTTACTTACACTGCTCACTTTCTCTATTTAATACGAATTATATACTTAAAAGACAAATTAGTTGTTTACAAATAGTTTGAAGCAAAAAAGATCGTTTAAGTTTAAGAGCACAAATTGCTTAAAAAAATATAATAATAATAATAATAATAATAATAGTGATAATAATAAAAATTGCCTTCATCATCCGTTAACGCTACTTTTACAAATTCACTCTCGCCTAGTGAACACTTTTCGCACATTTCACTTCATGTTCGTGCCTACGAGTTGCAATATCTACTTTTACTTGTTATTAAATAAATCAGTGATAGAATAAAAAATAGGCTGTTATGTGGGGTCGTTAAATGATGTTAAAAAAATTTGTTGTTAAATTGTTGGAAAATAAAATTTTTCAAAACATATTTTTTTAACATATTAGCGTTGCTCTTAAAAAATATTGCAATAATCCACCGCAAACTAACTACAGTTCCTACGTCATAACGCGCCAAATTGCAAATTCTTTTTAGTAAACTTTCTGTATGTATGTATGTATGTATATAACGCAACTATTGAATCACTTTGACGTGCTGCGAAACGGCAGAGCATATATTAGAAAAAAAAAAAATTATACAAAAAAAAACAATATATAAATATATATTATGTATACATACAAGTAGCAATAAATTTGAAGAATTGTAAGTTGCATACAGTGTGTTTACTTTTCGCAATCGAAACGTGATTAAATGTAAAAAGTTGAAATCAGCGTGCAACAGCGCAACAATAAATGTACATAGAAATTTATAAAATAAATGTATGAAGATATATGACTGTAGTTGATGTAATGTTGCATTTCACCATGCTCAGAAAGATCATATGCTATATATGTGTGTTTAGTATGTAGTTTTCCCCTGCTTAGCCATTACACAAGGTCGATCACTTGAGATACGCCTTATACAGCATTTGACTGCGGCTAGTTTCGCGTTCCTGTTCCATAAAGAAGAGCATATCGCGTAGATTTACACGTTTGATGCGTGGCCGTAGCGGCACTGACGGCACGCTTGAACCGCCCAAAGCACCGCTGGCGTTCGAATTCTGCAAAATATGCGTATTTTTGTTAGAAAAATGTGCCGTTATTTATAGTTAAATATAGCAAGTTTACAGGCATGTGGCCCGCTACTTACCGCGCCCGCGCCTGTTGCATCGCCATCCAGTTTGATTTTTTTCCGTGGACCGATAGCCTGCAACGCCGTCATGTTGGCGTCCCTTTGCCGCAGCTCCTCCATTTCAGCGCGCTGCATTTCTTTCGCCTGCAAGCATATGTAAAAAAAAATAAGTGTTTTTAATTAAAAAGGGTTTTAAGTATGGGTTGGAGATTGCCAAATTACCCTCGCTTTCATTTTTGCTTGCTCGGGATCTTCGATTTTGGAACGCGACTTGGCCGCACGCAGCAACATTTCGCGTTCCAACTCCTCGTGCCGCTTCTGTTCAGCTTTGTCCAATTCCTCGAGGAATTTGATTTGACCGCGCACATCTTTTGTGACTTCGTAACGTGGGTCCAGCTAAATCATACAAAATGACATGCAATTAAATACACACAACTCAAATGCTAAAGACGAAAGAGACTCGGAACTAGTTAGTATGTACCTTAATTACATCGATGCGATGCTCTGCTATCACAGCCAATTTCTCGACGACACTTTTCAGACGCTCTTGACACGCATGCGATATCAAAACCGCCACATCTTGCGATGGTTCTTCTAGACCACGCTCCAGCACCATCGCACGTATGCGCGCCTGCAGCGCTGGCAAATGCAGAAATACTTCATCCTTGCACGATCTTATCTGTGTACCGATGTTTTCAGTGCTGCCGAGTATGCGTTGCGACTCCTCGGCCAAGTTGACACCGCCCATGGCGGCTACATCATTGATATCGTCGTCGCCATACACCGAAGATGACATCGATATAGAGGGTTGTTGGTAGAATGAAGACATGGCTGCTGTGACGGCTGCACCCGAGGCATTTGCTTTCTCCTCTTTATCTTTATCCAATTGTTCTTTCTTCTTTTTACTTGACGCTTTACTAGCGGACGCAGCACCCGATTTAGCTGTTGTCTTATTCGCCGGCGGTGTGACAGGTATAATCTTCTCTTGCTTGATAGCGTTCTCTAGTTTTGGATCCACAATTCTTATGCTCTCACCAATACCGGCAATGGCGGCATGACTGCTCAGGTGACTGCTGCTGTGGTGCATTAGGCTGGGTGGCAGTTGCACGGTGGGCAATGATGGCGTTGGCAACGATGACCCACTGCTTGCATTCGAATAGGTCGCCACGGAATTGATGGTGGATAGTATTGTGGATACAGCGGATAGGGATGGTGTCGACGAGGGTGGTAAACTGTTGGATATAGCTGTTAGGGAGGGCGGTTGATTCGTTGCGACGAGCGACGGTACAGGCGAAGCGATCGCCTTTATTTGTGTTTGTCCAACTTTGACATGCGTTATACCCGGTGGCGCATTTTTGCCCTTGGCAGTACGTATTTGTACTGTGGTGGGGCGGCTAATTTGCGTTACCGTTGGTGCACGTATATGTACAATACTCTGTGGTGGATAAGAAATACTTCGTACATATGTAGGTTTTCAGGCAAAATGGCTCATGACTTACCGCTTGCGTCGGCGCCGAAGGCAGTTGAGCATTCGCCTGCTGTATGGATGCTGGAATGGGGCCACGTATTTGGGCGTTGACAAGTCGTGGTCCGTTGGTGGGTCCTTGTATGCGGATACCGCCCTGCTGTTTGGTGATCGTAGTATGCCCAATGGGACGTGGACCACCCGGGCCGGCAGGAGAAATCATTCTGACTTGCGTTTGCCCAATAGTGGTGGTCTGACTCTGACTTATCGGACGTATTTGCGCTTGAATTTTCTGCAAGTTTGAAGGATTTTTTTTTTTTTGTAAATGTATGGAAGTTAGCTTAAAAACATGAGACATTTTTAACATCGGTTGCAAGGAAGCTATAATACCCTTTTGCAAATACAAAAGATTCCATACAAGAACTTAATTTCGATGGAAAGAATTGTTTGGCGGCTTTATTGTATAGTGGTTCGATCTGAACAATTTCTTCGGATATAATATTGTTGTCTTAGACTATAATACATGCGAAATTTCATGATAATATCTCTTTAAATACGAAAGTTTTCATACAAGGACTGAACCTTGATCAGTTTGTATGACAGCTATATGCCATAGTTGTAAGGGGTACCCAATCCCTGTTAGGATGGTAAGGATTAGATAAGTTGTCATCGAGATCATCCAAGGATAGGACCAGAATAATTCCCAAAACAGCCGGTTCTGCGTTACCGTTTATCAGGCCCAACACTTTATTTTCGAAGATCTAACCCCATTTAGATCGGTAAGTTTTAGAATATGCTTCACATATCTGTGCTTCGGACAAATGAGCACTTTCTTGAGAAAAAATCTCATAAATTGAGGAACTAGTTTGCCTATAAACAGACAGACGGACATGGCAAAATCGGCACAGCTCCTTTATGCTGTTCATTTATGTATATATTTTACTACATTTGCATTTCCTACTGGATGTAACAAACTTCGGCCAAACTCAAAATACGCTGTTCAAGGTATCATTAAATGTATGCTTACTGGAAATTGTTGTAACGTTGTCAAACCGGCAACATGTTGCGGCGGCGGTTTAATGCCTTCGATGACAAGTTCCCGTGTAAATAGCGCTTGACGCAGGAGTGGTAAACTTTTCTGTAAATCAAATTAGTTTTAATATTAATTAAATGAAAGCACTACAACAACAACACTGACACCGCAAACTAACCTTCAAAAAGCCAATTAGACAAGGCTGCGGACTGGCGTTCAATAAGCGCTCCAGTCGATCGCAAAACTCCTCCGGCTCCACATTCGCATTCACTAATTCCTGTATGAGATTACGTACATTCTTCTCCACCGGTTTCGGCTCACGCGTCGCCAAGTCGATCAGGTTCGCTAGGAATTTACGACATTTCTCTTTGGTATTGCCTTGCGCTGCACTCTGTGTGGTCGTCACATTAGCTGTCCCCGTCGCCGTGCCGGCACTAGCCGTAGACACGGCACTGTGGTTATTACTCATGGTCGTTGTGTTCGCGGCTGTGCCCGTGGAGACGGTCGCACTGGCCGAATGCTGTGCTGGAATTGTTTGAATTTGCGTTATCTGCGGTTGTGGTAGTAGATGTTGCGTCTGCTGATGTAACTGTTGATGTTGCGACTGGAGATGTGTTTGCTGTTGTTGTTGGTGTTGCAGTGCAGTCTGATGGTGTGGCTGTTGCAACGTGATATTCGCCTGCGACGTGTACGTGTGATGCGGGCCAGCAGTACTCGAAGCAACTGAGTTCACAACAATATTATTAGACGCAGACGAGGACACTGCCATGGACTGCAGGTGCAACAAATAAAAAATGTATATTACTTACTTTGCATGTACTTGTCACAAGGCAAGAGTTAATTGTAAACAAAACGCAAATGTCAAAAAATGAGAATATGTAAAAAATTAATGGTTGAAATTAGAAATTAGAAAATATTGCAAAACCAACAATCAAGTTTACTTTTACGTAAGCAGTTTTTTTTTTCTCAATAAATTATAGCACACTTAACTTATATTTCAAAGCCCATTAGGATTTAATTTCTAACTATTTATGTCAAAAATATATACATACATATGTACAGAGCAGGCATCAAATAAAATACATAAATTTCTTCAAACAACAGCAATATAACAGTAAATATGTAAATACGCGTATTAAACGCAGTTAAAAGAAATCAAATTTACGCAAATTACAAATTATTTAAGCAAATCGTACAACTGATTACAAAATACTTTAGTCAAAGTTACAGTGCCGTAGACATACTCCAAGGCAATGGCAGGAAGAAACAGTAAATCAACAAAATGTAACTAAAAAAAAATTAGAGGAGTTTTACACTAAATAAAGAATGAGCAAAACGTTGCACGGAGAACAACCGAATTTTTTCTGCTCAACAATAAGCATTCACAACAATTTTTGATGTCTACTAATCCGATTATCAAAGAAACTACTATATCTCTTAGATGCATATAAAGGTAAGCTGATGCTAGAGTAAGATGCTTCAAAGCTCCAGCAAATGGAAAAATCACGCCCAACCCTAATAAATAAGCTGAACATAAAGTTCTAAATAAAAAATCATTTCATGCAAGGTATTTAAAGAAAAAAGATTAAATCAAAGAAAAATACATACTTCGGCTGTACCGAAGCTATAATACCCTTCACAGCTGCATAGCATAAAAGGATACAAAAACATTTTATCTTGCTTTTCATCTATCAGTTTGTATGGCAACTATAAGTTATAAGGTTCCGATCAGAAAAATATTTTTGGAGATTATAGCATTGCCTTGGAAAATAATTCGTGGGAAATTGAGCGAACATATCATGGCAAATAAACAAAATTTCAATACAAGTACTTTATATTGATCGCGTGGTATGTAAGGCAGATTAATGCTATAGTACGATCTAAATAATATATTCGAAATTTATTGCATAGCCTTGAGTAATAATTCTTGCAAAGATAAATTGACAAATATAAAAGTTTTCCATACAAAAACCTTATATGGATCGGGCAGTTTATATGACAGCTATAATTTATAGTGGACCGATATCGGCGGTTCCAAAAAATGAGCAGCTCTTGGGGATAAAAAGAACTTGTTCAAAATTTCAAATCCTTATCTCAAAAACTGAGGGACTATTTCACGTATACACAAACAGACGAACATAGCTAAGTCGGGTCAGCTTGTCACCAGAAGATTTATATATACATACGTTCTACTTTCTCCGACTTCTACGATATGTTACCAAAATTTTGAATGCAACAAGTGCTCGGAAAAATATTTAATAAATCTTCTAATTTTTGTAAAAGATATGCTAAATATTTAAAAAAAAAATCCATAACATTACAAAATGGCATAAACTAAACGGATGCTACGATGCGAGTAAACTTTCTTCTATATGTCTATATTATGCTTATGTAATCAATTAGAAATGTAAACAACCAAACTGTTTGAAAAATAAAGAAACATCTAAGAAGACGATTTTGAATCGCAAAAGAGTATATATAAAATAGGAACAATATAGAGAAGTGCGTCAACTCTTCGCCGTACGATGCTTAGCAGCAGTTGTAGGCCATGTAAGCCATGTGTGCAAGAACTGCATCAATGCGAGCTGAAGAGCTGTTGACACGAAATTGAAATCAATTTATGGTTTTGAAAAAGATTTCGAAACTGAAAACGAGATCTATACGTTTTTTGTTGTTGCATATGCACAAAATTCACGTAAATTACATTTTGTTTGATCTGTTTCGTCGCTGTTGCCTGTTGTTGGTGCTGTTTTGCTTGCTGCTGTTGTTGATGATGTTGTTGGTGGTGGTGGGTGGTAGTAGTGGTAGTTGTGGAGGTGGATGATCTTACAATCGTTTTACGTAGTGCTATGGGAGGCCCTGCAAATCTACTTACAGCAGCTGGTACAGTTTGCAAACGTATTTGTGCCGGATTGGAATTGGTGCCGCCACTGCCGCCAATGGTTGGTGTGACCGGACCCGAGGTGGCTGTGCCCACACGCAATAATTGATATCCATTTTCGGTTTTTAAAATGAGTGCAGGCGTTTGTCCAGGTGCTAGTGTACTGAGTGTTATCTACAAATGGGGTAAATACATAAATATATATTAGGTAGGTTTCAATTAATTAGTATAACATACATATGTATGTATTTAGATTAGTTAAAGGAAAAATAAGAAGTAATACCTTATAATAGACACATTTATATAATAGTTAAAGGTGTTTAGGAATAAGGTTATCATTTACAATATTAAACTTACCGCTGGATTTTGTGGTCTGGCGCCAACCATATGTGGTCCGCCAATGACAACCCGTCCTAAAGTGTTGCCTGGCACATTCTTTTGTTGTTGCTGCGCATTTGGCGGACGCATGCCCACCACTACATTCGCCGGAATCATGGAATTGAGCAATGGTTGCTGATTACCCTAGACAAATAAGAAAGCAGTGTAATTGTAATAAGAACATCGTTTGGTTAACAATAAATATTCAAGCAAGAAACCACTACAGCATGCTACAGTTAGGCGTTTCACCAGTTATTGAAGAATGCAGATTGATTTTAAAACTTTTGAATTTTTCGAATATATGTAGTAGTTCCAGTTTAAGATCAAATATGCACGAAAAATCATTTTGAAATCGTTAGAAAATATTTTAAACCAAAAATATTTACCACATTTGTCACTCCACAGCAAATATGTTATGAACTGTAGTATTTAATATAAATATAGCTTTAAGAATTTAAGAAGAGAGCAAGATGCTAAAAGCCAGCGTAAAAATATCTAATGTTATGTACATAGGTACATAGTTTACTTAGATAAAGCAGTAGCAAGACCTAAACCATTAAGAGTTCATATATTCATCTGTATTTGTATATAATAAAAATAAATCATGCCCTCATTATATAGATTTTTGAAAGTGACATATTTCCAATACTCAATAAGCGGTTTTAGAACAACAAAGACGCAATAATTTACTTCCTTTTCGCTGTGTTGCATTAAGGCATATATCCGAATTTGATTTCAATATGGAATTTTGTCACGATTGAGAAAGTAAATTTTGCACCCTTTATATAAATGCATAGAGAACTGGACATCAGTGAATAACAATAACAATATTTGCTGATTAAGAAACACTTTTGAAATATTTGTTTAAAACATACTCATGCTATTGGATTTATAAAATTTTCCAAAAACCAATTTCGTAGAAAATACACTTTCGACACATAATTTCAAGCCACGCTATTGCAAAAGACCCACAATTTGGACAAATATTTTGATATGTTTATATAACAAATTTCTACAGTACAACGTTTTCTCAACAGAAATAATAATATTTATATAAGGCTCGAGCACCGACTGCTACTATAACTGCCCTAAAGGCAGCATTTACAAAGAAATGATATAGAGTGCTTCTGTGACTCGGGTTGGGCGCCTTTTATGGGTCGCCATACCTGATTAATTGTTTTGGTCATTGTTACTATTCCGGGTGAACTTGATACCAGACCCGCTGGCAATGATACCGCATTGTTTGATTTTATAACTAAGGTTTGCGTCTGTGTGGCACCTACTGATTGCGTTGCCGCATTGTGGTGTTGCTGTGACGGTTGTACCGTCACCCCTGGTTGCCCACCACTTTGTAGTACTTGATGATGCTGTACCTGTACTTGTTGCGGCAGTGTATGATGTTGTCCGCCAACTCCACTTGACGTTATTGTCTTTATAGTGGTGGTATTCGGTAGTTGGGAAGTGGATATGATTGTTGAGCCTGGCGGATGTCCCGCCGCTCCTCCTATATTTATTGTGCCGTTAGGAAGCGTTTGACTTGTAAATGTTATACGATTGCCCGGCGCTTGTGTAGATTGGCTGGAATTCATGGCGAAATTTGTATACGACGATGTCGCTGACGACAACGACGTTGACGCCAATGACGATGCTGGTGCGCGTATGTTGAGTATTTTTGTTGATACGTTCGTCGGTGGCTTATCGGCCCACTGATGATTATGCTGATTAAGCGGTTTTGCAACCGAATGCAGACTGGCCGCTTCTTTTTGTAAAGCCTGCGTATTGTTATGTTGATTATTTTGTGTTTGTAATTGATATGCAAATTTAGCATTTATCCCCGCATTGCCTTCACTTGAAAACGTCTTTGGTGTCTTATAGAGAGTGTGTGTGGGTGCGCTCCCTCTGAAATTATTGTTTATTTCTGCAACATAAACAAAATAATGCATTAATATTCAATATCTATCAAAGGAAGTTTAATTATGGCAAGAATTTTTCTATTTAGTTATATTTCTAGAAATTTTATCAACGGAACGAAGCATTGGCTCCCAACAATACATTAAAAAACCCCAATGTATTACCTCCAATTATACACACATTTAACAAACTCGCTATAGTCCTCCTTCAATAACCCTCCCAAATTGTCTAATTCTATCTCTTTATGAATTCGCGAGTGAACATTTTTGCGACCATAATTATAATATACAATTGGTACCTTCAGATAAAGTCGTAACATTATCACTTTCGAATTGTGAAAACCGATCAAAACTTTTGTTATGATTTAGGACTCCTGCGCTTCCACTACCAGATTTGCTGTTAACAATGACTGTTTTTGTGGAAATCACCTCCTCAATGTCAACAAAGGCTTCATTGCCTTCTCCGCCAAATGCTGACACTGTTGTTGCTGACCTTCTATCACAGCCGCTTTTATAATGAATTTTGTCACCATATTCATTCTCTTTTGTTGTATATTCGTTATTTGTTAAGGTAAAGTCATCTTTGGAATTTACATTCCCGATTCCTGGGGTTGGCAGAACTCCAGACACGGTATTTTTCTGATAATCTCCTGATATTACTGATTCTATTCTGGAAGAATTTGCTTTATTTTGATTTTGGTGTACAAAAAATTTGGCAGAAGACGCCGCCATTTTCTCGAAAAACGATTAAAAGGAAGGACGGCGAAATTTCATATCGTAATAGATTCTATTTTACAAGAGATAAGCGATGAAAAATGTCAATTGAGAAAAATGTTGCCAGCTTAATTCAGTCTCGAAGCACACAGTTTTAATTTGAAATAAAGTTGCACTATATTTATTAATGTGCAGTACTTATTTTACAGAAGTATTCAAATATTTATAATAAATAAAAAAGGCTCAAAATAAATTTGCGTATATACAGCATTAAATATTAACAATTTATTATCATAGGGAAATTGCGGCATCATATCATTCAGTGATACCACGCAACATAACGAAAAACAATTCAGGCCACGCAACAGCAGCGTCCAACATCAATTCACAATATCACAGAAAAACTTAATTTTTGTTTGAATTGAAAGCTATTTTTGCGCAATTATTAACAAATCACCCGATATTGTTAGTATACCATTTTGCTCTCATAACATAATGTCATTAATTTTTTTTATTTCTTACCCTTAGCAATTCACAAATTCTTGCTGTTGCATAAATGCTGATGGTACTTGAAATACTATGCACTGGCAGCTCTCATAAACTGTCACTAATATTAAACGAATAACCACTCATGGCATACATGTCAATAAAGATAAATCCATAGAATGGCAAGCGATAATAGCTACTGGCTGGCTGACTTTTGCTGAACGTAGTTGGAGTTTTCGTTTTCCTTAATGTGTTACATACATTCGCTCGTGAAACAGACGGAGCGCCACACAATTGATTTTGCGGATTGAGTACGGCTGAGAATTATGATAGCCGAAACCGTCGGCATTTATGAAGTCGCGTTCTATCAAATATATACTATGTTTTTTTTAGAATTTCATAAATACATATATTTTGTTAAAGAATGAATTGCACTATTTTATATTCAACTTTTTTTTTCAATGAAATCGATGTAGAAAACTCTTTTTCGTTACAACGCGACGACTGCACGACTAGGTGAAACGAAGACGGGTAAAGGGGGGGAAATTTCACTCTGTGACACTTCTTTTCTCGTATTTCATCAAAAAACACACCGTGTGGGACAGCAAAGATTTCAAATGATTATTTCAGCTTACCAATGGCCAGCAAACAATTGCATTCACTTTCTAATTAATATTTAAACACTCTGTAACACGTTTCGCGTAATTTTGTTAAAATTTGATCGAGATTTCCGCGAGAATTTCGATAAAATTTGTTTACGCTCGACTCCGTCGCAGCCCGCACTCACTTTGCAAACGGCGAAATTTTGTTTTGTAATAGATTACATGAGCGAAGTATTGGAAGCAAAATGTCAAAAGCGCGTTGCCACACCGTTGATGTTCTCCCATTTCTAATGCCTGCGTAATTCCTCCGAAGAACGATTTTGTGATGTCATGTGTTTTTGCATTTACTTACCTCGCATAGGAGAATTTGTTTTGCATCAATTACATTTTAATAATTGGTAGTAATTATATTAATTTTACAATTAATTATAATAATAATTATATTTACAATTAATATAATATAAATTCTCATTAAAGGAATGACTATCGGGTGATTCTTAGTTTTAACTGCAGGATCTCTTATTTTGCCAAGATAAAAATAAACTTAACATATTTCTATTCCACATTCTAGTTATAAATGAAAAATTATGATTTATAACAAATAAATTGAGATTAGAATAGAAAGATTAAGATTTAAAAATAGCATAATATTTATTCTTAAATTTTAATGCCTCGATATGGAAAATAATAATTACAAGTAAATATCTAAATATTAACATATGAGAAACTAATGAAAATGACAAGTATGTTGGCCATAGGTGTGAAATTCTCTACATTGCCGACGTAAGTTATCGATAATTTTTCCTCAAATCATCTCTGAATATATCGATATTGATATTTAGTTTTGTGCGTATACGACACATGCACGTGTACAGTTGTGCCTAAAATATTAGGAATTTCTTACTTTCATTAGTCTTTTCCTTTTTTAATTCGTAGTTGAGTAATTTTTTATTAATCATCAGTCTTACACATACATATGTAAATTAAATGCAACGCATGCAAATTGGCAAATAATGAGCATATCTTTAGAAGTATAAACATTAAAGACCATGTTCTAATATTCTCTTTGAACAGTGTTAAAAATTTATTTTTTTCACCTTTCGGGGAGGTTTTGTTTACAATTATTATGAAATTTTGATATTGCGTCGTGATATACATGCATACGCAGATATTACCGATTGTTTGTATGCATGCCAAACTCATAAACTCAGCTTTGTCGAGACGAGTCGAGTGAGAACGAGGTTGATACCCACAGTTTCCACCAAAATCATTCGAATGGACTGGCGATCTCTCTTAGCATCTCTCTAACATTTGCCTGACATTTTCAAGCCCCATATCCTTCACTTCTTTAATTTTTGCATCACTTAAAGAGGTCGAAGGAAGACCCAAATCAGTCTCTTACAAGTCATTCTCAAGAATTGGACATCTCTGTGACGTCGTTGTGCGAAATTTTGCGAAAAGATCTTGACCTAAATCTTTACAAGATCAAATTGACGCAAGAACTGAAGCTGCTTGACTACAATAATCGTCGTATGTTCGTGAATGTGTGTTTGAAAGTGTTCCAGATTTTCATCGAAAAATCGTCTTCAGCGAGGAAGCTCGTTTCTGGCTGAATGGCTCAGTTAATAAGCAAAATATGCGTTTTTGGTCAAGAAGCAATCCACAAGTACTCCATAAGTCACCTTTGCATCCCGAAAAAATGACGGTTTGATGGGGTTTATGGAGTTAAGATCAAGACCGGCACATTACTGTGATGGGAATCGCTACCGTTCAATGATAACCGAATATTTTTGGCCCGAATGGACTGGGAGAATATGTGGTTCCAACCATTTGGCCGTGTCGGTCATATGATTTGACGCTGTTAGACTATTTCCTGTGGAACCACGTCAAGTCTATGGTATTAGCCAGCAAACCAGCGATGATTGATGAACTTCGTACGTACTCGTTTATCGAAGGTGAAATTGCAGCAGTAGCTTGAAAACCATCGAAAATTGGGTTCAGCGTCTCAACGTCTGCAAGCGTGCCCGTGGTGGTCATGTAATAGAAATCGAGTTCCATACATAATGGCATCGATGGTACTTTCACAAGTATAAAGAATTTCATTGAGAGCCCTTTTGTAGCGCTCTTATAGGAAAACTCTCTACAACTGGCGTGACCTTGCAAAGGATGGCGGCAACTGGCGAAGTTTCGTGTTCTCGGCCCAGACCGACCCTCGATTGTAGTGCCAAAGTAGAAAAAAATATGTATGCCAATAAATCAAACTAAATTGTTGTACAATTATTTATTTAATTCATAACATACTAAATCACAATATGTTACAATCACATTTAGAATAATGTTGGAAATATTTACAAAAATATACAAATACATAATTACAATAAATTATGTACATATGTATGTATGTATAAAATATATCTTAACGAAGAAAAAACAATAAAATTATAATTTAAAAGTTATATAAAATTAAATTAAATATATAAGTATATAATTTTGTTAGTAAAATATCGCTTGTTTAATAAACCTCAACAGTTCTTCAGTAGAAATACTTATTTTAGCGGTGCCACTTCCGCTTCCGGCTTTCGACGTTGTATTACATAATATATCAGGCATATGGCGGCCACGCCAATGCCACCGCAAATCGACGCCCAATGAATGATATTGAGCGTTTTGAGCGAGTTTATAAGTTTCTTTTTGAAAAAGGCGACCATTTCGCTGTTGAGTTGAATACCCTTAAAGAGAGTGAGAGAGAGAGAGAGAATGTTGAAAGTACAGTTTAAGATACATACATATGTATATTGATACGACATACCTCCTCAACCCAAATGGCGGGCATAAGTACCGTTGTTAAATTTTCCGTTATTGAGATGCGGTTGATGCTCTTCAAGAACATGTTGAACTGCACGCGTTTGCCGCCTTGTAACGGGGTGCCGGTGAGCTAAAATTTTCAAATTTGGAAATTAAATGTAAATTAGTACGATCTTGTTTTGTTTTAAATTATTAAAAATTTTAATTAATTCTTTATATTTCTCTATTTATAATTTTTTTCGGTTCGCAGATGGCCGCAAACGAACAATTGCCTCGCCCACACAACGCCTTTAACAGTAAACCTATAATATAAAAGAATCTAATTTGGCATAGAGGATTAGTTTTGAAAAAGTGGGCATGGCGCCACGCTCTAATAGGTTTCCTGCTCTTATTTGATACACTGCTAAAGCTACACTAGCCAAATTAGTCTAAGATAATCCGATTGATGAAATCGGATGACAACCTCGCCCACTCACCGGCGCGGCATCACCTCTTTTAGGTAAAATCACATATCTCGAGGCCTGTTCGACCGAAACTCGGTTATCTCCTAAGCAGAGTTCACTTTAAATGCCGCTTGAATGTCGCTGAGTATGACTATATATCGACTTAAAGCAAAGACCTCGGTTTGAAATATGTTCGAAAAATTTTCCATAGGTATTGAAGTTTGCTGCAAGGGTTCCTGTGGTCGGGCCGTAACGGGACAGTGGTCGCCTTAGAGGGTTTGATGTTCAGTAAGGGCTCCACAACAGGAGGGATAGAACTCCACCCTGTGGTCAACCTCTTGTGGTGTCGAGACGAGTTCTTTATCCCCTACTGTGGTTTCAGCTATTCTGGTGTGCCGTTCGGCCTATATCTAAGCCCCTGTGGACCCCAGTACCTATAGTTGACTTTTGACAGAAAATAGCGGGCAACGTGTCAGATATACTATCTATTTGAATTTCAGAGAAAATTCTTTCCTAATAATAGTTGCTCTGTGTGTCAAAATTTAAGCCTCACATATCTAATATAAAGATTTTCAAACTTCCGGATAACTTTATACTGTAAATATCAGCGAATATTTCAGTTATCTCAACCAAAATTACAGAGCATGTTTTACTCTTATCAGTGTATCTTTGTAAATATATAAAATTGGGGGGGAAAAAATCGACCTAACATCCACATAACCTACTCCATACGATTGGTGATTGCATGTGCGGAACTTTGATGAAACCTTGGCCTCTTAATTGCATTTAGTATTGGCATAAAATCGGGTCAATACAATCTCCTATATACATACCATAAGATTTTCAAACTTTCGTCAAAATGTATATGTAAATGTATAATATTGGATCTACAATTCCAAAAATATGAGAAATTCTACGAATAACCCAAATTAATTATATAATATAATTATTTTCTTTACTCTAACAAACCATATGAAAAAATAAAGCGGTCTGTTATATAAACATATGTATATAAAACTGCTTGGATTCAGATCCTCTGATTGACATTTTGCACCTTATGGTATTTCCTTGGCTTGAATATAAAGTTTTACAGGCGCCTGAAGTAATTTCAGTGCTTTGATTCTTGTGAGTTGCAAAGAGTATAAATGTTCCTTACTTTATTATTATTATTTTTAATCACTCATTTTCCAAATATCTGTTGTTTCTTTCGCATCATTTTACTCACGTGCTGTACATCCACGAATGTTTGATGCTTCTTCGCGTCCGGCCGCAGTCCGCGTATCATTTTCGTGTACTCATTGGAGGCGCCCAACATATGCGGCAATGTTAATATAACCGGTGCATCTGTAAATATACCAGAAATATGAAATATATTAACGTTCAATATTTTAACTTTTTTAATGGCGTATTTACTGCATTTTCAATTATTAAATTACTTATGAGCACTTAAAGAGTCGGTAAAGCGACAACGACCTGGTCGAACCACATTTAATAAGTTTTTATATACAGCCAAGCATCCGTTTATATGTTTACATGTGTAAAGAGGCACAGAGGCACAGTTAAATAATTTTTACACACCTCATAAATTTCACTTTAATATCGACTTGGCGGAAAATGCCGTATAAATAAAAACAAAATCGAAAAAAATTAATAAAAATATATATAATTTCCGTTAATACCACATAAAAACGCCCTTTCGTCCAATAAAATGTATACTTATTATAGACACATATGTAGGTATGTAAATAGCTAAATCAACACGAATAAATACAATCTCTAAAATATGAATTTAGAAGAACAGTTGTCAAGGATATCAACCTTAGAAGTAGCCAAGTAAACAAGAAATCTTTGAATAAATGTGTGCTCGCTGGCCATGTAAGCTTGTAATGAAGCCTTCGTTGAGATAACGGCACACACGATAACCTGTTCGCTCACACTCTTTAAGATCTGTTTAGTGATTTATTACTTTTTTTTTTTACCAATGAACTACTAGTCATACAGGTATGTGTGATTTTTAGTGATACAGAATTTCCTAGTAGTGTAGCTACCAAACTAGCTGTCAAAGTAAACAAAATTTGTTTGACAATTATGTGCAGTATATTTTAGCGGATTACCATGAAAAGAATTAGACGAGAATCACGTTTGAAATTTGTGGAATTTTAATTCCAAGACTTGTATTAGTAAGTACTTTATTGTTGGAAAGGGTATGCAAATAAACAAAATTACTCTATGTAGAGCACGAAAAATGATGAAAAGTCTCCAGAGCCTCCCTCAGCCAGAGAAAATTATCATCTAGTGCGGACTCATATCTTGTTGAAAACTAAATTTTCTTATTTTTTTTCAGGGAAGAGCAGTATTGACAAATGATTCATGACATTTTGATTCCCTACGTTAGTACATATCAATCGGTATAAAAAATCGTTATTTAATTTTGATTTTCATGGAATGATTTTATTCAATCTGAAATCGGAATCGTAACTCTTATTTTCATATTGAGTAATGAATCTGAAGTTACTTATAGACCATTTCAACATATTTTCTGCAATAAACTATATTATACCCAATTATATATATTTGCCCAGGGCTGCCGAATACTAAACCTAGCCTTCAGATAACTAATATAAGAACTTCAATCTTCAGGTTGACTTTATATCATATATAACAGTCAATAATTTAGATATCTGATCGTAAAGGGTCTCCATTTCGAGAAACTTCAAATTTAATGGGGATTGTTTATTATCATTCGTTCTAGCATTTTGACTGTTAACTGGCGCGTAATATTCGCTCCAAAGCCTGAATCGAAGCGGAATTGTTCGCATAGACTTTAGATCTTACATATCCCCATAGGAACAACTCTAATGGTGTTAAATCACACGTTCTTAGTGGCAAATCGACCGCCCCAAAACGTGAAATCATCTGCCCGCCGAAGTGTTCTCTCAATGAATCCATTGATTGGTGCGATGAGTGAGAAGTGAAGCCGTCTTGTTGAAACCAAATGTCGCCGAGATCGTGAGCTTCCATTTAAGGCATTTAATAGTCAGTTATCATGCGATAATAAAGGTCGTCCAGAAAGAAATTCTGGATCCACTGCTGGTTTGCAAGGACGAACGGACGGCTGGATGAACAAACGTATTTCAACATGCTTAGACATTCGAATCATTTCTATATACAAAACCCTATAACTCTCAAAATTAGTTAACAACTGTTGGGTGAATAAAAAATCTGTAGCAACATGTTGCGAGAGTATACATTTATTTATGTAATACTGACTTAGTTACAACAAATGTAATTTCAAATATTTTGATTACACTTTGTGCTCACTCAGGACACAATAGACCACGAGTCGCCTTCATATGACTATCATTCTAATTTCAATCTCACTCCACTAGAATAGTTTTATAACTTTGTATTCTTTGCTAAGACAGATCAACTGTTAACTCAGATATTGACTACTTAACGGTATTAAGCGGGTTTATGAAGAGCTATGTAAGTAATTATTAAAAGAATGCCTAATACAATATTATGATCAAATTTGCAATTACTTCCTGGATTTCATACCGCTTTCAAAATATTCTTGACTTCAATATCAAACTATGTACTTATGTATGTATATAGTAAAATGTATGTATAAACAAACTAGAAAAGTAAATATATCTCAAATAACAAACAATATTTAAATACAGATAAATGTGAGTACATATGTATGCATATATAGTATGTACTTCAGCAAGATTTTGCGTACAATTTCAGCAATTAACTTGACATCAGGCACTGACTTCCAGCCTTTTGGTATACAGGGCGAAGTGTGAGTTGCACCATTTAATTTTTTCAAAGATATTGGATTCTTAAAGGAGGTCAGCACAGGTGCATTCTGTTACTACCATATCTGTTAAGAGTCCAAAGACGTGATTTTTCACACTTCCGTACGTAAAAATCTTTCTTCGCACATAGTTGAAATTTTTCTATAAATTGATTAAATGGGATGCAACTTAAATGAAGCTCATGTGTATAGTACTTATATAAACTTTACAATTTGTGGGTAAAAAATGGTGGGCGAATTCTTGTTTCTTTAGCTTAAATTTACTTACCATTTTAAAATATTAAAACAAAGAGTTTAAGTTGTTGGTTAAACACTCGATAAAGCTCGTTCTTAGTAGTTTGTTTACTTGGAAGCATAATCTGTTTTCGTATATGTGTCAATAGTAGCAGTAGTATGTGTTCTTCTGACAACGCACTTGAAACAAAAATTTGGAGATGCTTCATCTCATAAAAACTGTGCGTGCTGCTATGAATCAATGATCGAATCGTTTGAGTGCTTGTGTGAAAGCAAAAGGTTATCGTTTTGAATAAAAGTTCGTACATCGATCATTTAATATATGCATTAGACTAAGTTTCCTTTATTCAAAAATCTGTCTTAGTTTAATTTTTATATTGGCACTATCTTGTAACAGAACTTATGGCAGAAGTATACATATTCATATTAAAAGCAATAATTAATTTATATCTTAAGCAAAGGCCTATCTTAAGAGTATTGCTTATGCGATGATCATTTATAATGTCTTTGGAAGTGTAAGAATTAAACTAAGAGTTAAATTGACACGACCCTATTGTTAAGGATCATATACCTATATGGGCGAAGAACGAGTTCTTCAGCTAAGTAATGTCCAAACGATTTCCGCTTATCCTTCAAAGATTGTCATAGGAAGGTAACATCGTGCTAACTCAATAAAATCACCGCAATTGCAAACTCAGAAGAGAACCCGTTAACGGACCTGGTAGCTAATGGAATGGACATTATTTCTTCTTCATCTTCTTTAGAATTATTTTCTCCAGGAGTAGATTGAAGAAGTACCCTTGATAGGGAGTCGCCTTGTCTGAAACCTCGTTTGGTATCGAACGGCTCGGAGAGGTCCTTCACGATCTTGACAGAGTTTTTGATGTTGCTCAACGTCAGCTTATACAGTCCTATTAGTTTTGCGGGGATACCAAATTTAGACAAAGCAGCATAAAGGCAGCTTCTTTTAGTGCTGTCAAAATCAGCTTTGAATTCGGGGAAGAGGTGATGTGTGTTAAACCTCTATTCACTGGTCTCTTCCAATATTTGGTAGATGGTGAATATCTGCTCGGTTGTTGATTTGCTAGGTCTAAAGCCACACTGATAAGGTTCAATTAGTTTGTTGACAGTGGGGTTTAATCTTTCACACAATACGCTCGATAGAACCTTAGAAGCGATGATGAGGAGGTCTATCCCACGGTAGTTGGCGCAGATTGTGAAGTCCCCATTTTTGTGGATTGGGCAGAGCAAACTTAGTTTCCAATCGTCAGGCATGCTTTCTTCAGACTATATCGCCGCTGTATTATTCTTCAATGTAATTGCTATTTGAACCTCATCATAGTCGGACAATGGAACATCTATTTCATCGTCATCGATTTGGCAATTGGGTTCAACATCTCCTGGTGTTTTGCTTTCATTGCCATTCAGCAGGCTGGATAAGTTTTCCCTCCATAACTTCAATATGCTCTGAACTCCACCCACTAGATAACCACTTTGGGTCCTACAATAGTATACTCCGATCTTGAAACCTTCCGTTAGTCGCCAAATCTTTTCTTAGAATTTTGAGCATTGTTCATAATGGTACATAATGTACTCTGCTTGCATATATGTAATACATTTGTATGCCTAATGTATGTTTAATCTATCCTAATCAATTAACACTGTTGCGTTTTAGAATTCAAACATCAACAGAATACTTTCCATTTCTAACTAATTAACATTTTTGAAACTCTTTTTAATAGTTATAAGATTACATCAGTAATATGTTAATTAACGAGATAACAATAAAATTCTTCATAATTAGCATAATAACCATAAAGTTCTTAATGGCCGACCCGTCAATCATAATTGAGATAAGTCATTGTAATTTGTACAATTCGTTGATTTCTAAATGTGATATTGTAAAAATAAATATTTTTTCTTTATTTAAATTAGAAACATAAATAGCATCTAAAATAAATCTGGTAAAAGATAAACAAACAAGCATGCTCGAGCACAGCTTGAAACATACATACATATGTTTGCATGTATTCGTTTATGTGGTAGTTCATTATATAATAGCGACGAACTTCACGCTCTTAAAAGTTTAGTCGGCGGCGGTGAATCGGTGATTGATGGAATGATTAATATACCAGCATAATATATGTATGTATGTATATCATGTTTCTATTTGTACATTTATGCGAATAATTATAACTATTATCATGCTGATGATAATGACCAAGTTATAATTGCGGATTATTGTTTGTTGACACTCCATTTTTATTCTCTCGCAACAAACATAACGGGTGTTTGTAAGTCCTAAAACTAAAAGAGTCAGATATAGGGTTATATATACCAAAGTGATCAGGGTGACGAGTGGAGTTGAAATCCGGATGTCTGTCTGTCCGTCTGTCCGTCCGTCCGTGCAAGCTGTAACTTGAGTAAAAATTGAGATATCATGATGAAACTTGGTACWCGTATTTCTTGGCTCCATAAGAAGGTTAAGTTYGAAGAHGGGCAAAATCGGCCCACTGCCACGCCCACAAAATGGCGGAAACCGAAAACCTATAAAGTGTCATAACTAAGCCATAAATAAAGATATTAAARTGAAATTTGGCACAAAGGATCGCTTTAGGGAGGAGCATCACTTTATCATGCGAGAGTATAAAATGTTCGGTGACACCCGAACTTAGCCCTTCCTTACTTGATTAAATTAAATTTGCATAGATACTATATATTCTAATTTTCGTGTCACGGTAAAAACTCCTTCGAAATGGCTTGACCGATTTGGATAAAATTTGGAGGGCTTATCGCGTAGGTTTGAGAATGAGCCAAATCTATTTTTCATACATTGGATAATATTTGAATAGATCACGGCCAGCACGCAAGGAAGAAAATGTAGCAGTCGTACTAGAGAGTGTAGAGAGAGTGCCGATTCAGCACTGTTCGCAGCAATTGCAAGGACTAACGTGTGGGACGACTTAGCGCATTTTACGTCGAGATCGAATTGAAAGTGCACAGAATACAGTTTGTGCAAGACTTGATGCAGCTCGACCAGTTCAAGCGCCATCGCTTCGTTCTATGGGATCTTGAACAGTTCAAAGAAGATCCGATATTTTTGAGCCAAATTTTGCGATGAAGATCATTTCTGGCTCAAGGGGTAAGTAAACAAGCAATTGAGACAAAGGGCAACCTGAAAAGATTCAAGAGCTGCTATTTCATCCAGAAAAAACAACGGTTTGCTGTGGTTTATGTGTCGGTGGAGTCATCGGTACATATTTCTTCAAACATAATGCCATCAGTGGCGACCATTATCGCGCCATGATAACCGACAATTTGATGAAGCTCATGATCTCGTCGACATTTAGTTTTAACAAGACGGTGAAACTTCGTACACATCGCATCAATCAATGAATTTATTAAGACAACACTTCGGTGAGCAGATAATTTCACGCTTTCGGCAGTTCGATTGGTCACCAAGAACACCGTTAGAGATTTTCCTGTAGAGATAATATAAAGTCAAAAGTCTGTGCTTAAAATCCCGCTTCGGATCAGGCCTTGAAGCGAAACATCACGAGTGCCATTCACCAATTATCAGTCAAAATGCTCGAACGAGTCATCGAAAATTGAACTCCACGGATCGGCCATCTGAGACATAGCTGCGGCCAATATTTGAATAAATAATCTAAAAAAATTTTCTTTCGAAAGATAATAAACATTCCGCTTTAATCTTGAAGTTTCTTTAAAAAAGTAGGGAACTTTGAAATGGATCACCCTTTATATGAGAATATATGTACACATATATTATAGTGGGTAAAAAAAATGATTATTTTTTCGTTTGACACTCCGAAAGATAGGTGCCTAGACGCCTCTAAGAAGGTCGTTGCAAGTATGAGCTCTTATTTGTTTCTTAAGAATTTCAAATTTAGGAAAAAAATCTTAACAATCGGAAAACTTATAGATTTTGGGAAGAATTAATGCTATTCAAAGTGGTCTCTTAAGATTTTAATTATTAGAAGGAAAATGAATTTTGTAATCCAATGAAAAATATGATTTTGTAGGAAATTTACCGCTCTACTTTATCAGTGCTACTTTTTTTTTAAACAACTACTTTTTTTTTGCTTTAATACCCCTATTTTTTGTTGTTCCTATTTCATCTAATTTTATAGTTTTTGCATAACAGAAATTAGATTTTACCAATTTTATATGCTTTACAATTCTCCCCTCCTTGTTCCCGGCGCATATCAAACGGCACGTTGTATAACAGTTCATAAATATTCATAAATTTCGAAATTAATTTAAACGCGTGTCAAATACTGAATAAAACAAGCGCTAACAAGCCAAACACATTTTTCTATGCTTCTCTAATATATGCAATTTAGTGTTTTTTGTTTTCAGACAAAACTAAAGTGTGTGTCACTAATTTTAAGCAGAAAACTTGTTAGAACGTAGCAACTTGCAAATCTAAGCGAAATGTCAATAATCTTGCAGAGAAATGCTTTTAGTTTTTATTTATGTGACGCAAACAGATGAAATTATATAAAAATGTTAATTAAGCTAATAATAAATTTTGAGTCAGAAATAGTGGATACATTGACGAGTAGAAAAATACAATTATTGCTTTCTTCTAAGGAACTAGTCAAGCTCAAGTATTTGTTTAAATTTCTTCTTATATATTATTATATATTAAAGTTTAAATTTCTTAAGATCCCAATGAGTTGCGTGGTAGCTGTATAAGTCTGCTTAGCATTTCGATATATTTTACTGAATTCTATTTAGAAAATCCTTTCTCAGCAACAGATATTTGTACTTTCATCCCTCCGCTAATATTTTTTATTATATCTTCAGTCTGTATGGTATCTAAGTAGCTATCCTTTCAATATACGAGTAGTTACATAGTTTGAATGTAAATGCTGTCAAAAGAGATGGCTCTCCGAATAGGGTTACACTTTTGACTAGGAAGGAAGGACTAGTTTTCCATATTAAAAAGATCTCGATTGGAAGATCGGAAGGATTTCAATGACAATCAACGGCTAAGTCGTCCAGTTGCTGATAATCGTGCTAATCGGTGGAAAAGTCAGTGAAATTTTTTGCTATCGATGCAAATTTTACTACGAGAATTTTGGCTGAGAGGTGCGAGTAAAAGCTCTATATGAAGAATTTTAATTCCTGATTAGGGTAACAAAGTGGTCTGTGCACAGTTGGTTGCACGCAAAATAAGACAAAAAAGTGAACGAGTTTTTGTTGAAAAAACAGATTTCACTCATTAATTACCATCCGTACTCGCCTAATCTATTACCATGTGACTATTTTTCAACTTAGAAACTAAAAACTCCTTTCATGAAGCATTTAATGATATACCAACTTTTCAAGGTGCCTTAACGAAGATGCTGACGAACATTCTTATGAATGACATAAAACAATCTATGCTTCCGCTGGTTGATCGTTCGAATTGATCATTGCATTGATTTTAATGAAACCTATTTAGAATAAATAACCTTTCAAGAGAATTGTGCATTACTGTATTCGAAATCCAAAAAGTGCAGCAAGTTACAGGATAAGAGATATTTTAATGTTTTCTTATCGTTTTGTACGAAATTGTCAACTGCAGGAATTATTTTTTTATGTATTGTAAGTGTTTATTTTGAAGTATATATATAGAGTAATATAAGCAGGGGACTAAATAGACGGCTGGAAGGCTTAGACTATGCAGACAGTATACGGTTAATGACACAAACCTTTGCTGATATGTCAAAAAAAAAAAAAAATATAAAAAAAAAAAAACTAGCTATGTTCCAAGAAACTGTAGTGAAATTATAGTAGGTCTCAATATTAACATCGGCCAAACCAAAGAAATGCGTGCCAACACCACCTGAATTCCAAGTCAAAAATGCAAATCCTTTTAAATCCTTAGGCTAGCGTTCGGCGCCATCAAAGCGGTCTGGCGCTCCACGATCATTATCCGGCGAACCAAAATAAAAATATTCCACTCCAATGCTAAGTCTACAGTTGCATACGCTTGCCAAATATGGAATGTCGTAGGGTCTGGCATTCAAAAGCTGCAAATTTTGAAAAATTTGCCGTCTCTAACACGAACTTATGTCGCATACAATTAAAGCACATGCACAAGAAAATATAGTTGGCTCGGGAATGTTCTGAGACGCGATCCAGACCTCACCAACAGAAGCGCTATCAATTGGAATCCACAAGGCTGTCGACCCACTCTAACTGGAAGAAGGAATTTGGACATTGAAATATCTAAGGTTCAAAAATAGCACTAGATCGAAATAAACGGAAGAGTCTCATTGGCTCAATGATTCCAAAAGCTGCAATAACTAGTGTAATATATTAAGAAGCCACCCAAGTTAATTTTCAATCGTTAATAAATTTATTTTAATATTTTGCACGCCACGGTATACAAGTTAAAGTCACTTTAAATAAGAACAAACTAGTAACGAACTACTACTTTATTTTTTTATTAAGAATAATTTTACTTAAATGAAGCCGTTGACCTGTTTTGCATTTTACAAATCGTCGCTATTTATATCATATAATTGATGATTATTTATTGTCAATATTGTCTGCTTTACGCTATTTACACTAATTGGACAATAACAACAACAAACGTGAACGTTTCATTAGAAAAAAATGATTTGACAATTTTTTTATGACAAAATTAAAAACACAAAACTATAAAATTATGGAAATTAAACATTTATATTCACACTCGTACATACATACATATTTATACATATGCATATTCACATGGAAATGAGGACATGCGTAAAATCGTAAAATTCCAAGCATTTATTAACTTAAATGCAAAAGAACTGAACTCGTTACGTTAATGCTGGAAATAATCAATTTAACTTTGTATTAGGTGGCGTTAATAGCTTATTTCCGGTTTTAGGGTATATACTAAGAAGGAAAGAATATAAATTAAATTAAATATGAAATGAATAAAAGTAAAAAATGGCATTCAAAATATTTGCATAATATTGTTGCTATTGTTTGAGAGCGCGCAGCACGTTTTGTTCCAAACAAACACACAAACACACACAGCGTGAAGAAGCAGCTGTTTTTGGTGTGTGTGCTTGAGAGCGCACTTCAATGTGTGTGTGTGTGTGTGTGAATTGATACCAGGTGGGATGTCTGAAGAATAGCAAATTCATGGCATATACATTTTTCTTAATATTCTATAATTTTTTTTTTATTTTGTCAAAATTTTTTTAACTGCGAGTTGTTTGAGCTTAAAAGTGACTGGCTTTAAGCACCTCTCAAAGTTTTTATTTCACGAGCGTACTGTGCTATATGGCTTAAGATTGTTAAGTGTCTCGATATAAGTGCTCTAGTTGAATAGAATCGTTTCCTTCTACGATTTTATTATTGTTTTTAGTAATTTTTTAATTTTATTTTTCAATTTCGGTTTCTGTTTCTGTTTCAATTTTTATTTTTCTTTTTTTTTCTATTATTTTTCGTTATTTATTTTTCCTTATATGCTGACGTCCATATACAAATTTAAGTATTTATTTATAACGCTTTGCGTGCGAAAGAAGCACACTAATAAATAGCAACAACAAAAGGCAAGCAATGCAACTTTTTGAAAGTGAAATTTCAGACACGTTGCTCTGGCGATTTTGACCTTGAGCGTAGATTTTAATTACAGCGATATGCACAAATAGCAAAGCAAGTTGGTACTCGCGGTCAACAATCTATGCAGATGTTGAAAAAGTGCAAAATCATAGATTTCTAGAACGCAGAGTGGCAGGTGTGCATCAGTGTCGAGCTCGTAGATCCTCGATCGCCGCCCGCTTAATCGATCAATCAAATTGTACGCCCAAACCGATAATTAAGCGATGCTTGTCTATTATTTGTAATGTAAACTTGACATGTAGAGTGCTCAGATAATCAACACGCGCCTCTTGAGCACACTCCACGCAAGCTGCTTCTTATCTAAGTGACGGTTGCTAAGATCTCGCTGCCAATCTTACTAAGTGATTAGATAAAGTTGAAAAGTGAACCACTCAAAATCAAATTAAATTTGGTGTTCTTCACAAATTGTTGGTTTCAACTAATTCGTTTCTTTACCATCCATATTTTTTTATTTGATATTCATATTTATTTTTTAAGTGAATACAACCATTTATATCGCGCTGACAAGGTTAAATGTTAAATGACAAAGCGTCGGTGACATTAATCAATCGGTAAATAACACCTTGTTGACCGGTTTGTTGGTAAACACTATATATACATATATGTAGATGCGTTTATATGTTGGTAAATTGTTAAGGGCATAACTTGGTGCCCCGTGAGAAATTGTAGAAATTTATAAAAATTATAAAAATTTCAGTATTTCTTTATCCCATGGATTATTTGGCGTTATGGCAGCGAGCTAAAAACTAAATTTGTTGATAGGAATTATTTGTTTGACATTTTATATCATTTATGGTCATTGTTGACGACCTCTACTAGTGTAAAAGCTTCCTGAAGGCTTTTACATCAGCTACTCAACTCTATTGAGATTCATTATAATTATTGTTTTCATACATAGAGAAAATGCCAATAAGCTACTAATTTCTATCGTTATGACAAAGTGAGTAAATGACCAATTGACCAACACAAATTGACTTCATTACTTCCTTCAATACAATGGATGGTAAAAACGTTGTCATAGTAGGTGTAAAAAATTATCTGTCAGACGTTTTTATTAGTTTTACTGCCAGACTTAGAAAATCTGGGTTTCCAAATGAACGCATGACTGCATATACGGAAATACCCACACGATTTGACTCTATATTGGATTTATGGATCATAGTGTCGCAAAACAAACTCTGACGGCATTTTCTCTGCTAAGTGGAGGCTAGTGAGTTTCTTTACGGATGGATCAAAGCTTGAGGGGAAGGTTGCTTGAGCCGTATACGAGTATTGTCAGGAACTCTCTATAAATTACATCTTTAGGCCTTCTAACTATTGAAGTGTTTTTCAAGTCGCAGTTGATAGCGGCGATTTACTGCTCAGGAGTGCAGCCTACAGCAGAGAAGTGCCCATAAAATATGATAGAAGGGAGGCAATACTAATAGTGAGATTTAACTAGCCGAGCGTTGAAGACTGGTTAAGGTATGCATAACCTTGCTATCAATGACATCGAGTCATTTTGTGACGAAACTAGTATGGGTGCCAAGTCACAACGGAAACGATGACCTGTAAAGCTGATGAGCTGGCAAGAAAGGATGGGCTTCACGCGAACTTGGTCAGCGCTGGGCTTCCATCAGTTCGTGCATAGCGTAGTCGCAAGTCGATCGTATGAGAACCAGTTAACTTCCATGCCCTCGGTAAAACTAGCCTTCTTTTGTTGTTGGGGTTCTAACAGGCCACTGTCCTATCGGCGGCCATGTTGTAAGAAGCCATATAGAAAAAGATTAGGTACAATCATTTCAAAACTTCCTTCTTGATTGATTCACTTGGTTGTAGCCAGATCGTTTCTGTCGTCGTTTACATATTGTTAAATCAGCTCACGACCTCCGCTATTAGACCAAGTATCCTCTGGGTAGTCAAAATACATCCGTTTGAAAGTGATCTAAACTTTTAAGGCGAATCATCCCTCTTCAGGATTCTGAAAAATCAAAACATCCTTTGAAGAGAGACCACCCTTTTGATGACGACCACTCGAAACGTATTAAGAATTACGATTTAAGGGCTCTTGGAACGTCCGGTCACTTAATTGTGAAGGTGCTTCTACCCAGCTGCTCAATGTAATCGTAAGGGTAAAGACTGACATCACTGCCGTCCAAGAAATGCGACGGACGGGACAAGGACTGAGACGAGTATGTCTTTGTGACATTTTCTACCGTGGACATATAAAGGAGCGTAATTTCTGTGGGAGAGAGAGAGACTCCGTCGCCGAGTTATGGCATTTACCTCGGTGTATGAACGTTTAGCCACAATCCGCATCAATATATAGCTGATTTGTATTGACGCAACGACGAAGGAGAAGAGAGCACTTATGAGAGCTGCTCTTTCTTGCCGCGATGTCAAAATCGTGTTTGGCGACTTTAATGCCAGGGTAGGCAAATAGGATATCTTTGGCATAACGGTCCCTAAACTCCGGCTCCATGATGAAATCCCCAATCTGTATCTGTAGTACTAGATTACAGCATAGGGAAATTCTTCAAGTTACCTGGCTGTCTCCGGATGGAAAAGCCACCAACCACAGAGATCATGTTGTGATAAACAGAAGACACGTCTCCAGTGATTTCGATCTGCGTACGCTCCGAGATCCTAGCACTGACTCGGACCGCGTTACGAGTTTTCGAGAGACAGGTTCTGCGGAAGATTTACGCTTTTTTACGCATTGAAAACGCCGAATACATCAGCCGATGGAACGATGAGCTGTACGAGATATTCGACGGCTTTGACATAGTTCAGCAAATTAAGAACAGCGGTTACGCTGGTTAGGTTCTATCGTCCGAATGGATAAAAACATTACCCGGCGGGGGAAGTAGAGGAAGTCCTCCACTCTGTTAGAAAGAGAAGGTAGATAAGGACCAGCCTACACTTGAAATTTTCGATTGAATTTTCCAAATTGGCGATTGGCTGACATGTTGTTGTAAACTCAGCATAAGCAGTATCTATTCCAATAAAGAAGAAGAAGATATATTTTATATGATCTCCGATGTCTAGATAAAACAAATTTCTTGCAAACGTAATGTACCCTGCTCAGGGTATAAAAATTAACTACACTTCGATTTGCAATAATTATTTATTTATTATTTTTATTTAGTAATATTATCTAATTACGTATGTATATATGTGTGTGTGTGTGTGCAAATATATCGACGTTTATCACTTAAATTAATTATTTAATATACTTTCCGTATGCACAATGTGAAAAGTATACAAATACAGAGTACATTTTATTTCAAATATATATGTATATTTATATAAAACATAACAGTTAAAAAAACAAACAATATTAAAAAACTATCTAAACATGCAATTTGTTGAATATTGCAACTGGTGTCATGGAAATGTATGCAACCATTTACTTTTATATCCGACACGTACACATCACCCCTTCGCAAGTGCAGTTATAATAAAAAATCACATTTTGACAGCATCACAAATTAACAAGCAGTTTTCGTTCATATTATATGGTATATAAAGCGCTTAGAACTACTTTGAAATTCAACTTTATATGTAGGCATCCCATAAATTGAGTATTATTTTCGTTGAGACTCTTGAGTATTATGTTCGCGGCAAACTTCACTTCCAATTGTCCGGTTTCGAAAGGTCCTATCTACCGTAATGTCCCGTCAGCGTGCCATTTTGTCCAAAGGCATAGGCATAAACGGACTTCGCGCTGCCGGCTGCATGATCCCGGAATTGCTTATAGTATTCGCTCTCTTCGCCGAAATGCGCTTGCACCGCATGCTGCTTGGCGGCACTCGTGGGCTTTCGTGTAGTTGTCGTGGCGAATACTTTAAATTGTTCCTTGTATTTGTCGAAGAAAGGGTGGCTGAACGGATCATCGCGGTATTTGGCTGTTGTTGCTGTTGGTGAGGCTTTCGTAGGTGATGTGTGAACTGGATTTCGCGTGACATTCGGTTTTTGATTCGTTGCGCTTGCAACATAAAGAGCGGGTTTTCGCGTAGTTCCACGTGCCGTGATGGTTGTTTTCGTCAATGCTGTCGGTTTTGTGGTAGTGACTTTCGGTTTTTGTGTACTTGGTTTGGTGTACTGAGTAAACGGTGTTGTTGTTGTTGTTATTTTCTTAGTCGTATATGGCACTTTTGTGGTACTAAAATTATTTCGACTTGCTGTTGCTGGACGCCTGGCCAAGTGAGCGCTTGCTGGTAGCTGTGTGGCAGCGAAAGTGTTTTGCGTTGTCGGCGTTTTGACAGTTGTCGTCGGTTTTCTTGTCGTGCTTGTGGCATAATATTGTTGTTGCACTTTTGTTGTACTGTCATTAGAACTAGTTTTACTATTAGGTGTTGCGTGTTTGGTGGTTCTTTGCATTGTTGTAGTTGGGCGCTTAGTAGTGGTAATTTTTAACGCAGCGGTAGTCTTTTGTGTTATTGGCGTTCTTGCGTTGGTTCCGGGTCTACGTGTTGCAGTGGTAGTGACTCTATGGTTGGCAGTTTTGTCGTTAGTATTCTTTGAGGTAGGTTTGGTGGTACTTTGTTTAGCAGTTGGTCTTCTTGTTGTTGCGGCAGTTGTGGGTTTTTGAAGACCAGCGTTCTGTATGGTTGTTGGCTTCCTGGTTGTTGTAGTCGTTAACGGTTTCTGGATTCCAACGTTTTGTGTTGTTTTAGTGGTTACAGTCGGTCTTTTCGTAGTTGCCGTAGCGAAAGTGTTCCAAGTAGTCTTCTTTTCTTGATACAATCCGGGATTCTTCGTAGTCTGTGGTTTTCTCGTTGTTGTCCACGTCGAGGTTGTGGGTGTACTTCCCTCGTTTGTTGCTGTCTTATGGTTATTGGACAGTTTGGTTGCTTTCGGCGTAGTTGTTTGTGGCGCTCGGCTTGTGCTTACGTGCGGTTTTGCTTTCGTCGTCGGTAGTCGAGTTGTCGTTTGCCTAGTTGTCGTTTGCTTAGTTGTCGGTTGTCGAGTTGTCGGCTGCCGAGTTGACGGTCGCGGCTTTATTGGTTGTCGAGTTGTGCTTGTTGCTTTTGCGGGCTGTACTTGTTGCGGCCGTTGCCAGTTCCATGTCGTGCTAGGTCGCTTAGTCGCGCTTCCTGCATTATTTGTTGTGGGTTTCCGTATAACGGTTGCCACTGTTGTGGGCCTTTTTGTGGTGGTGGTTGTAAGCAAAGTGGTATAATATTGTTTCGTAGTTTGAGTTTGTGGTTTTCGGGTGGTTGTGGTTACCGGTTTTCCTGTAGTGGAAACTTTGGTTTCGATTTTGACTGGTGTTGTACGAAATACCTCACTATTAACATACGGCTTAGTGGGGTAAATATGTAGCTTGGTCTTTTCAGTGCTGCTCTGCGTCGGACGTAAGTGTTGTTGTTGGGTTTGTGAGCTTGTTTTAATAGCGCTACTATGAGAGGCTGCTGAAATTTGTTGAAGAAAAGGATTATTCTGGTATTGTGCGACTATTTGGCTTCTCGGTGGGTTAACTGCAGGTGCGGGCTTGTGGGCAGTTAAGCGTGGGGATTGCTCGATGAATTGTGTTAAAAATGGGTTCGAGTGGAAATTTTGTTGTTGCGAGGTTTGCGGTTTTGGCAGTGTTAACTGTACGCTTTGTGTGACAGTATTGAATGGTAGTTTATTTGTAGTTTCGGTTAGTGAGAAGCTTGCCGACTGGCCGGTATATTTGGAGAGAAATGGGTTGGAGTGATAACTTTGTTTTTGGGGTTGTTGTAATATTGTGGGTATTAATGTTTGGTTTTTAGTTTCAGTTGGCTGGTATTTACTTAGGAAGGGGTTGGCAGCATAGGTGGCAGTGTTTGATACAGCGGGAATAAAGTTAGTATTTGTTACAGTTTGCGGGACTTTGGCGACAATGTGTGGTTTCTGTTGTGTTTGTATGAATTGATTTAAGAATGGATTATTTACAAAGTCAGTTTTTACAGCAACAATTTCATTTGTGACGCCGTAATGTGAAATGGGTTGCGCGGTTGTTTTAGGTTTCATGGTTGTTGGCACATAATTCACAGCACTAAATTGATTTAGGAAGATATTATTTACAAATGGATGGTTTAATTCATCTCTGTGTTTGATTTTATTCGGCAAAGTGGTTATTTGGTTAATATTAGAGGATTGTGTAAGATAAGTAGTTGGCTCACGTTGCGGAATTTCGTTGGCTTGTTGGGCCTGCTCCAACAGTTTGCTGTCAAAACACGCGCTTATCCGTTCCAATTGCTGATTGCGGCAGTTGCGATTATAAACCGTCCACGCCGTAAAACCATCACCGCTGAGACGCGTATGCTCCTCGTAAATCGTTTTCACGCAACGCACGTCATCAGTGATATCATTGTCCAGCAGCTTGTTGCATGCAATGTGACAAGCTTTGCCGTTGGCGTCTTCATGTGAACACCAATAGAGATCGCTTATCTGGAAGAGTCCATGATCAGCGCTGCCGTCGGCATTCAGACGTCCTACAGCGGCCGTGTTGAAACTGGATTCATGTTGGGCGATACAAACCCACGTCGGCACATCCTTCATCGGCATTTTGTGCTTGAAATACAATTCCTGCGCTAGCTCACATTTCTTATAGATTTTACCCTTACCAACGGCGACACCGGTTTCGTCATGCGCGGCAGTATTGATCTCCACTGCAGGTTGTGTATGCTGTAACTTGTGCAAGTCCTCTTCCGGAAAGCAACTGGCCACGCGTTCCAAATGTTGATTGCGACAATTTCGGTTATAAACCGTCCACGCTGTAAAACCGTCGCCGGAAATACGCGTGTGTTCGGCATGTATGGTTTTAATACACCGCACATCATCGCTGATGTCCGAGTCGAGCAGTTTGTGGCACGGTATGTTGCAAGCCTTACCGCCGTATTTATCATGCGCGCACCAATAAAGATCGCTGATTTGAAAGAGTCCATGATCTTCGCTGCCATCGGCATTTAGACGCCCCACAGCGGCGGTGTTGAAACTGGATTCATGTTTAGCAATGCAGACCCAGGTGGGTATCTGTTCCATTGGCATTTTGTGCTTGTAGTAGAGTTCTTGCGCCAACTCACATTCCTTGTAGATCTTACCCTTCGCTGCAGGCAACGTCAGCGCCGTTGTTGTGGTTGCTATTACATTGTGGTAATTATTGTTGCTGCTGCCGCCAATTACCTGTGTCTTACTTATCTCGTTGCTATCGAAACATGCCGACACCTGCTCGATCTGCTGGTCGCGACAGTGGTGATTATAGACCGTCCACGCTGTAAACCCGTCACCCGAAATGCGTGTGTGCTCTTCGTGTATGATACGTATGCAGCGAACGTCATCGGTAATATCGGAATCGAGCAATTTCGCGCACGGTACGTTACACGCCTTGCCGCCAAAACTGTCGTGTGCACACCAGTAGAGATCGCTGATTTGAAAGAGTCCATGATCCGCGCTGCCGTCGCCATTGAGTCGTCCAACCGCTGCTGTATCGTAGTTGGACTCATGTTGGGCGATACACACCCACGTAGCTATATCCTGCATTGGAAATTTGTGTTTAAAATACAATTCTTGAGCTAATTCACAACGTTTATAAACTTTACCCTTGTGTGTTTGTGGATTGTGTGTCTGTGTTACAATTTTGGGGGATGTGTATTTGTGTTGGTGGTGTTTTTGTAGTGTTTGTTTGGATTCCTGTGGAACGCCAATGTGCTGAAGGAAGGGATTTGACTGGAATTGCGGTTGTAGGGACGTCTGCGGGAATGCGGGATGCGCCTGGATGGAGGGGAATGTGTGGGAGGGTGCAGTTTGAACGTGTGTTTTAGCTGCGTGTTGTAATGGGGGTTCTTGGAAGCATGTGGATATAACTGAGTATTGCTGGTTGCGACAGTCGCGGTTGTACACGGACCAAGCGGTGAAACCGTCACCTGAAATGCGCGTGTGTTCACCATGAATGCGCTTGATGCAACGCACATCGTCGCTGATATCGTTGTCCAGCAGCTTCGTGCATTGCAGACCGCAAGCCTTGCCGCCACTATAACGATCATGCGAACACCAGTAGAGATCGCTGATTTGGAAGAGTCCATGATCGGAGCTACCGTCAGCATTCAGACGTCCCACAGCCGAGGTATCGAAATTGGATTCATGCTGCGCAATACACACCCAGGTGGGTATCTGTTCCATCGGCATTTTGTGCTTGTAGTACAGCTCCTGCGCCAGCTCACAGCGATCGTAGATCTTGCCGCGTTTATGCGTGGAATAACCGTTATTTATTGAGTTCGTGTGCACCGTTAAGTCGTTGGATGTATAATATGGCGCCGGCGCGCTGGCAAAAGCGGTGTGTGTGAATGTCTGCTGAGCCACAGGCGCTTTGCTTTGATTTGGAAAACAGTCGGCGACATAACTCTCGACACCATGACGACAAAACTGCTGATAAGCATTCCATGCATTGTAACCGTCACCGGAAAGCCGTTGGTGCTCGTCGTAGATAATACGCAAGCAGCGCAAGTCATCCGTCAAATCGGCGTCACGTAAACGTTCACAAGGTAAATTGCAAGCGAATCCTTTGCCCGGTGGCGAACACCAAAACACATCGCTTATCTGGAATAGACCGTGTGAACCGCCAGCCAGCCCACTCGCGTAAGCTTCCGTATTGAAACCGCTCGAATGCTGCGCTATGCAAGTCCACGTCGCGACCTCATGCAAATCGAGTCGATGCCGATTGTGCAACACTTGCGCCAACTCGCAACGATCGTACACCTTGGCATTGACGCTACCGCTGAAAGCGACTAGCATGCAGAAAATGCGCGCGACAAGCGCGAAAACGCAAGGCGCGTCATTGCGTACACGTAGAGCTCGCGTCGAACGCGTTGACATTTTTGAAACGCCGTGTGCGTTTACTTCGTTTTTAAGTGCTCACGCAACGCGGCACGTTCAAGCGTGCGTACGCGTATTATATCCCTTCCGAGCGCACACAGTGTTTACTGATTTTTAAGCTGATTTATTAATCACACTTTGCGAAGGTTAGAACTGAATTAATTTACAATCATTTGCTATTGTTTATTAGCTGATTTTAAATCGTTGCCAAGCTTCTTAATTTCTATGAATGCGTACGGCTCTTTCTTCGACTTTGCTTGTTCTCACGTTCGCGTGCCGTTGAAGACTGATTTGAGCGATGCTTCGCATTTATATGTCCAGCTCGGATTGCGCATCCCGCCACCTTCATGCACACACACACACACAGATTACTTATAATTCAGCCGCCGACTCTGAGCGCAGAGTGCCAGTTACTCTGACGGACGGGCGGCGGTCAATTAGGCAGTCAGTCAATCTGTGGCACAATATTGGTGGAGATGCGCACCAATGCGCATATAAACACAAACGTTTGCTAGAAAAAAACTGGTTAAACGGCCAATCGTACAAATGTACTCTCTGCCTAAGCGTCGCACTTGCTTTATCAGTTTGATATCTTGCGGGATTGTCGTGTTGTTGTGTCGGTGTGGTCATTGATTTATTTGTCGTGCATAATATTTGCTTGTTCGTTTTTATTTGCTTTTCTCTAAAACTTTGATAAGCGCCAAAGGTAAGTCGACCACATTAGGCGATTTACTACTGCAATAAGCCTTTTCTAATGTAAATATCTTATAGTTACAGTTATATTTATTATTTTCTTTTTATCAAAGTATGTCAATGATACCATTAATTATTCACTAAAACTGGTATTAAGCGATCATTAACTTTGTAAATGCTCGTGTTTTGTACGCATTTAATTTGAACAAACTTGGGTATCATTGACTTTGGGACAGTGTTCTCTGAATATGCTTAACAGATGATACTGCCTAAACGGGAGCTAATGCAGTTGAAATTAAAAGAATTATATTTATCTGCATTTAAATATATTATATATGAAGTCTTTCTATTAATGGGAACCTCTCCAAGGGTCTTTATGTTTAAAAATTGTCAGTTTAGTTCTGACTTACTTAGTTTCTAAAGTTGATGAAAACACCATATTTCATGAAAACATCAACACACACTTTGAAGTGATATCCGATCACTTATATTACGGTTTTCTTCGCTTATTTCATATTCGATTAGTCAATTGTTAGGGATTAGTGATTCGAACGAATATCCCACCTGTGCCAACGTGCTAGTAGCAATCGCAAAGCAACACATCCTTCGGCGCCTTCGTATCGTGTGCACAATCGTTGCGAATGTTGGAAAGTGGTGATTAAGTTTTATCCAAATTACAATCCTACGAGTGGTACAAAACCTTCAAAGACGGTCGAGAGATCGTTGAAGACATGGCCCGTTCTGGACGATCTGCGACCTTTTCAACTGATGAAAATATTAAACATGTTGTTAACAATGTTGCTTGAAAATCGTCAGACAAGTGTTAGAGAGGTGGAAAGAAAGCTCGACATCTTTGGCAAGTTCGTTCGAATAATTTTGATGGATATTTTGTGTATGAAACGTGTTCTTGCTCGACTTGTTCCGATTTCTTTTTCAAAAACTACAGACAAACCTTATCATGTGACTTCCGTTCCCATGATGAAATGGATTAATGAGTTTGACATGAAAACAAGTCAACAATCATCGGAATTTAAAGTCGAAATCGCAACATTACCATCGACGAACCACGGTAATTGCCAGAATTTAGCAGGTGTCATATACGAGGTTTGTTCAACAAGCTCCGCGAATTTTTTATTACTTAAGAAAGTGTTTATTCACGAATATCTATTTTCTCCCAATCAAAGATATATTGCATTTCTGTCAACATTTTTTCCAATTTCCCAAAGCACTTAAGAACTTCGTTTTTTTGTGATTTTGTTTAGCTCCTCCTGCGATATAGTTTTTTCTTGTCAACTGTAACGTAGCGACATTCTTTCATGGGACGCTTCACTTTTGGGAAGAAAAAAGTGACCGGGGTACAGGTTTGGGAAATACGGTGATTCGGCGCCAGTTAAATGTTGTTTTTGACCAAATACTCGCATCCAAGCAACGAAACTCGAAAATGCATAACTTGTACGTAATATGCTTTATTGACCGTACGACCCGTTGACAAGAACTCATGATGCACAACGCCTTGGATCGAATAAAACTGTTAGCAAAATCTTCACAGGCGGCCTAACTTGGCGCTATTTCTTCTGTTTTGGCTAATGCGGCAGTTTCCATTGGGATAACTGAGCTTCGACTTCCATGTCATAACCGTAAACCCATGTTTCCCAAAAGTTATGATCTTTTGGAGCAGATCCGAATCGTCGTGTACTAAGTCCAATGTCTTCTGAACAATGTCAACGCGACGCTGGTTTTGGTCAAAAGTGAGGACTTTTAGAACATAAATCGAAGCCAAAACTCGTCTAAGCAAAACAGCTGTCAATAATTAACAAAGCATTCAAAGTAGCCGACCTTGTCAGCTTAAGTAAGGGCTGTGGGTACCACCAAAACAAAAATGCCTAGAAATTTAGATTGAGATTAGAGTTTGACTGAGAGAGAGTATATAATTTGTTTGCTCTTTTTAATAATTTAGCTGATTAAAGGTGCGCTTTATTTTGGTATTTATAGCTCTTAATACATACAGTTTTTGTCCGAAAATTAATAGAACTGGGGCGATTTAAAAAAAAAAATGTTTATCTGCACTCTCTAGGTGCGAAGTACAGTCGCGGTGGAAGAAAATCATTGCTCTTACTTTCCGGATAAACCCTGTGTGCACAAGAGTGAGTTTTATAAAATTTTCATTTGAAGTCATTGATTCTATTCCATGAATACTATTTATTACTCTGAAGTAAATAGCCACACGCATTTTTCAGGATCTTAGTAAGCTAATAGTGGACTCAGATAACCTTAGTGTTGTTTATGATACACAAAATCATCAAAAAAAGTGGTTAAAAGTTTGGAAGTAAATTTATATCTAAATCTTATTAGTAGTAGATTAGTCATCACAATCGATTCATATAGAGAGAGAGAGATAAAATACCACATGAGCAGAACCAGAGATCAATGTAAATCTTCTATGGGACTCTGCGGGTTTCTAATGATATATTGAGTCAGAGAAATGAGAAATTGTAAGTAATTATAAGTTATTCTAAAACAATTTGTGTGATATCGGAGAGTAGCTATGAAACATCTGGAAGGAATTTTATTATTTCATTACCATATGCATAAATCATGAAAATTAATTTAAATACTTATAAATCTTGGTGCAAATCTGAAAATCGGAGAGCAATAAATCACAGAATACCGTGACAAGGTAATCACATAAATGACGTTGGATATTATGTAGAAATTCCGTATACAAACTCGTGTCGTATTCTTTCTACTTTCGAGTGGTCCCGCAAGCCTTTCTTTCATATTTATTTTAAGAATCTTATTAATACTAATAACCACTAATAACTGATGGCTTAAATTGCAGACTAGCCAAATAACCAGTTTCCGCAACTGTCGCGTCTATTAACGCCTTCGAATCTAGGCATGTTGAATCGAAAGCGAAAAATCGATGCTCAGCGGTGAGGCCGCGAATTTTTCAAATGAATATGGCTATTTGTATTATATACATACATATATGTACATGTGAATATGCATGCATGTGTGTCGACTATGCAAATAAATTGATTCATAACTTATGACAGCTCACAGCAGTAAGTTGCTGGCTTGCTAAGAAGAATTGCTAGTTGTTAGCTGCTAATTTGTTTTGCTGTCTTCGGCAACTAACAGTTATAATTGAAGTGTATGCAGGTGTGCATATACATATGTGTCTAACGGGTGAGCGTATTTGTGGCTGTGGTTGTTGGAGGATTAGCCAATCACTGGGTGGCCGACGATACCAATCAGTCTCTGAAGAGCAGCACGAGTGTCGGCGACGTCATTATTGCTAACGCAGTATTCAAGCTCATTCAGGTATGTGTGTGTGTGTGTGTGTGCCTGTGTGCGTTTGTCAGCTGTGTGGGTTCAATGTTGGCTTTTGTAGCCTTTGAATAGCTCAAACAAACAATTACACTCTTATTTGGTTGCTCTTCACTAACAACAGTCTAATTCCAAGTGTCTTCTTAAGCACACACTTAAGTTGATATGCATTCCTCAAGTAACGGCGCGCTTATTGTCACGGTGTGCGGCCTCCACGCCCCGCTGAGTTTTAGCACCCCCTTCCGTCAGCTGTCATGATTAGTTGTTTATGTAACAAAAATGGCATTTTATTTCCGCACAAATTATGTGAATTAATGATTAATACGAGACTATTAGCTGATTATTCGCACTAAGGCATTAAGTAATTTTTCTTATTGCTGTATAGGCGACTAGCGCATCTCCCTTATTTATTGAGCTATTGCGGCTAAAATGCGTCTCATTATTTGCGACTGTAAACACATGTGTACGATATAATTGATTGCCAACAAGTTTTTTTTGTAGACTAAGGGGCGTTCGATATTTGCAAATCGATAGCAAATTGATCGCTGTGGCTGCATAATTGCCGATAAATTCCATAGTTTGCGTCAATAGGGCGTTAATGGCGGATTGGTTAAATTATGCGCCCATTTAAGCGCTGATGAGCACCTTTATGCACGGTTAGTGACGACAATGGGTTTACATATGTACAGATGGTATATACAGATGTTCGATAATTTGACTTGCAAACTTTATTGCCGTCCATCACTTCACACAAAGTGCGCGGAGCACCGAAAAAGGCGTGTTGACTTATTAAAATTTCTATGCCAAGACAATAATTTGCACAGGTTAGCCATGAATAGTTCAATGCCAAAGCAGGGTAGGTCAACTGTCTCGATAAATGATAAAACAAAAAAAAAAAAAAAAAAAAAAACTCCAACCGCTTTTTGTGGCTATTTTTGAGCGTTTAACGTGTATGTGATTTTTTGTAAGTTCGCATGTAAAAGTGAGAAAGCAAAAAATTGGTAAAATCTATTGAAATTCAAATTAGTTTTAATTTGGCTCCAGATGGGTTCACCAATTGTGATAAAGTCTTTCCTGTGGGATTATGTGCACGCGACGGTTTGAACAAAAAATCAATTCATTAAAAATTCAAATTAATGTTCGACTGAGAATTTTCGTAATTTTAAAATTGAGTGCAACAGTCAGCAATAATAAGTCAATTGGAGTTCATACGATAGGTTTGTCTTGTATCTGTAAGGAGTGATCCAGAAGTGGAGAAGTATTTTTCCATAGCCTTTTTTTGCTAGATCTCGCGTGAGTTGTGTCAAGCTGTCATTTTATTTTTGATCAGCATTGTTTGGCATTTTATCATGGAAAGACTTACCCCTGAACAACGTTTACAAATTGTTCAATGATTTTATGAAAATCATGTTCCGTAAATAATGTGTTTCGCGGGCTTCGCTTAACTTATGGTCAACATAATCGGCCTACTGAGCATACTATCACTCACCTGGAGACCTAGCATTTCTTATTGGATAATATTCGACCGAATATACCACGTCCAGCACGCAGTTAGTTACAGCAGCTTTAGCTGACAGAGGTGCATTTCACGTCGAAATTTAAAATTCAAAGCATAAAAAATATAGCTTGTGCAAGAACTGAAACCGCTCGAACTTCCTAAACGACATTGCCTCGCTCTATGTGGTCTTGAAATGTTCCAAGAAAATCCGATGCTTTCGATCCAAATTTTGTTCAGCGATGAGGTCCATTTCTAGCTCAATGGGTACGTAAACAAGCAAAATTGTCGCATCTGGGACGAAGAGCAACCTGAACTGTTTCTTTCTTACGAGGTGATATTTTTAACTGAGCATTATTTGAGTGGTCGAAAGTGGCCTCGTTATTATTCCAAATAAAACTGACATGGTGGTATTTACTAGGAGATACAAGATCTCGGAATCACCACTGCCGCGGATGGGAAGTATTCGCCTAAGTAATCTACGGAAGTATTTATGGTTCGTCTTAGATGTGAAGCTTTAATGGAATCATTACATCGAGGAGAGAGCAAATAAGATATTTATTACCTTATACTGCTGCAGAGGAGACATTGGGAAAAGGTAGTGTCTCTCACCGAAAGTAGTGCTCTGGCTCTACGACACCATAGTCAAGTCCCATATGTTCCATAGGGTCCTTGTGTAACGGAGTACTCTAGTAAAGACCATACTTGCAAGAGAAGTCGAGAGTGTTCTACGAGAGGCGCTCGTCAGCATGTGTGTTGCACTTCGGTGCATTCCAACCATGGCACTTAAAGCTATTCTGCATATAGTATCTATAGATATCGCCGAAAGGTGTATGGACCTGACAGCTGCTATGATAGCTAGCTTACACACTTTGACTTTATACCGGGTCTTTGGATTATAGTGTCACCAAACCAAATCTGACGGGGTTTTTTCCGCCTACATACCTGGTTCAAAGCTTGAGGGAATGTTGGAGGACGGATATATTGTCAGAAACTCTCTATCAACTTCAACTTCAACATCACTTCAGACATCTGGACAATTTCAGTGTTATGCTGCAGTGATTTACTGCTTTGTTGTGCAGCCTTCTATACAGAAGTGACTCTCTTCTCTGACAGCAGGGTGACGATACTAATCTTCCGCTCACTAGCTGGGTAATCAGAGGTGGTAAAGGAATGCCTAACCTTGTTATCAAATGCATCGAATGACTTTGCATTATAACTAGTATATGTGGCGCAGTGAAATCTTAAGTAACTGTAAAGCTAACGATCTGGAAAGGTAGGCATCATAGCCTCGCCATCGGAGGAATGGAAACGAACGGTGCTCTCCCTCCCTCGTCTGTTCTACCGCTGAGCCAACCATACCTTTGGTCCAAGTTCGATTGTAATCGATGCAGTGAGCCCTTTGCCTTTATTAATCCTATCCTCTCCTCGTTGTGATAGCTCTAACAGTCAATTACTCTATTCGCGCATAATGAGAATAATTCTCAGCTTTATTATTAGAAGAATTGGCTAGAGGGATATCTAATCAGCTGTCAACGTAAACGCATACGCTTGACATTTACATTTTGAATGCTTGGTATACAATTTGTCATGACCATTTCAATTTCGGAAAGTTCTTTAAGCTGTTCTAGTATCCAAAAAAAATATCTGTTGATATAAAGTTTTGATTTAATAATATCGGCTAGGTACTAAAATTGTCTACCTACGTCAAGTCATTGTTCTGTGCTGATAAACCAACTACGAGTGAACACTAGGAAGTCTTCAAAATGTTCTGGAAAAGATTTGGAGCCGATTCGAAAGCGAATTTTTAGATGGTCAGCTTAAAAAAACATGTTTCTGATTTTTCTTATTTCACTAATTGGAAGTATGTAGGATTATTTTACATTTTAGGAAATAATTAATTCCTCTACTACTGTCCAGATATCGACAGGGATTAGATAAATCGAATTTTTTTCAATTAAGTTTTTTTTCCGAGTTTCGAAAAGAGAGAGAATTTCCTTTTTATGTTCCTTTAAAAAAATCATTCGGTTGAAGAGTCAGACAAAAGTCATTTATATAATCCGTTTGCGGGACTATGCTAATTAGATTAACTTGCTAACACGAATATGTTTCTTTAGACATCGAACCTCATCAGTTTTTATGATATTCATATATTTTCTAATCATGTGTATGCTTTTCTTCAGAAATTATTGCTTTCTCATGAATAATTAAAACTTGCAAATTTCTCTCCATCTGTTGAAAATCATGGAAGCGTAAATGCGTTAGAACATTGGGATCAAGTTCAACGAATTCTAGCATTTTTTTTGGTTAAGCAGTCGTTATTTTGAATGTCATATCTTAGAAATGAATTAAGTCAATAAATTCAAAACGTTCTATTGATTTCATTAGCATTGGTAACGGGTTAAGGTTAGTTGCTTTATGGTTTATAGCCAAACATTTAAATTATTTTTTGCTTTGTCGGGGCACTAAAAGTGTGGCTAATGAAAGGCACATGTGCTGCGGTTAACCGCAAAATTTGACTACATAATACTGATGCTTAAATGTAATGGAATTAGATTTTTTTGTTTTACGCGTGCGCGTGGTTTGTTTAATTGGTGTTCCAAGAAACCTATTAGAATATTGTAATTGGAAAACAAAAGAGCGGAAATAGCTGAATTTCAAGTTTGAAAAGGTATTCATAGGTCAGATTGTTCTATTGAATAGCGCTCTAAAACATGGGTTCTAAGTTCACTATTTTTGCTATATGCTACCGTTGCCTCTGTTACAAAGCGAAGATCTCTTTCGGGCTTGAGGCCCCTAACACTCGGTGTCTAAAGAGGTCAAATTCTTGGGGATTACATTAGACTCAACCTTACGCTGGAGCAAGCATGTGGATTTAACATTGCCCAAAGCCATCAAGGCACGCATAATATGCCAACGCCTAGACAGCAGATCGTGGGGCTGCAATCAACTCTAAAGCAGTACAAACATAACATACTGCTAATGGCAGTAGAGGCTTTCTTCAAAGGGGAGATAATATCGTCTCATCAAACGAGGATCATAGGGGAAGACACACTGCTGGCCCTTCCTCCAAAGGACGGCCGACAAACTAGCCTGCTCTGCGGCAGCGTCCAGAATGATTGGACAGGAACCATGTATTGCAGTGGGGTTCCACACTAAAAAGAAGCTGCGCCGCACAGAGAAGAGGGGAGATAATAGTATTGACAGCAAGCAGCAGGAATGTGTTATGCCAAACTACTTCTGGGAGAGTGCAACCTTGTAAGGTTTAATGAAATGAAAATTTGTCCACCCCCTTGACGTGCTCTATATGGGGCACTGCAAGCTCAGAAAGCAACATAAGTAAAGTCTCTTGCGCAAACTGCCGGTTGGATGACATTTAACAGGAAACTTCAGAAAAACTGATTATAGATTCTTCAGTTATTTGCAGAAGCAGCCTCAAGACCTACATTAACACTGATCATATCACCTCAATCGCGCAGCAGGTTCCTGGAACTGTTCAGGATATTGGACCTTTGTAACCATATGTAGTACAGGGGAGGGCTCAATAGACCAAAGATCGTTGTGCAAAGCCTCAATTTTATTATCTATCTATCTGTAGGGAAAAATAGAACAATTTCGTTGATTTCTGGAATAGAGTAGACAAATATCAGGGATACGAAGCTGACGAATGGTCTTTCGACACATATTGGAGTTCTCTTTTGTATTGGAATTCTCTCTTGTAAAGTAAAATAGGTTACATGAATTCGAAATAGTTTTACATTGGAAGTAGGTGTAGTTAAGGGCTACTTTTGTACAATCATTATTACATTTTCTTTGTACAAATATTATTAAAATGACTTTTGCTAATTAAATGGAGTAAATTGTGAGAATTAAGTGAAATAGATATTTCTAATTATGAAACATCAGAAACAGGCTTTAATGGCATCAAGAAACAATAACTGAAGGTGATGTTTGTTTTAAGAAGGGTGGGGAACTTTTTGAAAACAATATTGAAGCCTCCTTTAGGCCACATTTATCAAACTTTAAGCACTTATACCGAAAAGAAGATTAATTTTGTGATGGAAACACGTGAAAGGCCTTAAGTTGGTCTTCGAAAGTTAGCTGACATAAAATCTTACTTTGATGTCATCGTTAAGTTTTCACAACTATAAATCTAAATACTACTATTATAATAGAATATCTTTGCTATGCAATAAGTATATATAGTAAAAAAGGCGTCATTTATTTCAACCAGAAAATTGATTTACATTTCTTTCAAAGTTAATAATTTCTCGAATTCAATGGGCATTTAATATTTTATAATTTTTCTAGACAAAAAAAGAAGGCATTTTACTTACCCAAGCAGGTCGTCAGATCCAGCGCGCCCGCATATAGGCAACCATTCTTCCGTTTTATCACATTTGCCAGCTTATCCACACAGAAGCATTCATTGTCGTGCTCCGGGCCAATATCGTTGATGAAATTCTCACCGATCGAATAGCGAAAACCGGGTATGCCCTGATACTGTATATCACTTTGATAGAATAACTGCACCGAACGACAAATATCCGCACTAAAAATGTACATAGAATCACCACGTTTGCGGAAGGGGGGATACGATGAAGCATCAGTGCCATTGATTTGATTGCACATAGAAGTTTCGCCCTCGGAACCATTCAGCCACACCTGAAGATTGTGTGAATCGTCGAGTTTCTGAATTTCGAGCACACGCTGTGCATCGCCTTTGCCCGTATGCACTTCGTACACTTCATTGCCAGTGCCGTTTTTCTACAACAATAACAATAACAGTGATTAGCGCGACTCAGTGATGCGTGTGAAAATGATTTGCTGTTTTTGTTTTTAAGTTTAAGTTCTGATAAATACTCACGTGATTGAAAAATGAGAATGCCAAACTGCCGTCGCTCAGTTCACGTATCGTCTTGGAGCCGCCCTCTTTGATTTGATTACAAATAGCTTTCGCAATACCATTCGTGTTTATGCAGAAGCGCACGCCATCGAAGAGAAACTCACGCACGGTGGTGGCGAGAAACATCGATTTGGGATCGTTGAAGACGGCCTTCAGATTGGCATTCAAGTGCACCAGCAACAACGACAAGCCCGGATCATTCTCGGCGATCGTCAGCACCGACTGCAATGAATATGAGTTATATATGTTTGTATGTATTTACGCATGATTAAAGCACTTATTAAATATTTATTGCGTTTTTAGCATTTTTAGCGATTTTTCATTAACTTTTATTGGGTATAAAACACCAACGCCAAGCTTAAACTACATTCTCATGCTTATTTACAGTTTTATTTCCGATCGAAGCGTTTAATTGCCGAGCATGCAATTAACTTAGCGCCGAAACCAAAGCAGTCGAGAGCAAACAAGCGGCTGTTTAACGGTAGGCTAGCGGTAGCTGTGAGGTTATGGGCGCGCATGCGTGTTAATTGCAATTTCAATGCAGTAAAAGAAGCGTAAATTTTTAATTACTAACTATGTAGTGATGTAAGTATGTATTTGTGTACTGGAAGCAGCGATAAGCTGAGTAATCAAGCTTTTATAAATATATGTATGTACATGTATTTTGTATTATGAGAACTTTGACAGACGGATAGGCCTATGAACATTATGTATTGTATAAGGGATCTAATGAATGTATATTTGTATGTGTGCGTGAATAAGTATATATATATATACTTATATTCATAAACAAAAATTTCTGTGCAAAATATGTAAATGAAGCAACTAATCAAAAACCGCCAAAGGCGCATTAAAATACCGAGAAATTAAATAAATAAATAAAAATTAAATGAAATAATAAAAAAATTAAGAAATGTTAATAAATATAAAATCATACAAAACAAAACAATGTCATTGTCATATTGTGACAGATGTTAAAGAAAATAAATCATTTTTATGTTGTGTTAATTATTAGTTAATTATAAAAAATTGCATAGGCTGACAAGCAGGTTACTAGCGTTCTCAGGCGACAGCTGAACTTGACGATTTTAAATTTGTATAAACTCAAGCGAACCTCAAGCACTTACTTTTACTTGCTTCAATATTTTGTTGAAAATATTGTACATCCATTTATAGGGTGCTACAAGTAGTCGAAATAAGTATGATGTCAAGTTACGGTGGATATGTATTGGTATCAAGGAAAAGAGAAATTTAAATATTTTTTTATTTTTGTTTTTAATTCTTTTGTAAGTTGAGTTCATTAAAAAAGTTAGAAAAACTGTTTTGTACCCAGAAAGTCGTAAGTCTAAAAAATATCATTATAAACTAATGTTTTCTAAATTTCGTTGCCGCAATTGTAGTTTAAAATACCTGCTGAAAGCTTTTTAAACAATTCTGAAACTGTTTGTATAAGCAATTCAAAAAATGCATAGAAAATAATACTTTGTGGAGTTAATGAGACGCCAGATTCTATTAATTGGAGGTAGATCTCGGACAATCCTTCAAGTTTCCGGTATACTGCGGAATCGAAATTGAGTTTTTTATTGCTTACGATTCACTACATCAAATTACATGCAAGATGCGTTCCAAAGTATACCAGACTTAAAAAAAACAGAACATATGGTTTTTTTTTCGGCAAAATCAATTTATTTTATTCAAAATAGTATCCTTCTGCTTCAATTCAGCCTTTCGCACGGTCCAAAAGCATGTCGAACGAGAGTTTTAGCTCGTTGGTCGCCAGTATGCCGTTGCAAGCCTTTGGCATCTACGTCTGCATAACGCTTTCCTTTCATGGGCAAATGCAATTTCGGAAAAGGAAGAAATCGCACGGTACCATATCAGGTGATTACGGAGAGTTAATGGTTAAAATGTGATTTTTGGTCAAATAATCGGTCACAAGAGTCGATCGATGAGAGCAATTTTTGGTCGTCAGTCAATTTGTGCGGAACAAATCGTACACACACCCTTGTTAAGACCAAATGTTCGGACCAAATACGATAATTCGATGGTTTGGAGATACTCAATTCCATTTCAATTATGATTTCGGCTGATTTTTGATGAATTCACGCACAGTTTCGATGAAATTTCCGGTGATCACGGATTTTGATTGGCCCACATGTTGATCGTCATTTATGTCCTCACGACCACTTTGAAAAGGTTAAAACTAATCGTGCATTCTGCTACGGAATAGCCAATCATCGCCATAAACTTGTTTCATCAATTGAAACGTTTCGGTAAAACTTTTACCAATTTTAAAACAAAATTTAATGTTGGCTCTTTGTTCGCAGCTCATTTTTGCACAGATAACACAAACAAACTGACACTTAAAACCAATAACTTCACTTCCAATCTATGAAATGTCGTGAAATTCTCGTTGGACAATCGATAAAGATAGCAGATTCTGACGCACCAGTCGACATATAGATGAAAAAAGTCCGATTTACTTTGGAACGCTCCTCATATATGTATTTAGCATAAAATTTTCAGCTTCCAATTAACATAAAGAAAAATTTTGTTTCAATATGAGTGGTTTGAATATATCGTTATTCCTTCCCCTGTACACTTTTGAAAAGTGATGTTATGATAATTTTCATTTTAGGTGACGATATACTCGTTCTTAGCCAAGCGGTAATTATGGCAATAATCTCACATACGTCAGCGAATATTCTTAGAAGTGGAGAAGTATTATATGTATTGGCTGCCGGAATACTTGTATTCTAAACCACAAGAACATTCCGGAAAACCAAGTAGCTTATGAGATTGAAAAAATGATATCCGTCTGACTACTGAAACGGTACATGCAATACACAAGTATCTTATAACAATACGTCTTGAAATTTCCGAAGCGGTAGACAGACGGATTAGTGGGAGTTGGAAGTCTTAAGGACCTATAGAGTCGGCAAGAACATTTGAAAAATTCCAAATGAAAACACTCAAAAGATCTCGAAAAGATTACATAACGGTTATTAGCCTAATGGCAGACCAAAACTTACTGGGATCAGACACGATCCAGATGGGCATTAGTAACAAGAACACATACAAAAATTGCAGGGAAAAAGAAAAACTTCTCCGGCCTCAAGTCTTATCTAGAATTTGTTTTAACTATCTAGGTGCTTCGCAAATCAAAAATAGATTTTAAGCCTCTCTTAAAGTTCGCAAAAAGCGTTGACGTACTGTCTGATGCATATTCCAGTTCTACACAACTGAAGGTCTATGTAAGGCGTGACGGCCGACGAGTGTTACATAACCTAACCTTTCCCTTTGATAAATTTCTAATAAAAAAAATTGTTACCTGTGTAGTAACAAAACCTATAACAACGACACTTTGGTGCGGTTTATGGGCCGGCGGCGTCATTGGGCTTTACTTCTTCTGTCATGATCAAGACCGGCCAGTTACTGTGAATGGAAATCGCTACCGGTCAATGAAAACCGAATATTTTTGGCTTAAATTTAATGGTGAGGACTTGGACAAACCCAACGGAAGATGTCAAAATCGATTTCTTGAAAACAAAGTTTGGTGAGAACGTATTATCTCGCGAAATGACCCATTGCCATGATTGGCCGTCTCGGTCGTGTGATTTGGCGCCGTTAGACTATTTCATGTGGGCCACGACAAGTCTATGGTCTATTGGTGAACTTTGTACCAATTGCAGTATCGGCTGATTTATGTGCGAAAATCTTTGAAAATTGGGAAATTGAAATTGAAATACATATCGGCATTGAATTTACTTTTACAAGAGCAAAATCATTCATTACTACCCCAAATCTTCCTTTATTATGTTGGTCGGTAGATGTACTCAACCCTAGTCTAGTTTAGTGGAACAGGGCCTCTATGGGCTTGTATGAAAAACCTAATTTATGATGAGACTAAATTATGACCAATTTTGTAATATGTGACACTTGATGTGGAACCATCTTTATCTTTCATAAAAATATTGTCGTTTCGAGGGAGTCGCTCATTAAAGATACTGGCTAATTGGTAATGTTTTTTGCTTGTTTCTATTTTATGTACTTCGAAAACCGTCATGTCAATTTAAGCTGAAAAGTCTTGCTAAATGTGTCTATATGGAGTATACTTAGTGCTTTGCTAATTTATATTTCACCAAATTTGTGAAGACGTCACTCTTGTCAAGCATATATGAAAGCTTTCACTTCGGAATTCAAAACAGCTGCAATTAATGAAATATCTTCGAAAATACAACTGAACTGAACATCAAACACCTGCTCGGATAGCTTGGAGAAACCAGAAAAGATAGTTACGTAAATTCACGCTTTCATTGTGTGGATCAGGTTCTTTTTCAAACGCTAAATAAATTTGCATTAAAATTGTTTAATGGTAGGTTTTATGCATAAATTAGAGGTATTTTGTCCCGAACAGGAATATAAATTAGCATAAAATTGGACCACGGTAGATAAGCTAAAGAAACTAAGTAACTGTAGAACTTTTCTGTGTAGAAGAGTATAATTTTTGCATCGATTTTATGATGATTTATATTGATTCGAAATTGTTTATAAAATGGCATTGTCAATAATTATGATATTGATGAATACCTCAAAATATTTATTTATTTTATTTTTTGAATAAATATATTTATGTTTATAAATATAAGTTTAAATGTTTAAAAAAAAAAGTCTTTATTTTCCAATGAAAACTTTATACAGATAACGTACGAGCGGTTGCTCAGCTGACTCCGAGCACCTGGAGAGTCAGGAAAAACATTTGTGAAATTAACCCCAATTTTTGAATAACCTAATCACACTGACCCACTTGTTGGGGTACACTTTATCACCGAAACAAGTATTCGAATGATATTAGGAAAAAAGTCTTGCGGTAATATTTATTTATTTATTATTTTTATTTTATAACGGTTTGATGACTCATGCCCAGCTCTTGACCGATGCTACGGCTGCTACTATGCCGGTCTCTTTCGACCAATTCTGCTATTTTATCGCAATTTTCGACGACAGACCTTCCGGAGCGTGGCGAATCTTCGACCACCTCTACACCAGAACGAAAACATTGAAACCATCGTTGTGCGGTGGAAATGGAAACTGTATCGGGTCCATAAACTGCACAAATGTTATAGGCGGCTTGAGATGCATTTTTGCCTTTTGAATATAGTAGTATTGTAAAATATGCCATATTTTCTCTTTATTTTGCTCCATGTTTGCGACACTATAACTTACGAACGACTTAAAGGAAACAGCAATCAATCAAACAAGTGTTAGCGCGTGAAATGAGCTTTCCAAAAAGGTATAGCATGACCCGATGCGACGAATAAAACTAGAACTACGCGCTCTTTGCGCCAATTAGCGAAAATACCGCAAGACTTTTTTGACAACCTAATATAAAGCATTCTTTGAAGCTAGTGAAGTTATTGAAAAGTTGCCTCATGCGAGTCGGTTATCCACCGCTCTTAATAACATCGAAAATATCAAAGAAACAGTGCTTGGAAATCGTCGTGTTGAAATTAGAGTGTTCACAGAAGATTACAACATCTCTTATGGATCGACCTGACAAGTCAATGTCTTGGATATGAAGGCTGTCATTGCTAGACTCGTGCCAAAAGACCAGAATGTGTTGTAATAACAAAGTGAATATGACGTCGAAACTTTTAAATAATCTAGCCAATCACGCTCCAAAAATCAAAAAGAAGCAAAATTTGCTGAAGCCACTGATAGCTGGAAAAGTCGAGACCCTTTTAGGGCTGGAATGAACGATTGGACATAGTATAAGCTGTTTTATATAAAATTTCAATAAAATTTTATATTTCAATGAATCAATTATATTTAGTCAATGTGACTAAACGAGAAGACGCAAATACAAGTTTGAATTGAATTAAACTTATACTACCTCTAGAGCCTATTTAGAAAGCAATAATAAAGATTTGTACTAAAGCACGTGAAAATGTAGTTTTTTTGTCACTTCGGATCATGTATGGGATGGTACGTTAAGGCACCAATATCATCTGTTGTTCAAGGTGTGATGCTCGTGTACGCAGTACTCGTCATATCCTTGTAATAGATGGCTTCAGCTTATTTTTGAAATACTCTAGGTGTGGAATATCTAATATTTCACATTAATATTTGACCTCTGTATGGCCGGATAAATTGATTTACATTGTGTCTGCTGCCAGTATGTGTGTCGATTGTGCCTATCTAAGAGCCTAGTTCAAAGAGTGAATTTATACAAATTTTCGAGAAATTTGGTGGGAAACAGGTAGTAATGATTATTAGTTAGTTAACCCTTTCCGATGTACCCGTAATTGTATAAATAATTTTTGTTAATGGGTTAAGTGCCCGCAATTCATTGCAGGCCATTTGATGAGTTAGAAAATTCAATATAATCGTCAGAATGAAAGTAAAATTTAGTAAGCTACCCACTTAATCACCAATTAAAAGCCGATTAGTTATAGCAAAAGGATAGTAGAAGGTACATATTAGATAAATTTTAGATTTTTGTTTTGATATATAAAAAATTTACTTTACGTTTCCCACGTATGCGCTCCATCAGACGTTTCAATACACGAACGCCTGGCGTACGGTTGAGCCTATGGTTTAATCTATTCGCAAAACCCTGAAATATATCAGTTATTTCTCTTTCGAACACTTGTAAAAACGCCTGTAAATAATATATATATATTCGATTAATAAAAGTGTATGTGCGAAGTGGACTTAATTTAATTTCACGAAAGATTTAGAATTTGAAAGAAATATTTATTGATGGCAGATCAAATTTCACTTTTCGCCCGTAAGTTTGCTGCAAAATATCACAAACTCTTCGCCTGTAAGTATCATAAATAAAAGCCAATAAATATTTCTTTCATGAATTCAATGCACTCCAATCTTTCTTTGTCTCTTGCTTACATTCATATGCATATTGAGCACCACAATGTGATCGGATTGTGTGTACGGTGCTGAGGCTTCTTCATCAAATTCAAAGTGCTGATCCTGCACATAGCTAATCTTAGAACCATCACGTGAGAAGTGCTTCACCTTCTTGCGACGATATTGCCTGCATTTTAAAGAGTAATATTACCAGTTACAAGTAGTGAAAATTTTTACGTAAACACTAAGTCATCACTTACCTGTATACATAGGGTCCGATCTCCTCCACAATTGGAATGGCGCCTTGTTGTATCTTATGCGCGTTGGTCACGTTGAAAATATACACTTTGAAGGTCAACGGCTGTGGGAGTTGAACGAATCGCTTGTATTGTTCAGAGCCATCAGCAATAATTACACTCTGGTGAAGAGAAATGCAAGAGTGTGGTGAGAAGTCGTTTAATTAATTTCGTTTTTTTTTCATATTGATCGACTATAAATTAATATGTTGTCAATGCAATTAATAAAATAAGTTCAAAAGATTTGTGAGATAAGCTTAACGAGCGCTCCGTTCGATGTAATTATCCTGTGATATATGGTCACGGCATATCGGTGGTATTGAAATGCATACGTAAGTAAGGACGCATTAGCGTGGATCTTTTAATGTAAGAGACAATCTTAATAAGTTAAATGAGGCTAAAGTTATTTGGCTTGTCAGCTATATTTTTTGTGGAAAAAATGCTCTCACTAAGTGTGTCTGCAAATCTATCCAGGGTATGTCTCTCCAAAATCGTGTTTCATCGTTTTGATACTATAATATTCCACTTTGAGATTGTCAATAGGCTAAATCACAATTGAAAGAAAAATTCGAAAGAAAAAATTAATATAAGAAAAAAAAATCTTTTGGATACAACTGAGTTTTGGACCTGCTTATATAATATATAGTACGACACATTTATTTAATAGGTGAAAAGAGACCTCAGCTCTTGAAAGAAAAATGCTACAGGGTCACACAAAAAATGTGTGTAGTACACTGAAAAAAAGTGTGAAAAAATCCAAGGACTCTTACCTTTAAGAAAAAGAGAACTATGTAACTTGCTAGATGTCATCCCAGGGAACTTACCCATAAAATCTCATCTTTAGAAACTTGTGTGACTGTCGTTTTTTCTAAGGTTTTCTAAGAATTTTTTACAATGAAGTTTAAAAAATGTAGTTTCCAGAAAAGCACTCTAAAGACCTTACTTTCTCACTCCTGTAACTTTTTGAATACATTAAATTTTGGAAACTTACTTTAGCAGCCTACGAAACTGTCAAACACGATGATCCCCTTAAAGTAAAATGGTGAGAATGTCGCTTGAATGACGCCACCTAAAACAATAATATCTTTGCGCGAAGTAGTTTTCACGATATTAAACGGGAGTTCCTGGACATTTCCGGAGCGTTCAATAACGCCTCTACGGAATCTAATCTCAATAGAATCCAGTCAATAGATGTTGATCCTGATTTACAACGCTGGATTAGAAGCCTTTTGTCATCTAGACGTATAAGAGAAGAGTTGGAATGACCAAGGAAGTCTATAGAAGCACTCCGCAAAGTGAAGTGCTATTTGCTAAGGAACTTGAAAGGTAAACCCTTAAGAGAGTGGCATATGCGGACGACATGGTTATCATTCCGCTTTCTATGCATGTGGGCAGATGCTCGGCACAACTTGCAGGATCTCTCCCTCTCTCATACACCGGTGGTACACAGATGTTGTAAGACTAATTCTGCTTTACGGTGCAGTAGTATGGTGGACAGGCTTACGGAAACCCATCTACGGGAAGCCAATGGAAAGAGTTTAGATGCTAGCTGCGCTGTGCGGAAGCTTTAAGAACAAATCCAACTACGGTTCTTGAACTGGTACTGGTAGTAATCTCGTATCGCATATCGGAAAGAACTGTATTGAGATCAGGGTAGTAGTGTAAAGTAGTGCCAGAAGCAATAAACTGCACTTTTACACAGTACTAGGCTACAAAGGAATCGAGTGCAATGAAATAGTGGACGAGATTGCCAAGAATGGTGTACGGAATGAAATTCGCGTAAAGCGCAGGCGTCCTAAAGGACACGTCATGGACCCAGCAATGTTTTACATCTGAAAATTTTTTGTGCCTTGCCCTAGAATAACAATGAGTTATTACCATTTACGACTATATGCTAAACACTGTGGTAAATTCTTTTACTGGCTCTCATTTTAAGAAGAGCCTTAATAACTCTTTCCGTTCATATACATATACATACCTACAAATGACGTGAATGTATTAGCATTCTTAATGTGCTCACGTAAACAATAAATAATGTAATTTGATTGCGATTTTGGCGCGATTCTAATAAAAAATAAATATAATATCGTCAGGCATTCTGAGTTTATTGTTATGAGGGTAATTTGCATTCTTTGTACTCTAATTATATAGTTGAAACATTAAAAAATGGGTCAAGTGACTGAAAGATTAACTGAAAGTATTCCATTATGAAATTGTCGCAAATTGTCAACTTTGTGCTGTCAACGTTCATTTAGCTTGTTTATTCCAAACGACACAAATATTTTTCAAATATGTTAATTAAAATTTTTTCGAAGCCTTTAACCCCTTCGCTTTAAATTTAGGTTCAGCGTATTATGTAAATGATTGCAAGCGTTAAATAAAAGTATTAATTAGAAGCTCTTTATTGCCACACTTATTATAGCGGTTCAGAGTAATATTCCTCATATAATTTTTTTGACGTTAGTTTTCCTTTTTTAACGTATAGAAATATTTGAGATTTTTAAGGATAGATAGATTTTTTTTTGGATCCTACTATTGACACATAACATATAGCCAATGTTAAAAGGGGTATAAACATTGGCGCCGTGCAATGTTGAACTTGTGGAAATATTACTCTCTTTTAATATCATTATCGGCATCACCATCCAAATAGTAGTAGTCATTTTCAGTCTCAGAAATATCACTAATAGTAGTGAATAGATATGTCGTCCTTGAGAATCAGAGTTTCCTACAGCTCACTTTACGAAAGTAGGACTGTCTCTGTTTTCAAAATATACCCCTTTTTGGGGTGTTCGAAAAAAAGATAGATAAAATAGTAAATTTCGTCTTTGAAGCTTGTTCACTCTGAGGTGGTTTCACTAAGATTTGCTGAGGCTAGGATGGCCGGGATGCTTCAGCTTCAATCCTTCAAAACCTGGAAACGGTGAATCGCCTGGCTGTTTTCATCTCACCTAATTCCATAATTGTTTTGATAAAATGAGCCTGAAAAGTTTTTTAGCCTTACTCCATATACATAGGTCTGTTTCCAGTAACAACTTCTACGATTGCGACAAGACGAATCTTGTTAAGAGCAAGTAAAATTAGTAGATCTCCAGCAATTTACTCCAAGTAGACCAATGTAAGATTACAAATTACCTTTATGGTTCACAGCGAATCCGCTGCAAACGGGCACACAAAGGAACCTGATAATGAACAAACTTGATGCTGTCATATACTCTAGTTAAATTTGGCCCACAGTGGGTATGTTAATTAGCGTTGCTATACTGTTTTCGAAATTAATGCACGCATCCCTGAAAGAGGTTAGGCTTCGGAGCAATTCATTCTCTGCTATATTAATGGCTGCCATATGTGCTTGAAAACGCAGCAATGTTGTGGTAGCCTAAAGGTAACCCAGATGGAGACCGCTTCTTCAACCTATTCCTTAGCTTTAACCCATTCGTGAAAAAGCCTGCTTCGCCTTAAATCCACTGTAGTCGCATTTCATCCACATTCGCTCGTTGGTATGTGAGCAGAGAGATAGCCACCTGGAGTAGACTCGGTCCCATGGTGAACTTAGTTTTCAAGGATGCAGTTGGAGAAATATAATATTTCACAAAAACTTTCCTTGGACTATTCCATGTACCCAGACTTCTTTGGTCTGACAACGACCTTCGCAGCAATACACCTCCTGGCTATACCGATGGATGTTATTGGTGATTATAAAGCTTCTTAGCGAGTACAGCTTTTTCGAGCGCTCTCCAACAATCGAAAAATACACAGAATATTATTGGTGTTGCGTACTAACTTTTCTATTAAGGATAAGCCGCAGGTACGCCACCATGTCAGATTGCAAGTGAGAAGAGACAGACCCCAAGGTTTTTATACATCCTGGTAGGGAAAACCATTTCAGTTTTGATTTCTCGACAGTTTCTGTTCAACCAATGGAACATTACACTGAAATACCTGCACGCAAAACAGAACAGAAACAGACAAGAAATTTATATTCTAGAGAGATGATTATCAAATATACCCATAAGCCCTAAATTTAGTATCCTCTGATAGCTCCAGATCCATAATTTTTTAGGGTACTTGTTGTACACGTTATTTACTTTATTTACAAATAAACTTCATCTTTAGAAACATTTTTTATTCTTCAAAGTGTAAGCGTATGCTATTTTAAAGCATAGTTTTTTTCTATCCAACTCAGTATGCCAAACCAAGTATGTGATGTTCTTGGAAGACTTGTCAACTTCACATAGTTCAGACTAGTAATCAATAGCATGAGACCTCGAAGAAAGCATCGTTCTGTTTTTTATAGACTGATGTTGTAAACTGATCTTCACAGAACTTTAACATATAAAGTTATATATGTTATTACGGTAGAAGCATTCAGCAATAGACTTATCGAAAATTTGTGAATGACGTCGTTGTTCTTCGAATGAATTATGCATTTTACCTTCTAAATGGCCTTAGTAAAGAATGCGCTTTAATTTATGCGTGTCTTTATGTGGCAATTCGAACACGCCGTGCATGGTAAATACCAAATGACAATATATTGTCCTCACGATCCAATCAAGTGTGACTAAAAAATAAAATTCCAAAAAAATGTCACTCGGTGGCCAAAACCAAAAATAGTCACCTCGACTTGAAATCAGTTCTTCTAGGACACAAAGAATGCATTGACAGTCAAAATCGTTGAAATACTAAAAAAAAAAGCAGCACGAAAAGTTTTAAGTGTTTTTTTTTTGTACGCCATAAGTAGCAACAAAAATGCATTCTCAATGCTCATAATTAAAATTCTGTTCGCGTTGGGCGATACAAATTGGGGCCACGGCAGCCGATTCGAAGGAGAGACATGTAGAAGAAGCAACAACAAAGCGGCTATAGTTGGTATAATAGCAACAAAAACAAGAATAATATGTCCATTAAAATGACAACTTGGCTAATTTACATTTAGTTGGAACAGCCTAAATTTTGTTCTGTTGTCATATTTCAGCGATCGGTGCTTGTTGTTTGCCTCTTCTTCGTCTTCCCCCTGTTGAATGACAAAAATGTTATTTAGTGTTAAGCCATTTTAGCTGTTCGCATGCAAAACATGCATAAATATTAACAATTTAATGGTCGAAAAAGCAATTAAATTTTACAATTTGGCATTTTTGAATGAAATATTTATGCGGTCGGTATGGTTAGTCATGCTTTGGATATGTAATCATGCAGGTATTTTTAAGTATTTTTATTGAACATTCTAGTTTTGTAAAAGAACAGCAAAGAATAAAGGTATTAGGTAGGTATTAGGTAAAATTGAAATTCTCCCGACCCGACGAAAAATATTATAAACTAGATCGGTGAGATTATGTCTAAATGGTTAGACAATGCCGGTCAATCGTATTCAAATCAAAGAGTATTTTATTTCAGACATGTATTTGAAATTTTTGGTTTTCTTTTCAGATCTTATAGCTGATTAAATTTCGGTGGACTTGAATTAGATCTGCTCGTTTAAGAGAACACATATTTATTTGTAAAAAATCTTACGAAATAATTTTTATAGTAAAAGAAACATTTGCTTTAAAATAGGCTTTAACCTTTAAAGAATATTTTTCTTGAGAAAGTTTTAGGCCTAGTAAAAAGAAAAACATTATTTTTCCAATGCATCACTTTAGTAGTATGTAGCTTGCGTTGTATAAATGAGATCGGGTTTCACCCTTATGCCTTCACCGTTTGGAATCATTTCAACAAGGCTGTACACAAAAAGAAGTTCCATATACGAGTGCCACACGAGTTAACGCAACACAACCTCATCTTCCATGTTTCTTCTTTCTTTTATGATAACATTAAGCGAAACCCGTTGGCCAAGTTTTAATTGGTTTTGCTGTGCGCTAGGAAGCATTGGCATAAAATAATCTGCCATGAGCTCCTCCTTTATGGCCAAGCTCTTGACGTGGACCTGTTTTATGAATAATTGGACCGTCTAAATAAATCAAACGCTCGGAAACGTCCAACTGTTATCAATTAAAAAAGAATTGTATTGTCATATTATGTATCCACCCGGAGAAGTCAGGTTGTGAAGTTCTTAAGCATCTACCTTTCGGTCCAGAACTGCCACAAAGTGATTCTGTTCTTATCGATGGCCACAATTTGCTGGATAAAAATTCTCTTCAAGAGAAGCTTGCGAAAATTGACTATTAAAGTATTTCGCCAAAAGGAAGGGTGGTTTTTAAGAAAGTGGCGCTATGAAAATATGTTACCGTCAAAATAGCAACATATTATGAAACAATTTCGACCTAAATCGAATAATTTCAAGTATGCTAAACAAAATCTTCAATTTAATGCAAAAATACTTGACTAAACACTTAAAAAAATAGTGATAATAGTTAATAATAAGTTTCTAGAATAATAAAATATTTCAATAATAGAAGAAAACCTCTCTTTCGACCTAGTATTGGCCAAACATTCCGACTGCACTGTTGTAAAAAAAAAAGTTGAATGTATCGAATACAGCTGTCTGGAATAGCCTTAATTTCATGTCAGAAAGGTATGAACGAATACACGCATCCTCCAAATCTGGACGAGAATTCGACGCCTTACTGCATCAGCCCTCCGGATTATATGGAGCGTTTGGTAAAATGATTTTTAGAAAGAACTGCAAAAAACGGAATTGTTATAGAGGTCTGGAATATTTTTTTTGGAGATTGATGCTTTGCTTTAGACAATAATCCATACCAATTTTAGTATCAGGGAAAACAAACTATTGAATTACGACTTCATAAATTTTACACATAAATTTTTATATCTAACTTTACTTCAATTTGTGTGAACATGAAAAAATTTAGTTGGAAATATGATTTCACCGAAGCCAATATTCTGAACGCGGCGGGATGCTTATGCTCTTTTATTGTTTCTTTCACACGAACTTTGCGATGATTTTTGTTTATGTTGGTATACCCTCATTAACAAAATATGGTAATAATTTTGTTTAAATCGTCTAGTGACAACTTTTCACATAATGGGACAGTAAGGACAGAAAAAATCACTATTCAAAGACAGTTTGGCCTAAGCACAAATCACTGTCTTCAGGTTATAAAAATGAAAAAAATTATCTTCAGTGAGACTTAATGACACCTTTTACCTTTTACCACTATGGTACATGAAGCTCGGCCTGATAAAACATTTTACTCTGCCAGAAAAAAAAAAAACAAAGCCTAGAGGTGACAGTGGATTTGTATATATATTAGGGTGATTGAAAAAAAAAAACATGTTTTTGCGTTTGGTATTCTGAAAAATAGGTTCCTAGACACCTATAAGAAAACCTCTCCGAAAACCTATGAGTTTCATTCATAATGATTTTTTTTTCATTGAGTTATAAAATTTATAAGAAATAAAAATGTTTCCCAAAAATAATCAAACTATTAATGGTTGCAGTTTTGCCTCTTTTAAGCGGTTGGGTTTACGGAAAAATCGTATGAGACCTTTTTTGTAGAGCATTCAATTTTCTACAAAATGTAAGGAACAAAATATTTTTGGAAGTGGTTGGAAGCGAGATATAAATTTTTCTATTTGATTCTAAGAAAAAAATGGAAAACTGTAAGTGGGACGACCTTCCCGTTACAATTAAGAATTCATTCTTGGAGAGGCTTCCTGAGAGGTGTCTAGGAACTTATCTTTTGAGAGTACCAAGCGAAAAAAACATTTTTTGTTTTGAATCACCCTAATATATATATATATATATATATCTGAAAGAGAAATTACCCAAATTCAAGGAGAGAAAAATGAGGGAATATTTGAAGGTTCACAACTACGGTAACTGTTAGAGAATAAATCTTTGAAGAAGAAAGAAAACTGGTCAGGAAAAAATCCCCTGGAATTGTTTTGTGAACGTTGTTAAAAAATTTCTAGGAAAGCATAATTAGAAAAATTAAATAAACTTATAATAGCATATAAAACTTTGTGGTCTAATATGTGTTTAAAAGTACATGTGTTGGTTCTCATATTGGTTACTGACAAATTCGGGCGCTGTGAGTGACAAACAAAGCGATTAGTTCCATCAGGCCATTTGCTATCAAGAGAAATGGAGCACTACAATACTACTAGTTTATTATTGTGGACCCAAAAAAAGACCTTCTAGAAGCCAAATATTCACAAATATATTTCTTCAAATATAGCTGATGATTGTACTTTTTAAGAAAATAAATGTTTTAATGTCACAAGTGACCGAGGTGAGTCAATTTCCTTTCCATTCACATGTTATTGTATAGTTTTGATAATTTTGAGTTTCCATTTTTGGAATAATAGGAATAAATAGGAAGGCAAAATGCTTTGAACTTATATCATGTACTTCATTTCAAGTCCAAGTTCAATTGGAAATTATGTATTTCATTCAGGTTTTGGCTAAATGGTAGCCGCCCGCTCACTATCCAACAATAATGGATGTGTGGTGCAATTTCAACCGAAACTGCATACAAAATAGGTACTGCTATGGTCGTAAGAAAACCAATAACAACAAATAAACCTTTGCCATCTTTGATTATTACGAATGTGTGCATACCTTACGTTAATGAAAATAAACAAGCTCAGTAGAAATATTTAGCAAATATTATTATATTTGAACAGTGTTGTATACAGGGGCTAAATTGCAGATAAATTAAGGAAATGTGTGTGCAATATTCAAGCGCCGCATAGATAATAACCCACTCGTAGTGAGGTGCGCTCGTGCCCACAAGTTCATAGTGCAGTTTCGAGGTGCAATTTGCCACGTAAATTAGTCAATTATTATTATTATTTTTTTTTTTATTAAACAAACTTCGTCGCAATGCTTATTTGTTTATTGCAAACACTTTAAAGAGCGTGAAAAAACAGCATGCCTATGAAATTCGTATTTAATATGAAAGCATTCGTATTTAATATGTTGCCTCAGGCAACAAGCAGCTGAATCTCTCGCAATTCAAATTGAGAGTTGAAGAAGCCGAAGGTGACACTTTCTCAAAAAAAGTTAAAAAGTCAAACAATTCCCTTAAAGTGAAAAATACAGGAATATTACACAAATTTATTCAAATTACTGTAAATAAAGTATATGTACATGTGCATACATATATTTTTATGGATATGAATAAATTGAAACTTTTAGGTCTTAAATTTTCTTCAAAATGTTGTACAAAAACTTAGTTTAGTATTTCAAATACAAGAGTAAAGGTTTTCAACTATCAATCGGGTCTGATTTCTTTAGCTCATGGAGATTAGTATAAGATAATAAAAAGGATATACTCGTGAATATTTTTTAATCTGTAGAAAATAAAAAACGTTTACTTCGGCTGCAACGAAACCATTAGCTTGGTTTAGATCGGTCAGTTTGTATGGAAGCTCTATGCTGTAACGATTTGATATGAACATTATATTCGGTGATTATACCGTTGCCCTAAAGAAAAACTTAAGGCGAATTTTGTGAAGATATCTCGTCAAAAAAATGTCTCCAGTGACATGATATCGGCGATTCTAACAAATGAGAAGTTTCCGATTATAAAAAATGGATTTATCATAAATTTTCTATTGCTTAGAAGGATTGACTAGGCAGACGATGCTAAACGCACTTCAGAGGTTTTAGAAGTTGTGAAACGATTTGAACTATTTTCGTAAGATTCTATTACAAAGAATACAGCAGGTATATCTTTAACAGTCAAATATTTATATTTTTAAATAGAACTTATCGATATTTAATCTCTATCTATTGAAATTACGTGTGATCCAAGTAGAGGAACTTATTTCAATAGCCCTTTTCAGGCAGATCACGCGTGAGCCATGTCAAGCTGTCATCCTATGTTTATTCAGTATTGTTTGGTATTTCATCGTAGAAATACTTACGCCTGAACAACGTTTACAAATCGTTCAATTTTATAATTCAAGTTCGGTAAAGAATGTATTTCGAGCGTTTCGCTTTACTTATGCTTAACAGAATCGGCCTACAGAGAGTATTGTTCGCAACATCATCATCCAACTTGAAACCAGCATTCATTAGTGGATAATATTCGACCGAATATACCGTAGCTGATACTGAACACGAAGACCGTGGAGAGTGGGTTTGGCGCCGTTCGCAGTAATTAGAACTGACGTATGGGACGACTTGGCGCATTTTACGCCGATTTCTTAAAATGAAAGCGTACAAAATACATACGCTTCGATCTATGGGCTCTTGAAAAGTTCCAAGACGATTCTACGCTTTCGAGCCAAATTTTGATCAATGAAAGCAAAATTGCCGCATTAGGGACGAAGAGCATCCTGCAGAGATTAAATTACATTCAGAAAAAGAAAATGGTTTGATGTGGCTTATGGGCTGTTGGAATCATCGGTTCATATTTTTTCAAAAATTATGGCGGTGAGAACATAACCCTCAAAGGCGTTCGTTACCGTGGAATGGTAGCCGATGGCAGAATTGAAGCTCGTAACCTCTCAACATTTGGTTTCCCAAAGATCGCATTAATCAAATTATTTATTTAGAGAATCCTTTGTGAGTAGATGATTTGTCATTTTGTGGCAGTCGATTGGTTACCAAAATGTTATATCACACCGTTAGACTTTTTCCTGTGGAGATTTGTAAAGTCTAAACTCTATGCGGACAATCCCGCTTTGATTCACTACAGCAAAACATCACACGTGTTCTTCGCCAGTTGCAAGTCGAAATAGTCGTACGAATAATCGAAATTTGGGCTCTGAGACGTAGGCGCGGCCGACATTTGAAAGAGATAATCTTCAAAAAATAAATGCAAAAAAATGATTAGTAAAGGTAGGGAACCTACGAATGGATTACTCTTTAGAAGAACTGTTGAACTGAATCTACACATATTGTGTATTTCGATAAATTTCTGTTAACAATATCAGAAAGGTTTCTTGAAATGGTAATCGAAGAGGGTCGAGATCCATGAAGCTGAAAACTTCAGGGAATTATAAAACGAGAAGAAAGTAGGTCAAAAATGGAAAACTAGAAACATAGCCAACAAGTTGAAGTTGAAACTAACAAGAAACACGTTAGCTTGGGCTGCATCGAAGCTAATATACCCTTTACAGGTGCTATATGCTATAGTAGTCTGATCTGCACAATTTTTTTTGGAGACAATGTTGTTACCTTAAGCAGTAAACCGTGTCAAATTTCGTGAATATATCTTGTCAAATGCAAAATGTTCTATACCAGCACTAAATTCCGATCGTTCAGTTTGTATGGCAGCTATATGTTATAGTAGTCCGATATCGACAGTTCCAACAAATGAGCATCTTCTTGAAGAGAAAAAGAAGTTTGCAAAATTGCAAAAGGATATCTTAAAAACTGAGGGACTTTGTCGTATATATACATACAGACGGACAGACAGACAGACGGACATGAGTAAATAGACTCAGCTCAACATATTGATTTTTTAAATATATGTATACTTTATAGCATCTACGACGCTTCCTTCTGGGTGTTACAAGCTTCGTGGCAAGCTTAATATACCCTGTTCAGGGTGTAATGATAGTATTAAGGACTGCGCATTTGGTGTGGGTTTAAAGTTAGGCCAAGAAGCAAAATATGGGCGAAAATATATATTTTTTCATCTATATACATAAGTTAACGATCCTTATTTAGAAAGTAATCTTTATACATTTGCTAGCAGCAAAAATTATTTCTGAATACAATTTTTGTCTATCTACTTAAGGTATAAATAAGCCACCTAATCAAAATTCATAATTCGCCAAGGTGCGCATGCGTGTCGCGTGCGTCTCTTTCAATGGCTTTTCTTCACACTTGGCGTTAGAGCACGAAACAGAATTAATTAAAATACAAATATTGTTGTAGGTTAGTGCTGCTGATTATTCATAACAGCAATAACTTGCCGTTGTTGTTGTTGCAGCCATTTTCCCATTCAAGATTTTTAGCACGTTTCGGTAGCGTCCCAAAGCGCACATTAACACATAAAAGGCAAATGTGCCAACAACAATTAGCAGCGCGGCTAAAAAAAGCGGCGTGGTAATGTTAGCAACACGTTGCTGGGAACATACATATGTTGCGCAACATCCACGCGCTTTTTTGCTTTGTGGTTGTGCATTTAGACTGCTGTTGGCTGCTTTGAATTGCGGCGTGCGGCTTTTTGTTTTATTTTCGATTGTTGTAGCGCTTGAAATTGGCTTTTCTTCTGTCGTGAAGACTGACGGTTCTCACACACACACACACACACATAAATAAATGTGCACTCCAACGCATGGTGAATTTTGGGGCCATTGTCAATGCGTTTTTTTATTTTATTTTTTATTGTATGTTTGGTTCGCATTTTTACGCGAATTTTGTTTTGATTAAATTGTGCTAATCATTTAGTTTGCCATTTCCATTGTTGTAGTCTTTTAATGACTGTCACTGGTGTTGCCCTTGAATTGTCTGCAATTAGATTTGCGGCATTGTTTTTATTGTGACGCATTATTCGCCACACTCACCGCTCAGTTACGGCAGAAACTTAGCGCCGCCATTCCCAATTACCCGTCCATAATTTTTTTTTATTTTCTTTAAAGATTTACCTGTCTTTTTATTATCGCTTTAATTGTATGTTTTTCATTGACATCAGATTTCGCGAAGTTTTAGTGATTTTCGGCCGACAAGTGTAACTTAATTGTTGCCGCTAGGCATAGTTGTTGTATTCGTCGTATCGAAAAAATGTCCAATCGCATCGACTCGTGGTCGTTTATTCTTGATTCTTTTTTTCACTTGTATTAACTTCGCCCAAGTGAGGCCACCGGAGAGAAGATTTTATAGAGGTTAAAAGTAATCTCGTCCAATTTTTATATTTTTTGTTAAAAACTGTTATTTTGGTATTTGTAGTGCTAAATGGTTTTTTGTTCGCTGGTTAATGGTCTTTTGATGCTCGCTAAATGTATGTCTGTATGGATAGATAAACATTTTTATTCTTTTTTTAGATCTGAACTAATTAAGCTGACCTAACTCACACTTAATCGGCGAAATCGTTGAACTTTGGATTGCACTTGTTGTTGAAAAGATTTGTTGTTGATTAACTTTGAGAATATGGACTTACAAAGTCTTCAACGTATTGGAAAAATAAATAGGGGGAAAGTAATGAAAAATATTTAGAAACGAATACTTAGTTCATATATATTCACTAAGCATTTAGTTTTCTTCATAGTTAGAAGAGGGATCAGATCCACTTCATCGAGCGATTGATCATAGAAGATAGTAGGTGTCCCTTTTCTATAAATCCTTAACTAGTCTTTAATGTAAATACTCAGCTACTTGCAGGGAATTTTAATGAGGTTGACATTACTCCAAATTACCTCAGCTCTGTTTAGCAAAATATAGGGAAATGATATTTTCTGGTCATACTTCTGTGATCAAATTGAAAGGTGAATTTTGTCTATTTCATCTCCTTCAAAGTAATCCCCTCCCGCTGCAATACCCTGATGCCAACGAATTTTCCAGTCATCATAAGACATTCTCCGTTGTGTTGGCCATCAGAACTTTCTTCGATTCAGCTTTTTTATCCTCAATTGAGTCGAAACGGTGTCCTCGAAGTGGTCATATGAAATTGCTGAATATCCAGAAAGTACACGAAGGTAAATCAGGCGAATGCGGTGGTTGCGGCACGATATTAGTTGAAAATGTAGAGAAATGTTCAGTATGAGAGGGTTCATTATCGCACTTCTTTGTTTAATAAATTTAGACAAAGAAAAAACCGAAGAATTCATTTTTAGAGTCTCACAAAACGACACGTATCTCATATACTAATGAATATTTCGACGTCATTAACAGTAGTATCACTTAAAATTACCGAATCGAAAAATCCATCTTACAATTTTATGTAGTAGTATGTTTAATTTCTGAAGTAAGATTAGAAAATCGAGGTATTTGGTTGAACTGTCATTTGGGTACTTAGCCAAAAAATATTTTGTGAAAGGAATGTTACCTAAATATTAAATCTACCATCAAAACAAGAACAGACGAGATCAAATATCCGACTCATTCTTCAAATGTTTTCTGATCATATTAACTTTTGATCTGTCCTCAGTTGAAAATTATAAAGCTGGTCCCAAGTCCTTATATTGTTCTGATATATGCACTATTTTGTACATGGTTAACTGTCTGCATGCTTAAAGATCCGACTGCTTCAATTTCTGTTTTCACGACAGATGAGTATGCGCAACCGCAGCATATTTTTGGACACTGTAGTAATAAAAATTTTCGGGTGCGTTGCGCAGATGTCCGATAGTGGCGCTTAAGTCATGCAGAAACTCACACCGCTTCACGTAAAAAATGTGTCAGGTAACCAAACACACACGGTTATAAATGACAGCAGTAGGGTTTGGCAGAGGTAAGTAAGGTAATCTCTTCCCAGCACATACGTGACGAAATATCACTTTCTCTTCTCCCGAGAGCATTACCAAAAGTGCAGACTTCATTAAGAAGTTCCAGGCTACCCTTAGCATTATGGCTGCATGAAATGTTACTGCCTAGGGATATTAGATTTAAGTAGTACCCCGCCGGCTCGCAAATTTCGGAGGGAATTGATGCAGGAGTCGCTGGACCATGTACCAAACTGTCCATATCTCTGGGAAGATTTTCGACCATATTTCAAACAGGGGTCTTTGCTTTAAGTCAGTGCGTAGATATAAACGACCAACGCAACCATTGAAACGAACGTATTGCTGTACTTAGCGACAGTTAAGCGGCACTTAAAACGATCTTTGCGTACGAGATCAAATTGTTATTAGTTTAGGAGTGTGTCGAATAGCTGAATAGTCTATCAGACCGTAACCATTATTGCCGTCGGTCTCATACCATCAAGTAGCAGCTCCGCAAGAATGAAGGAATGGGCAGAAGCAGGCAACAACATGGGCCTAGTTTCATGTGAAAATTGTCGGTTCTGCGGCAACTCCAGAACACCCAAAAACACAGCAGTCTGTAGGCGTGGGATATAGACCCTTGGAAACATGTTTCCAAATAGGGATCACATCGCCTCAATAGCAGCTGAGAGTATATTGGAATTTATCAATATGCTAGGGCTAAATGACTCGCAAAACTGTGGGCTTTAAACAGTGATCAGTAGTGAAACTCATCAATTACCACGAGTTGTAGTTAGATTGAGGCTCATTGATCACGACAAACCAAGAAATTAATTGAATCGAGTAAAATTACATGGATTCATATTCAAATAAAGAGTGTTGTTTAGACGTGATTTTTCAAGAAAATATTATACAATAATTTAGCTTTATTGTAAGAATAACGGTTCGCCTTTATGTTTCAAAAATGATTTTTTGCAACTGACTGCTGCGATTGTACGTATGTCAGCAACAACGTGCCGCAACGCGTGCCATGGCATGTGGTCTGTATAGGGCTTATCTATGTACGTAGTCCTCACCAAAAATTGCCATCAGTAAATTGATCGTTTCGTTAGCTGTATGCTGTATGTTGCAACCATCAACTTGGAGGAAGAGTTCACGCATGAAAAAATCTTTAATAATGACATTTATACTGTTCTCCATTGACTGTACATAATCACTGGATTCAATTTGGAATAAATATGGTACATATTGATGATCCCCTTTGATCTGCTTAGAACGCACCAAACACTGATTTTTTGAGGATGTAATGTCATTTCAACAATGACTTCCTGATTATTTCACCAACTTTTTGGTCCCATTTGTTTCGAAGTAAGTCTGTTAATTATGTAATCAAAATGAGGTTAAATCAAGTAACAGCTGTGAAAAAGACAAAGTCCGAAAAAATGATGGCCTCATTGTAAATCATACGTCTAAAAAACACTCGTTATCCGTTCCATGAATGCCAGAAAAATAGGAGTTTAAACCTCTGTCTAGTCTTGACTAGATTTAAATATAATCCTATTCAATCTTTCATTTCAGTCAACTTAACAAAGAAGGGTTGCTGAGATATATATATATAGTTCGGCCTTACTCGTTGCCTTTAAGGATACATACCCCAGAAAAGCGCTTAAATATATATTCCTTTTCTTCAGAAAGTCTCTTATATCCAATCAAATAAGAATGAATCTCAATGTGATCTTTTAATCACATAGTCAATAGCTACTGAATACTCTCACATTATTTATAACCGGAATCGTTGGAATTATAATTCGATATGTGATTACAACTACTTTATAAAACCAAATACCAGAACATTTTATCAGCTGAAGGGATAACGTTCGTGATGGTTCCAATAATAATAGGCAAAACATATACATGTGCATGACTACGATAACTTGCAACTCATACTCACCTCTTCCACCTTCTTATCGACAATGTTGGGGAACAGGAACCAGCCGCAATAGGCGCCCAGCGCAGCTGTCAGCAAACCCAACAAGCTGACGATCAATGACCAATGGAACATCTTCGTTGAATACCAAGGTATCGGGCCGGGGAAGAGACTCTTGGCAATTTTTGCTGTGGTCATGAGGAAGCAGCAGGGATAACAGAATGGCGAAAAGTTACTAAAGTTGCCCGACTTAGAATGTCACCAAATAATTTACACACACACAAAAACACAGATATGAATTTACTACGTGAACTACGTTTGCACTACGAGTACTATATGTATATGTATGTATGCATGTAGATATGTAAACATAAATTCTAAGATGAAATAGAGAAGACAATTAAATAGAATGCTGGTAAAATGAGGAGGTAGAAGTTTTGTAGAAAGAATGAAGATTGTAAACGCGATTTTATGGATTTACTTTGCTTTATGATTCAGTTATTAAATATTCACTTTTTCTATATATTTGTCCGATTTGGTAATTTCTAGAAAGCACTTTATTTGTTAGCGAAGATCTGCGTGGTAATTCAAACACCGTTAAAACACTTGTAATTGCGGAATTTCGTATTAATTTCACGGTTGCAAATACACAAATAAATTTCGTAGTTTTTATTTACTTTTAAAACTCTGGGTTAACACATTGTCAAGGTATGTATATATAGTATGTGTGCATAAATTGAAAAGGTGTAAAGTGGAAGACTTAGCGAAAAGATAAATAAATGACTCAAACAGACGTGCTTCTCGGCGATGACAAAGAGGTGGACGACAAACAGAGTAGATAATAAAAATATGAAAAGCCAAACAAATAAAAGAAAACTGATAATAACATAAAGCATAATGGAAAAGGGAGAAGAAGTAAAACTATGAAAAAATCACTATGAAACAAAGAGAAACAAATGTTTTTTGAGAAGAAAGTCTCTGCACAACTATATTGAAGATTGAAGATTTGAACAATTTTCCCATCAAACAGACATTGGATTGGTAAGAAAATATCCGAGATAATGTTAGAGTTTCCGAAGTAATTAGAAAAATCCCCTCCGCTTAAGCTGATCCCAATCGCGGCTTGAATCAAATAAGGTATGGATAAATGGTGATCCAAGTAGAGGAACTTTTTTCACGGATCATCGTTAGTCGTGTCAAGCTGTCTTCTTATTATTGTTCAGTATTGTTAGGTATTTCATCAGGAAAATCCATTATTGGATAGACCACTTCCAGCAAGCAGGGGAGAAAATATAGCAGCCGTAACTGACAATGCATACGAAAACCGGTCGAACTTCCCAAATGACATGGCTGGCTCTGTGGCCTATTAAAAAGTTCGCAGAAGATCGACATTTTAAGCCAAATTTTGTTCAGCGATGAGACCCATTTCTGACTTAATGGGTATGTAAATAAGGAAAACTGCCGCATTTGCGATGAAGAGTAAACTGAAGAGAGAAAACACAACAGTTCTGTGTGATTTGTGGGTCGGTAATCGGTCCATAGTGGCCGGTGAGAACGTCACCGTCAATGGCGACCATTTTCGCGCCATGATAACTGACTATTTGATGTCTTACATTGAAGCCTGTGATCTCGGTGATATATGGCTTTAACAAGACGGCACCAGTTCGCACACATAGCATCAGTCAATGGATTTGTTGAGAGAACACTTCGGTGAACAGATACTTTCAAGTTTTGTGCCGGCCGATTGGCCACCAAGACCATGTGTTAGACATAAAGATTTAAGGTCAAGAGATGCCGACAATACCGTTTTGAAATGTTCGAACAAATGATAGAAAGATAGACTCAATGCATGGACCATCTGAATAGTAGCCGCAGCCAGCTCCTAGTGCCGCTAGTAGTACCGCTGATTGTCTAATATTTGGCAGTCTAACCTCAAAATAGTTGGTGAACATTGAAAAAATAAAAACTCTCTAGGTGACACTGGAAACTGTTAGTTGATACTCGGCAATTAAAAAAACCATCCCAAGACAAAGTAAAAACGAATATCTTGCTAACATGTGACTACAGGGGGTCTGGACATTAAAAGTTTTGAAATGCAGGTCTTCGTGGGCTTTCAGTTGCAAATCCAAAGCAAAATAACCAACGCGTAGTACTTGGGACTATGTTAGTAATTCAGAAGTACAGTCCTCTCTCGACGAACAATGACCAAGTTCTAGAAGTCACTCATTATCCGCGTCCTGTTATATGATGAGTCGGCGTTACGAGTTTTCGAGAGAAATATTTCGCGCAAGATTTATGTTCCTTTGTGCATTGACAACAGCGAATATCGCAGTCGATGGGACGATGAGCTGTACGAGATTTAGGACGACATTGACATAGTTCAGCGAATTAAGAGATAGTGGCTTAGCTGGCTAGATCATATCGTCCGAATGGATAAACACACTCCAGCTTTGGATACCCGTTGGGGGAAGCAAAAGTAGAAGAAGACCTCCGCTCCGCTAGAAATACAAGGTAGAGAGGAACCTGTCTGGAATTGGCAGGCAATAAATAAATCGCGTAATCAGCTTCGAACTTCACCATGACCGAAAATATCATTTTAGAAAATATTTTTGCAAATCGTATCTTAATGAATATCCATTCGTATCGCTTTTGGATTTATAAGGGTCACCACGAAGATGACTTCATTTCGATTTCATTTTATTTCTTTTGCTAACAATTACTAATGGTTCAGATAAATGTTTACTAGCGACACTACTGTGGTGAATACCAATTTGTTTTGGCTTCGTGTTTACACTCGTGAGGATCACTTAAACTTAAGTATACCGTTCATCACTGTTATGCTTTGCTTACGGTTGTTTGCACTTGTATTGAGAGGTGCAACGTTTGCAACATCTAACCGCTGTACAAATATCCGGCCGCGGCGTAACTGCGTTGGTGATAGTTGTTGCAGTTGTCGTGTTTGCTGTTGACGCACTGAAAAGCGTTTCGTATGCGTACTGTTATGGCTAGCTAGTTGCATGCTTCAAATGAAACTAAAAGCATACGAAATTGGAAGTGAACTTGCACATCGAATTCGTGGTCACAATGCCGCTACCTGGCGTTATAAAAGATATTTATCAAAACAACGAGTTGTGCGGCGTAAGCGTGACGCCCGACCACAGCGCACATTCAACGGACCAACGGTCATTTTCATCCATGCGGGCTCGTACATCAGGGGTTAGGTATCAATTGATAGATTGTGTTCGCGGATAGATGATTGCCTTCACGAAAATAATTTGCTTTAACAATTGCATGTGGTATGCAACAATTATGACGTTCGATAAAATCGCTCATCATCGTTACTTACTTTCGTGGCACTCTAATTTGCGTATATTTTGTTGTTGCCATGAGTTGTTGTGTTGCGACTGACATTATATGAGCCATTGCTGATTGATTGCATGAGATTTGTGTAGGGCGCAAATGTCGGACAACAAGAACAACAACACCAACGTAAATGGATAGTGCGAACGTGATGTACATAAAGTAATGGATATTGTGGGTGTAGTTATGCGATGCTTTTACGTATTTGTTGTAGGCTTATGAGTACAGCTTGGCATAGTTACCGGTACAGCGTTTGATGTAGTCGGGAGCAATTCATAAGCAACTCATATACTTTTTGAGGTCTTAGGAATATATAGGGTGCCATATATTAGCAACAACAGCTTCTGTTTTTTTTGAGCTCGAATGATACTGGGCGTCGTTTAAGAGCATTAATAGATTTTATTACTTACTTTTATGGATTAGGGGGATACAGGGTGCCGTTTGTGGACAATAAGAATATATAATACAGTTTGCGTAAAATCTGTAGAGACAAAGATAATGTTTTATGAGTTCTTAGATAATTTTACTAGGAATTTAGAAAATACAGGGTGCCTCTTGTAAACAAAACTAGTTACTCGTACGGTTATTTTACAAGCACTTGAAACTGCCTAAACAATTTGCAAGGTATATGGAAAATACAGGGTGCCGTTGGTTGGGTGATAAGAACTTTTGTTGCTGATTGTGATGTATCTGGGGACATGAGTGAGTCATTTCATATGACTTTAAAAGTGCGGGTAACCTCTAATAAGTATTTTGAGGATACAGGTTGCCATTTGTGCAAATGAAAACTGCTGGTACCATTTTTAATAAAATAAAGGAAAAAATTATTTGGAGGATACAGGGCGCCTTTAATACAAATTCGAACAGCTAATACTATTTTGGATATATAGTATCAAAAGAGACCAAAAAACTATTAATTAAGCAGATAATTTAAAAGTGCTAGTGCAGTTTATGATTTATTACAGGGTGCCGTTTATAAAAACGTGAACTGCTGGTACAGTTTGTGATAACATATTATAAAACGAAAGTGAACAGAAAAGTATTTTATAAGCAGTAGGAGTAGTTAGAGTAGTTGCTGATGTTCTTAGAAAACAAAGGGTGTCGTTGATAAATATGGGAAGACCAAAAGGATCATTCTATAAGAAAAACTGTTGCTGATTTTTTTTTATGTCGTATTTTGAATACACAGGGCGAGTTCAGTAAGTAGTATGAGCTGCTTGTAAACTTTAAGTTCTATTTGGGGGGTGGCGCTTGCCAGTTAGTTGGGGTTTTAACCAACGTAGTATTTTATAAGAAACAAGATCTACTGATACAATTTATGTTATATTTGGGAAAACAAGTGTCTCAAAGGGCTTGAAAACACCGGCCTAGACACGATCGCTCTACAAAATAAGAGACCTTTGTATTTCGAGGCCTTAAATCGTTGTCAAATAGTGAGTTGGAAATTTCAAGCTCCAAATGTCAATTACTAGAGCTTGCCAAAACTAGTCTATATCAGTGAAGAATTGATAGAAAAACAAATAAATGGACACACTTAACACTTTACACGCAATAAAAGAGATGCTTTGTTTATGGTTTATAAAGAGGTTTCTTTGCATGCAATGTTTTTTTTGCCACACTACACACAAGTGTCTCGAAATTACCACTTTGGGAATAACTTTAGCAACTTTTTGTACTTTTTTGTTGTATTTTCTCGTTTTCTGGTATTTTTTGATACTTTTTTGGCTTATTTTTCTGCTTTGTTATTTTTCGTTTTTTCTTGTTACACTAATTAACCTTCTTTTGTGATTTAATGTATTTTCAAGCAATTTATACATGTGTGTATGTATGTATGTAGACACAACCGCACCACTCAACTAACATTGCATACCGTTTAGCGTTTCTTTTACGCGTAAATATAATCGTGTGTGTATGTGTACCACTTCGACACTTTGAGACTTAATTTCCACGTCTTCTTCCACATTCAACACTTTATTAACATCTCATTTGTGTGTGCGACTAGAGTTGAGCTTCAATTAAAACTAAAACTGCCAAACTAAAAAATCTCCAAGCCAAGCTGAACTGATTTGAACAACGACGCAGTTGACGCCAGCAGCGCAGTCGCTGCATTAAGGCAATGTCAAAAGTAGCTATGTATGTATGTGTGTATATACAGTAGTAATAATATCGAAAACTAAGAGAAAAAAAGCGCACAATAAATAAATATAACTGACACACATACATACACACATGTGCCTTCCTAATTGTTGTAAGTGCCCAAAACAACAACAATAATGCAAATAATCAAAGCACAAAGCGTGCACACACATGTGTACAGTGTAGCTGCAATCGCGCAGATCTTTACACAGATAGACACATACTCATACACAAACAAAAAATTACTTTGTAGCGCCCCTTATACCTGTGCAGCGGCGGGCGCCTCTATTTTAGTTTTTGTTGTGCGCATTTCAACTCATTTTGGCGTCCTAAAGGTTGTCACAACCACAACTGCGCACAAATACACACATACACGCACACATGCATGTAAACATACTTTTCAAATGCAGTGTCAGACGTCATCACATTTGTTTGCCGGTGCTTGTTGGCTCTGTCTCCGCACTCACTCTCTTCGGTCGCTCTCGAATTTTCGCTTTTGCCATTTTTGATCAGCTTCTTGCAGTCTTTTGCATACCAAAGTCGACCAATGTTTGCGTTGTCGTTGTTATTGTTGTTGATCGTTTGATGTCTTCGTTTCGCTTCATTTGTTTTTACAACGCGTTGATGTTGTTGTCTGCTTTTGGCCTTTTTGACTATTGAGCGGCGTCAACGTGTATATTAGAGTGGCTTTTTGGCTAGAGACCTTCGGCGGCGACGGCGTCGTTGCTCGTCAAGAGCACCTGATCGTGATATATATGTATATATATGTCATATACAAATGGTTCGGGTGTAAAGAGGGAGAAAAAAAATTAAGTCGCCAACAAAGGTTTATATATTACACATATTACAAAGATAAACATGGATGTAAGGACGTTTACCGTTTACCATTTCCTGCTTCTATGTAACAATTTATATATTTGTATATATTTGTATACATATATACATGCAAGTATGTATGTCAGTACGGCAGCCAGGGATTTTTTACCACTAACAACAAGCACGGCAACTTCTTGCTCAATTAAAGGTTAATAACAGCCAAAGACTTTACCTTCGAAGCGCTTGTATCGAGAGGATAGTCATAAGACGTAGTACTAGTATAAAAAATGCTTTAAGTACGAGCTTCTACTTCTATCCGCCATGTGTCATTTTCGAAAACTAGAACAAGTTTTACCGGAAGCTCTTTGATTGGAAAATTACTTTTGAAGTTTAAACATTGACCGACTAGTACTGATCGTTAACAGAGAACTCGTTTGGACCCTTACACCGCTTACGCGATTATAACGGAGTTAATAACAATGCGCCAGTCGTTGCTTTTTTCGCAACAAATGGAAATTCCAAGCAAGGCCAGAATTTTACACATATGGTCTTTTCAATGGAGTGCAACTCTTCCTCTTCCTCTGCTGCCCTCGGCGGGTACTGTCTCGAATACTCTCAGAGCTGGACTGTTTTCATCCATTCGGACGACATAACCTAACCAGCTTATCCGCTTTCTGAGCTATGTCAATATCATCGTTTATCTCGTACACATCATAATGACATCGACTGCGGTATTCGGCGTTGCTATTGCGCCTCTTGACTTGTAGAAAGTGATCTTTGTTCGTTACTTCTCAATTGCCTACTCATTCCAAAGTAGCACCTGTTGGCAAGAATTATTCTGCATTGGATTTCGAAGCTGACTTTGTTGTTGGTGTTAATGCTGCTTCAAGATAGACGAAATTATCTGGGACGACTATTTGTTTGATGACAAGAGATATTTCGTCGTGCACTTGTTTATTACCAGACTAATTTTCTACGCTTCTTTTTTAAAGTTGGAGCAAGTAGATGTAACGCAGCGGCGCAGCTATGGTATCGATGTCATGGGTGTACGCCAACAGCTGAACACTCTTATAAAAGATTGTGTCTTCTCGGTTCAGTTTTGCAGCTCGAAATATAACATTTTCTCCAGCAGTGGATTGATGTAGTCGGAGAGGTCCTACCTGATACTGACGGAGCTTTTGGTATTGTTCAACATCCAAAGCAGATTATTGAATCCATAATATGTACTTTTCTTTTTGATCTTATATTTTTTTTCCAAGATTTGCGTCATCTCCAGAATTAGTCGGAATTAGCATTAATGTTTTTGAAGAAATTTGTTTTTGAGATTTTAGTATTTAGGATTTTGTTAAATCATTTTAGCTTAGAGCTAAGTTCAGTGTGACTTTAAGAAAGCTCTCTCTCTCTCTCTCTGTATCTGCAGATACCCTCCTGGAAAACTGTAGTAGAAAGAGTGGTAGTCAGTGTTCACTCACCAACTTTGAATTATTTGAGCGAAAAATTTTTAATAAAGATTAATTTTATTAATATTTTTAAACAAAAAAGTAAATAAATTTATTATTTATTTGCATTTAGAACTATATAGAAAATTCTGTCTCACTAGTCTTCGTTTTTCATTCGATTTATTGAAACACATTCAAGAATTCTAGGAATCGAAAGTGATTGTGAATTTATAATGCTCGATAGAAAATAAAAGTGAAGTGTGCCAACACGAGAGATCACAAGGTCAGCATTCCCTCCTGTCTATCAAAGCAAGATAACATATGTACTTAGATACAATTATATCAGCACGTACTGTATATGTAAATAATAGATGTGCGCTGAATTTAAATTGACAATGAAGAAGAAATACAAAGTGGCGACTGTTGACACTTTGAGCGATATATTTGTGCTTATATTGGGATGAGTAAATGAAAAATGTATATCGATATACTTTGCATTATTTTCTAATTATATATGGATTATATACTAACGAACAAATCTGAGCCAAACTGGACCTGGTTTAAATAGCGCGCCCAAAACGAATCGGTAAATACTTTTTATAGATTGATAAAACCCTTTTTTATGTCCGTGAGAGATTTGATCTTCATAAGTCAAATAGTTTGTGATTGGCATCTGTTAGTTGATGACGCGATTTTTACCATGGAAAAAAATTTGCTTAAATCGTCAAGCCGTCGAAAACATGATATCAGAGAGATAGCGTAGGTTTTCAATATCTCTCATTTTGTTTAAAGTTTTGACTGCAGCGTCATGTATGACCGTGCTGCATTTTTTTGGCCAAGGATGAAAGTGACTCATTACTTAGTCACTGGACTTGTTAGAGTTGCTTCCGTGTGATTCTTTTCTGTTGTCAAAATTGTAAAACAAACAAATATGGATTCGTGCTATGACCAAAATATATAAAAGTCGGCTCATAAATAGTTTGGGTCAAATTTCGGCTTGAGTCTGCTACTATTTATATCGAATTGATCGATATATATCTATAGGCTCGTCGGCTAAGATAACAAGGCTAAAGTAGGATATCTATACCATGAGGATATTCGAAAGAAATGAAAATAATGGAAATCTTGAAACTTTTGTCAAACTCTCTCTGTGACGGTTTTATTTAAAATTTATCGATAATTCGATGAACATATCTATATAAATAATTTGATGCGGATAAACTATAGATATTTCCCCACAAAACGATTGCATATCGTATATTTAAAATTGGATAAAAGTTATCGATAATTCGATAATTAAAAATTTCGATATCAAATTTAAAAAATGGGATAACCTAGACATAAGCTAACATAAAAGTGTTTCAAATCTAATACGTGAATGCAGATAAAAGCAAATTTCCTGCACTTTTCCCTTCAGTAATAATTTTTTTATACCCGTTTCTAGATCTCCTTTCAAACATTTTATGCAAATATTTCTCTTTTACTAGAAAGTACTATTAATTAATTGTATGTATATCCACACTCAAGCAAGTACGCATCATTCGTTTTCAATGCATGCTTTATTATTTATGTAGAAGTGCCCATGAAATAATTAAAAAGCACTGTTGACCTGAATCCAACTCCAGCCAGCTGCTGTTGTACGCTCTTATAACTGCTCACACACACACACATGTAAACATGCAATGGCAATTCTTCATCATAAACAGGTTTAGCTAAGACAGACGTACGAAAGAGCTCAAAGCGTAGCGGCTGATAGCAGATGTGGGTGCTTGGCGCCGGCGATGCTCTAAGCCAGTTTCAATGCAAAACACCGGTCAAAGCTGAAATGCCTCGCCGGAAGATCTTGAGAAATGCCACTTAAATGCAGAAAGAGCAAAGCAAAATAAAAATCTGTTTGTAATAAAAGACCTGTTTTAATGTATTAATTAATGTTTAGCATATTTGGCTGCCAGCTTGATGGAGTCGGGGTAACATGGCGTATGAGCAACATTCATCTCATTTTAGAATGATTCTACTGCTATGAAATGTGGTAATCAAATGGTTCTAACCCACTTGTATTGCAAGTTGACTTGTATTATGAAATACAAAAAAAAACAAAAAAAAAAATAATAATAATAAAAAAATTTCAACTTTTATATGTTTTTTTTTTCTATTGTGGAACACTATCTTCCACATAAGTGTTTTTTTTTAGGTAAGGAGTGGAAGATTTTTTATCTCCTAAGAACGCGGGTAGTTTAAAAAATTTTTAATATTTTTTTTTTAATTCAATTGTGTACATATTTTTAAAATATGTATAAATATTCTTTTGAAAATTTATAACAATTCTTACAGTAGTTTTTTGTTTTAATTCCTAAAAATCGACATTTTATAACCTATAACTAATATATGATATTTTTTAAACAATAGAATATATCTTTACTATATATATATTGTTTAATTTTTATACTCTCGCAACAATGTTGCTAAAGAGAGTATTATAGTTTTGTTCACATAACGGTTGTTTGTAAGTCCTAAAACTAAAAGAGTCAGATATAGGGTTATATATACCAAAATGATCAGGGTGACGAGTGGAGTTGAAATCCGGATGTCTGTCTGTCCGTCTGTCCGTCCGTCCGTCCGTCCGTGAAAGCTGTAACTTGAGTAAAAATTGAGATATCATGATGAAACTTGGTACTCGTATTTCTTGGCTCCATAAGAACGTTAAGTTCGAAGATGGGTAAAATCGGCCCACTGCCACGCCCACAAAATGGCGAAAACCGAAAACCTATAAAGTGTCATAACTAAGCCATAAATAAAGATATTAAAATGAAATTTAGCAAAAAGGATCGAATTAGGGAGGGGCATATTTGGCCGTAATCTTTTGGAAAAGTGGGCGTGGCCCCGCCTCCTACTAAGTTTTTTGTACATGTCTCGGAAACTGCTACAGCTATGTCAACCAAACTCTATWGAGTCGTTTCCTTCAGGCATCTTCATATACAGCTCAAAAATGGAAGAAATCGGATAATAACCACGCTCACCTCCCATACAAAGGKTATGTTGAAAATCACTAAAAGTGTGTTAACCGACTAACGAAAAACGTCAAAAACACTAAATTTTATCAATCAGAAATATCAGAAAGAAACTGCACCCAGGCTTTTTTTAAAAATTGAAAATGGGCGTGGCGACGCCCACTTATGGACCAAAAACCATATCTCAGGAAGTACTCGACCGATTTCAATAAAATTCGGTATGTAATATTTTCTTAACACCCTAATGACATGTACGAAATATGGGTGAAATCGGTTCACAATTACATCTGATGCCTTCTCTGTATAATATATACATTAGGAACCAATGATGATAGCGGAATAAAACTTTATACAAATACGGTATTTGAGCTGAGGTATCCCCTGTGAAAAATTGTCGTGATCGGACTATAACTTTTCAATGCAATTAAAATAAATGAAAATACAATTCAATACTCAAAGTACACAAATTGATCTAATCTAATTAATTTACAGCARAATAAAAAATATGTAAATGACGGATAATGAAATCTCGATTATCACTTTATCATGCGAGAGTATAAAATATTCGGTGACACCCGAACTTAGCCCTTCCTTACTTGTTAATTATTCGCTCCGGTTTAAAAATCACATATATATCCACTATTATATTCTTTGAAGAAACGTTGCGTGCGTGCCACTGCCGAGTGACAACAAAAAATTCTGTCCATTTGTTATTGTTAAATGCTATTCACCCACAACTATGAACGACATGACCCCAAAAAGCGAATAAATACCACAACAACACAAAACAAATGGCAAAAAATAGAATAAAGGAGAAATGGAACCTAAATAAATACGAATTCAATTTAATGCTTTGGCATTTTGTTGCATTAAAACTTGGCATGCAAATGCGAACAAATTGATTGCAATCGCTTGCCTGCCAGCAGTTAGCCGGTAGCCTAAATACTGCTGTGGACCCAGGTGAGCATGTGAGGGGGCGTTGCAGAGACAGGTGGTGGCAGGACATTGGCTACAGGTGCATAGAACACACAAGCGGCGAAGCTCCATTTACTTTATTGCCATTTTAATGTGAATATAAAAGCCAGAATTAGAATCGACACCGAAACCGAGACTACAAACGCAAAAACAGCAACAAAATAAAATAAATGGCTGTCACACATATACATACGTGCGAATAAAATAAATGTGCTGAAATAGAAGAAATTATAGTTGATGGTCAACGCGAATGATTTGCATATAAAACCCACAATCTCCAGGAGAGGGGTAGCCGGGGGGCTGGCGTTGTGGTTGCATAGAAACGCTGGCTAACTGCAAATGAACTGACTTGAACCTTAAAGCTGCTGCACTTAGTGACTTAGTACAATGGACACACATGTAAATACATATATGTGTATGTGTGCGTGTAGTGGAAATAAGTGCAGTTAGTATAACAACTCGTATAAGTCCGTAAGCGCTTACGAATTGAGGGTGCTTCGGTGATTTCGCGCTTACTTGGCATGTTTTGTTGGCGTGCGCCGACAGACAATAAATTTAATTCGATAAAATGCCGACGATGAGCAAGCCACGCTCACAAGGGTGTAGCGCCATAGATTTGTGCCACAGCAAACAAGCAGCAAGTGTGTGTGTGTGGCTGCGCGCTCCAATGTGGCACAAGGACAACGCTGTGAGGGTGTATCACATGCAAATGTGTGTGTGTGTATGTGCTGTCTCTTATACACATCTAGATGTGTATAAGAGACAGCTCACAAGGGTGTAGCGCCATAGATTTGTGCCACAGCAAACAAGCAGCAAGTGTGTGTGTGTGGCTGCGCGCTCCAATGTGGCACAAGGACAACGCTGTGAGGGTGTATCACATGCAAATGTGTGTGTGTGTATGTGTATGTAATTATATGTTTTTGTTTGCGCAATGTTTACACGAATTCACTTCTATTTTGGTTTAGATTCTAAACACTTTCGAGCCGGCCGGTTTGACTGTGCTTGGTACTTGACAAATGTCAGTTTAGCTGTACATTGCTCGACCCAATTTTCAAATAAATAAATAAAACAACAGTTTGAGGGCTAAAAAGTTTCAATTATGGTCTATATAGTATATTAAGTAAAATCATGTTCATAAAAGCCGCTTTGGTAGATTCCTTGTAATGGCTTAAATTCTGTTAAAAAAAAAAAAAAAAAAACAAGAAAAAATATTAACATCAGCTGATCCGAAGCTTTAACATATCTTAAGCTTAATTTTGAGTTTGATCGATAATTTTTTGTGGCAACCTTATGCTATTTTGGTCTGATCTGTTTGTTTGAATATTGCCGTACTGCCTTATATAATAATCTATGCCACAAAGATGTTTGAAGATACCTGATCAAATAAATAATCAATCAATGGCCAAGGCTTCCCACAGTAAACATAAAGCAGCAGTGCACTGGTGGACAGAAAATATCACCCAACTCAGCCTTCAAAAATTCTACAAGAGATCTAGGTGCAGAGGAACCACATCCCGAAAAGCCGAACAAATCAAAGTAGCAAAAAAGAAGCTGAAACATGCCATCGATGATAGCAAAAAGATAAAATGGAAGGAATTACGCGAGAAGATTAACAAAAAACCCTGGGGTCTTGCTTATAAAATAGTAATGAAGAAACTCGGTGTAAGAGTAAAGCCACCTAATTTAACCGCTGCCAAAGTGGATCACATCATAAACACACTACCCTCATACTCGTATAAAGAGCCAGTAATACAGAACATACCTAAAATTTCCGCAAATTATTCAGTTTACCCTCGAAGAGCTGCAACTAGCCAATGTCAAACTTAACGCCAACAAATCTCCCGGCACGGTCGGGATTCCAGCAGAAATCTAGAAAATAATCACTGCAGAACAAGTGGCAGTACTATTGATGTACAAATCTGTCTCGAAGCCAGAATATTCTCTGAACCCTAAAAAAGCAACGGGAAAAGGAGGTCATAACTTACTGTTCACTAAGAATGCTGCACACGGCGGGAAAGCTCTATGAGGGGCTACTTAAACCCAGACCCAAAAGACAACACGGCTTTAGATCCGGCAGATAAATTATAGGAGCTATACAATGCGTTATTGAAATTGTAGAAACCGCACAGCGTAGATGACATAAATACAAAAGAATAGTAATTCATCAGGAATGCCTACAACAGCGCTAGATCGATGGATATGATCGACATTCTCGAAACAAAGCTTTAAAATCCCCGACATACCTCAGAGTTGTGGTGCGGAGCTACCTTAGTAACAGAAAGCTGCTATACCAAACTAGAGAGGGATCACAACAGATAGCGGTCACGTCAGGAGCAGCTCAAGAATCCATATTAGGCCCACGCTTGTGTAACTTCAACTACCACACTATAATAAAACTCCAAAAGTCAGTTGAATTGTATTTGATTGGCTACGCAGACGACATTTCAGCAATAATTATATCACGAGACACAGAAGAAGCGCGAAGAAAATTTAATGAGGCCATGATACGGACGCAAGCATGGCCCGACTCATACGACATTAAGCTCACTACTTAGAGCTGCTACTGCTAGCAAATAAACACAGGCCCCTCAAAATAAGTATGCAAACGAGTACAGATATTCGTAGGACATAAATAGCAGTAAATTACTTAGGCGTAAGACTGGACCTCAAGCTAACCTTCGGTGCACAAATCCAGCATGCCGCAGGAAAAGCAGCGAAAATCAACCGCTTTCTTAGCGGACTAATGGACAACATTTGGGGGCCCAGTCAAGGAAAGAGAAAGTTCGTAATGTCGACGAAAACCGGTGTCCTATTATACTTAGCTGACATCAGCATAAGGTAGTGGCCATAGTGCATCGCATCGCAGTCCATAGAGTTGCATCAGCCATAGAAAAGTGTCAGACGATGCAATATTAGTTATAACCGGTAATGCTTCAATTGACTTTCTAGCACACGAAAGGAGAAAGCTATGGGAGCTAGAAAAAACATCCGAAAATAACAAGAGCGCAATTGACCAAATAACGAAATATGTATACGATACTCGCATGATAACAAAGATGGTAGAATGAGAGTCGCGGCAGATGGACGGCCAAACCTAAACTTATGCATAAGCCGTAAATTCAAAAAGTCGACTGATGATGCGGAATATATTTTCCACCCCACCCCGCAAAACAAAAAAAAAAAAAAAAGTTTATCAAATAAAGAAGTTTTTCATGCAAAGATTTTATTTTGATCGGTTAGTTTGTATGACCATTATACACTATAGTTGTCCAAACAAAACAATTTCTTCAAATATTGTAGTGTTGCTTTATGTTATAATCAGATCAGATAAAAGATTACGCTGATCTTTTAGGGGCTAGGTGGGTTTGAAAATTTCCAAAAATCGATTTTTTTTGTTTGCTTTGTTAAATTCTACAATACCTCTAGAATATTGTCCTAAATTTTGAAGTTGATCTGAGTAATAATTTCGGAGATACAGCCTTGAGAACTTGTGCACTCAAGGCTAGCTGCGCTAAGTGCCCTGTCCTTAAACGCGTTTTGCTCGAAACTGTCTTTTTGAAGTCGGTGGACACGATTTATCGAAAGGTATCGACCGATTTAGTCCGTATTGTGTACACATTTTAGAAATAATATTATCTACTTATTGAACGATGGATTTTTTCTTGTTTCCATTACAACTTATTTTTTTTGCCAAAAAAATGCTGAAAATTTGACCAAAAATTAAATTTTTTGTTTAAAGTCTGAGAAAAGAGGAACTTTTAGTATTTTTCAACGTTCAAAAACGAGATTTGCATATGTACTAACACAATATATGCTCAGTTTTTTAATTTTATATGAACCAATAATAAGTTATGCTGTCCACGGCGAGAGCACTTTTTTGTGAGACACCCAGGGAAATAGGTCTCAACGGCTGAATTTTCAACATTTTTGTATCGAAATTTCAGGAAATATTATTCAGATATGTACTTTTGATATAGCATATTATATTTTTTAAATATATGATTTCTTATATTAAAAAAAAAAAAAAATCGTAAACATAACTTTTTTGGTACCTCTGAAGCCCACCTAACCCCTCTAGGTATACATTTGTAGCCCTTATATGGTCTCCGTTATGGTCTTCTGTCTGCTCCAATTTTCGTAGCAAACTTAATATACGTTGTTCAGTTTATAAAACAACATAAAACTATCACATAAAACTGAACAAGTAAAGGTTCCATTACTAAAGACGGTTTTAGGTATTTCGTTTCCCATGTAGTTTTTATAAGTTCGCTGGTCCATCGTTGAAAGAAAGAAATATCCTATTTCTGGTTTCTTTAAGGTATAAGGTAAACAAATTATTTAAAACATTTTTTTTTGCCCTAAACTACACCTTAGTGTGCTAAGGAATTTACTCAATTGGTAGAATAGTGAAAATATTTATTAAACATAAATTCAACATTTAACCTCTTTAACAAGTGTGCCATTTGGTGAAAAGTCTACAAAAAACTAAAAATTTAAGTTCGTTACTTGCAAGTTTTATGTAGCTCAAAACTCCTCTATTATTTTCTTGCCGACAGCACGAGTTCTTAGTGTAATCACCCCATGTTGGTTTACGCGTGAAAAGTTGTTTTTAAAAATTTGAACATTTTTAGGAAAATGTCAATATATGAGTATATAACTCAAATATATTCTTAGAAACTCCGATAAAGTAAAGAAATTGATTAATTTTTTCTTTTTCTAGAGAAAATTATCAATCTTAGCCCCCTTCATCGTGTATTGTATAAGTTTTTTAGTAGAAGCGGATCGTTCCTACAACTACTCCAATTTACATTCATCAAAATAAAAGCTCTCAAAATTATATTATATAAAATTTTAATCTATATATATAAAAGAAAGTTGTATTAGTTACACCATTTATAACTCGAGAACGGATGAACCGATTTGGCTGAAAATTGGTGGAGGGGTAGCTTAGAACCAGGGTAAGGATATAGGATATCTTTTATCTCTTTATATCAAAATTTAATACAACTCATAAATACAAAATATATTTTAAATCACAAGCATTTGTTCAAAATTCATGTTTGTAAAAATCATTTGAGAATTTCATTTTCTCAAAAACAAAAAAATAAAAATTAAAAACAATAAAAAACCTCACATCTGCAACCAAATACGCAGTGAAATAGATTATATCTGGCTCAGTAATCAGTCGTTGAGTATGTACTATAACACGGGCATACGAAAAGGTTGATGTCATAACCTTTCCAGCCGACTTTTTAAGACGAAAAAGGATCACGAGCAGTCCATTAGAATGACTGTCGATTGAACTTCAGCGGGAAATGATGGAGCTATGTATCTTTTGTCACACACCGACGCAAAAATTCGGCTTTATTACGATTAAAGAGCACTCAAACACTTCTCAGAATAAGTTATTCGTTGTTTTTGCTGGATTATGAACTTGCGAAGCACCCACTTTGCACAGAGCTTTCGGCTCTTTAAGCTTAGCAAATATCATTTCATCGATGAACAGTATTTTCTCCCAGAAGAGCAATGCTTTGTTAACACACGAAATGCTTTATGGTCCATTTTTTTGTTAACTAATACAGGTTGCTTCACAAAAAAGCTATACCTCATTAACTAATACTTATAATCCAACTAATAGAAATCATAGAGATGGTATTAGTAGTATTATCTATATATCAGTCACAGTGAAGCGTGGACGAGTCCTCTAGTTTTGTATAAAAAGTGGATTTCGATTTCGAATTACTCATTAAATGCAAATAAAATTTGAGAGTCTCAATACTGTAATGCACTTTTGCGCTCTTCGCGGCTTTAACCGTTAACCTTCGTTTAATGCACAGAGGCGCTCATTATTTCCCACAGCGTCTTAGCGCTTAAGGAACAAACGTTATGCTCCGCGCCAGCATAAAATTCACTCTTTGTAAGTCATATCACCGATTTAGGTCAAGATTAGTACCATTATACAGTAGCATATACGTTTGTCGCTATTCAGATACTCTGTAGGAAAAGGTGAAGCGAAGAAACAAGCTTTCAATTTAGGTCTTGAAAATTTTCAAAATTTTGACTACACTATTAAATAAGATATTTTATATAGTGACTAAAGAGAAAAAATTAAATTAAAAGACATATATTTTTTCAATGACAATAAAAAAAAAATAAAAAAAAAGATAATAATAATTTTAAATAATAAAAACCATAACATAACATTTAAAAAGTCTGATTAATTTTTAATCCTATTCATTCATTGGGAACTTCAGTAAAGCGGCAGAATTTCCATTTCTTAGAAAATCACAATTCTAAATTTGTTGTAGCTCACATGGCAAGCGACACTAGAGTCGCAACAGTTCGAAACTAGAGCACATCCCTGCCGGCCAAGTGCAGTTACGACATGTATGTGTGTATGTTTGTAGGACATGTAACAAAAATAAACGTGTATTTGGCTCTTCCACTTTGACACTTGTCTTTAAAGCTGCACAAACACATTCACATAAATATGTACTCAGCAGTTGATGTTGCCTTCGCATGATTTAGTTTCGTTTAGCTTGCCATTGTTTGCTGAAATTTCGGAAAATCTTGTTTCACAGCGAATTTTTACTTGAGTTCCTCCGCGCACTTGTCTTCCGTCCCAAGGCGCGTTAAGTATACGCCTCGGTGGGTGGTTGCCGCTTGTTTGTTTTTATTTGCTACTTAGCAGTTGTTGTTGTGGTTTGTGTAATTCATGGCGTTCGTTTATTGACCCTCAGTTACAGTGCTCAAGGTTTTGCGGCGGTTTTCACTTTCCGTTCACTTTCCATTTTTTCGTATTCAAATTTCCTTCCTTCGATTTTCCTTCTGACTTGCTTGGCGTTTGCTGCTTAAATTCGTTGAACTACTCATTGCTGGCTCTAAGCTGGTATTGCAATGTGTGTTAGAAAGTTAAATCGGCGTTAAAAATGCATGTAATCCATTTGAGAGGCTATTAGTTTAATTCGTTGCAGGCTTGTTCATTTGTTTCTCAGGTTTTGTTTTGATCTCGTTTCTACATTCTTATTAACATGTTAGTGTGCCGGCCGTGCTCTCCAGTTTATTTAAATATGCAGCTCTGGAGAGTTTCTAAGCTGCATATATGTATATATATATATATAAATATGTATATATAAATGCCTTAGAACTTTTGTATTATTTAAGTCGATTGAAATTGATAAATAATTTGGATTCAGTTACACAAGTCTTCGAAATATTTCGTCACAAATCCATATAGCTGTCCAATCCATCATAGTGGAGCATAAAATAGTAAAACTTTGTTCATAATTTTAAAATTCTTAATATATTCTTCCAAATCTATATCGTCCTCCTGAAAGTAATTCACTTTGGCCCCAATATACTTGACCAAACGTTTTAACAATCTCCGAAGTAGTTGTCAATTTCCGGATTAGCCGTCAATGCGCGTAGCGATTCACGTTTAATGTCTTCAATTGACTCAAAACGGCTTGAGTTTGCAGAATAGCCTGAAGTCACACGGAACTAAATCTGACGAATACGGTGGTTATGACACTATTTTGGTTAAACATTTTGGGAAAAATTCGTAATGAATCAATTAAATATGCGCCGTTCATTATAGTGGTGTAAAACTCAAGTGTTGTCGGCCTATATTTCTGGTCTTTTTTTACGGATAGCTTCACACAAATAACGCATAACACTCAAATAGTATTCCTTGTCCTTGATATCTGGGTCGGTCGGAAGGCTTTCGGAGTGCATCACACCTCGATAATTGAAGAAACCTATCAAGATAACTTTGATTTTTTTAACTGCTTAGATGTGTTTGGTTTCGGCTTACCTTTGCCATGATATTCGACCGACTGGTCATCTGTTTTAGGCACGTAAGCAGAGATAACGATATACTGGTAGTGGGAAAACATTGTTTCACAGACGTTAATGCGATACTGTTTACAAAAAATTTTGGAAACAATCGTGCTCTCAATTTTCTTAGGCCCAAATGATTTTTCAAAGGAGTTTTCACTGATGTTTCCAATATTCCAACGATGCCAATAAGATCTCTAACTCTGATCTCGTCGATTCTCAAGCACCAGTTCATGCGAAATTTAAACTAAAAAGTCTAAGTATTTTTGGCCTACCAGTTTTGGTATAAATTTTCTGCAATGATCTGTTTAAAATATTCCACAGAGCATTTGGGATAAATTAGCTTATTTCGAGAGGTTTTTCAATTTACAGACTGGTGTTGTTCTTGATCTTAATAAGTGATACTTCAAATTTAGTTAGTCATCTAGAAAAAAAAAGAAAATTATGCGAGCGTAGCGAATGGATATATATTTTTTTATAGATTTACCATTTTTTTTATGTGAGTGCTGGCAACGAATGGTTTTTCTGGCGATTCTTACCATAGAAAAAAGGAGCTTACTTAAAATTTTATGTCTCCAATGGAATCAGGCTACAAAATCGTTAAAAATGTTTTTAGAACTATACCTATATATAGGTAGCTTACTTTAACAAAATAACTTTGATAACCCCCGCATTTAGCACCTTTGTTAATGAAAATTAAGTTAAAGAAAGATTACTTAAAAATCATCATGTTGGCATCAGAGTGTTATCGAGAGTTCTCATCAATTTTTATTACTCAACTCAACACATTTTGGTAAATGTTTTCATTATGAAACATGTCAATGATATGCTCGTACCAAAATCCACAATCATTCGGAAAAGTGACGTCGAATAGAGATTGCAAAAATGATGCTTCATCAAATGTCTGAAGACTAGTGACAGGACGATGGATTATGAATATGACGTCGGAAGTGAAAAATCAAGGTTCTCTGAAAGCACAGTAGAATATCCCAGTCGAATCCTCTAACAAATATATCCAAAATTTTATTAAGCTTTGGCATCGTTTCATTAGCTTAGCAGTCTGTTTTGAAGTCGTTATAGGAAATTTGTATTAAAATATGGAAAAATGTTGTTTTTCTATCAATCCGGGTAAGTTAAAATTGGAATCTGAAAACACTGATTTCTGTTTGTTACTAAATACTTCTTTAGCGTTTGGTCTTTGCGGTTTCTTCGCTTAAAACTAATTTTCTTTCATACAACGTCAAATAAAGCATAATTTTAAGCATTATTTTAGAATACTGATTATTCTGTTTTTGGAAAATTGTAAAACATTTTTTAAGAGACTCAAATACATCCACCAAACGTGAATTAAAAAAACATTAAAAAAGTTCACATACAAGTAAGAAAAAAGTTTCGGTTTCATAATAATAATTTCACAAAATTGTGAATTTTATTCATTCCTTGTAAAAGTGAAGAGATTGGCTCACTATATGTAGGCGACTTCTCTTAAGCTGGTAATATAAAGTAATATTATGGTGCTTAGATACCAACGAAATTTAAATCTAATCTACACCTCAGCGCGGGAATATGTAGTTCTGAATTGGCTTTTTCGACAATTCCATGAGCGCTTACACAGACAAAGCCGATCTAAGTTGTCATTACTTTTAAGTGGTTATATCCAGAGGAAATACGTTTTTTATTTTTATTTTTTATTGAGCAGTCATTTGATTTAAAATATAAATCAAATAATGCTGACATACAGAATTGAATATAATTAACAAATTGGTGATTAATTTTTAAAAACTCTGGATTACCAAGATTCTATAGCCGAACACCATTAGCACCTCCGAAAAAGTGTATCTCGCACGGAGGAAGATTTTTCTTCTTAAAACTACCTCAAATCCAAAAATCAAAATATTTTGTTATTATTATGCTTTAGAACAGCGAATGATTGAAAAGCAACTAAAAATTTTGATTTTTGACGAAATGGCTTCCCAAAAGTCCGATTTTTAGACAAAAATTTACATTTTAGAGTGACTTAAAAATCGAAATTATTTTCTACAGTTTAATACTTCGATCATTTCTTGGCAAATATAATATATCTTTCGTGTAAATTTTTCAAATTAACCAGTATAGTCGTTTTGAAGATATTTTTTCACCAGCTCTGAAAACAGGGTTTCGGAAAAAAAGCGTTAAATTTGTGTGTGTCCATTCCACTAAGCTAAAAAATTCTTAAAAATACAAAAATACAATATACATATGTATGTATATGCAAAAGCAAAAATAAAAAAGATTTTTTATATTCAGAAGTGGATAAAGAATGGCTAATTAGTTACTTAAATAGTCGAGATCATAACTGTAAATAATTTAATATTGGTTCATTCGTCTGTGAGTCTGTTCTCTCTCCACTGCCATACGGCACTTCTCATCTTACCAGCTGTTCTTTTATTTTTTCGAACACCAATGAATTCTTTCGCAACTATACCTAAGAAACTTGAAATACCGCCTCACAGTTCTCTAATATCCAGTTGCTGATTAATGCTGTCAGGAGTGTAAGTCGAGTTTGAAAATCGTGTAGATGTCGAACCTTCCTTATGTTTGACGTGCGTTGTTATCTGCACAGAGGCGGAGGCGTATCTTGGCTGCAACAAGATAGTGGTCTGAGTTAATGGTAGAACCTCGGAGCGTACGCACATCTAACATGATTGATCTGATTGGTGGGTTTTCGATCCGGACATAGCCAAGTAGCTTAATGCATTTTTTTATGCTGAAATCTAGTACTTCAGATAACCGAAGCCAACCAGCGTCAAAGCATTTGGAGATTTACCCGACTGTTGTTCCAAAGATAACTTCTCTTCACACCCTGGCCTTGAAGTCGTCAAACACCATTTTGACAACGTGGCGGGGCAGTTTCATAGGTGGGCTCCAAGCGCTAATAGAAGACATCTTTGGTCATATCGTTCTTCTCTTCCGTCGGCGCGTGGTCACAAATCGGCGATATGTTGAAGAACTTCGCTTTGATGCGAATTGTGGCAAGTCGTTCATCCATCGGACATTTCAAGTGCATGCTCGCAAATCATAGTTTTTATTATCTTTGCAGGGGTCGTCATCAAAAGGGGGTCTCACAAAAGACACAAATTTCATTGCATAAAGATGTGAAGACGCAGCTTTATGCTTTTTTAACAAACTTGTTTCGAAAATAAAAGTTATAAAATTATAAAGAAATGTAAATGTGCAATTCACTTCCACTCTCAACCACCAAATCATTGACTAAAAACCTCACTACTTGTGGCATACTCCGCAAATGGTATGAAAAACCAAAACAACAACCAGCATTTTCATTGATGCGCCCCTATTATCCACAATCAACTAAAGCAACAACCACAAAATGCGATTTTATTGTGCCAATTATGCGCTTCTGCTCTTTTTTCCTCTTTCTCCACTTTGGTTACTCATACGCTCTGTAAACCAGCCAAAAGCCGGGCAGTGCGTTCATTGTGCCCAACCGCCTGCTGGTGCATACAAGTAAGTGCACCAGCACAAATGAATTGGGGGCAAGTAACGCCCGAAGTGCACTTTTACACAAACATATATGCACAATAACACGTACATTTATAAATACATACATATACACTAAACCATAGATTCAGAAATTCCTATAAAGCCAGCACGCACGCATTCATTCACTTCCAAGCCATTGCAATCACAGTCAGAATCGGCATTTGGACAGACAGGCGAGCAAATAGACAGGATAACAGACAGACAGACAATCAGTCATTCGAACGAAGCACGGCCGCAAGGCACAATTGTAACGGCAAGCGAGTATTTATGAAGCCAGAAGCACATGCACACAGGCACATACAATCCACAATTGCAAATGCAAGTGTGTCTCCTTAAGGGGACATCAACTCGGTGACACGCACCAGTGCAACAACAAATGCCACTTTACCAACGATTACTAACAAAAACTGACAACAATAACAATGACAGCCAGCGCTTGGCAAAAGCGTCCAGCACTCAGTGCCACTGTACTTTACTTCAGTGGTTTAGTGTGTGTGTGTATGTGTGTTTGTGGGTATTCATATATATATTTGTCGAGTGTTTAGCCATCGCCATTCGGCACAATGGCCGTAAAGTGTGTCACATAATTCTGAAAGATTTATGTCATTTCCCTGCACCTCACTTGTCTTTTGCCTTTTGCCTTTGGCAATTCGGACATATGCACCGTTAGCCCAACTGCATGCGGGTTTTCAGGTATCTGCAGTTAAATTTGCTCAACCAAAAGCCCCTCGGAACACTTTCTTTGTTTTGAGCGCTCATTTGGTTAGACAGTCTGGCGTCCAGCAGTAAGTTTCCTTCCAGTTCTTATCCGACTTCATGTGATTTGTTTAGTATTTTTGTTGTTTTGTCATTGTTTTTGGTAAGGAAATGCAGTGCAGTTTTGGGTGCATTTGCTCTGTTAACTCCGTTAGCTGGATTTCTGCACACATTTTCTCGCTTTCTCCATTCTATGTCAGACTAAGTGAAAGCAAGTGCATGCTAGTATATTCACACATTTGCATACATATATGTATATATATAATAAAGTACCATTTCACACACTAACTATTAAAATGTTGTGTGTATATTTTCCACGAATGCATGTTTATTTTAAAAATCACTTTGAATATTTTAGTTGTGTTGGATACATTAATGTATGCCGCTGGTTTACAATGAGAAGAAGGAAAAGGAAGATAAAGGATTCCATTTGGAGTACTTAAAATGGGATTCATTTTAATGAGTGGAGTGAACTCAGCAGTCAACAGTGAATAACGAAAAAGGTTTTTATAGCGTTGCTTAGAGTAATACTATACAAGGCCTTGTTAGCCTAAAAGCTGTGCTTAATCAAAATCCATTCATGCCCGCACTGTTTAGTCTTCCGAAAGAAATACTTAATATGTATATTGAAATGAAACTTGGATTTCCTGAAACTATGAGATATAATATTATATCGATAGTTTAGGCAAGCTCGCTTAAAATTTAAATTTTTTATACTAAAATTTAAAGTCCGTTCCAAAGTAAACAAGTATTAAAAAAAAAGACAGAACCAATTGCTTTTCCGGCAAAATCAATTTATTTTATTCAAAATAGTCTCCTTCTGCTTCAGTTCAGCCTTTCGCACGGTCCAATGTCGAACGAGTGTTTTAGCTCGTTGACCGTTATGGTTGCCAGTATGCCGTTGCCTTTTGGATGGCATCTACGTCTGCATAACGCTTTCCTTTTATGGGSAAATGCATTTTTCCGAAAAGGAAGAAATCGCACTGTGCCATATCAGGTGAATACGGGGAGTGGTTAATAGTTAAAATGTGATTTTTACCACTTTGACGATGTCCTTCGAATGTTGGATTTTGAGCAATTTTTGGTTGTCAGTCAATTTGTGCGGATCAAATCGTGCACACTCATTTCTTAAGCCCAAATGTTCGGTAAAAATGCGATAAATAGATGTTTGGAGTTTTGATAAATTCACGCACAGTTTCGATGGAATTTCCGGTGATCACGGATTTTGATTGGCCCACATGTTGTTCGTCATGTATGTCCTCACGATCACTTTAAAAGGTTAAAACCACTCGTGCACTCTGTTACGGAATAGCCAATCATCGCCATAAACTTGTTTCATCAATTGAAACGTTTTGGTAAAACTTTTACCAATTTTAAAACAAAATTTAATGTTGGCTCTTTGTTCGCAGCTCATTTTCGCACCAATAACACAAACATTCTGACACTTAAAACTAATAACTTCACTTGCAATCTATGAAATGTCATGAAATTCTCACTGGACAATCGATAAAGATAACAGATTCTGATGTACGCATAGATGTCGCCACCAGTGGGCGCTAGATTCAAAAAGTCCTGTTTACTTTGGAACGCACCTTGTATTCTTAAAAAAATAATAATCTCACTTTGCCGTGATTTTTTGTTGGGTGTTGGAAAAATTCCAGTGTTATGGTATGGGTGACAGTGTTACTTGTCTCTATGTGATTATCTGATTGAGACTATCATTATAATAAAGTAGTACTGAGTTTTTTCTTCAATTTGTGGAAATAATTTTTTGAACGACTCAGCTTCATACTTGTATGGTAAAATATGATCCGTTTCGAGTTTCTCATCTTTTTAGTCATTCAATATATATTTGCCTTGTCAAGTTCGCCACGAAGATTGCAACACCCAGAATAGTATCAAAGAGACGATTTGAGTCGATTTAGAATTGCACGGATGAAATTGCCTGTCAAGTAATGGCTTATTCTTGATGATTTAGACATGTCCGTCGCTATGTCTATATATACGTGAACTAGTCCTTCCCAAAATCTGATATTTGTAAGAATGACTGATTTTGGACAACTACAGCATGTATCTGTCATACAAGCTAATCGGTCAAAATCTATTTTAGATCCGTTTGTGCTACAATTTTATTTGATTTAACTTGTGCATGGAATATGTGAAGACATAATGACAGACATTTGTTTTTACAGAATAGCTGACGGAAAAGTATGATGATATCAAATGATTCAAAGAAGAAGAAAACTTTTTAAAATTTTACTTTACTCTTTTGTATATTATTAAATACAGCAGTTATAACTAATCGAGATAATTTTGCGGAAATTTTTTTTTTCGAGAAAATTTCCATTCAAAGGCAAAAAAATTACTGTGGGATGAAGCCCATTGGAAATGGGAAGAAGAATATAAAATACAAAAAATAAAAGAACAAATAATTTTCGTTGGAAGAGGAAGTTCATAGTTGAATTATTAGGCAAAACTATAGGTAATGAAAAGATCCATAACTTTTGCATTCACATTACCTCAAAATTTAAATGAAAAATGCAAATATACAGCTTTTTTTAACTTCTACAAAAATAAATTATTTCACGATGTTTGGTACAAACTTACTTTCTTATCCTTCTCATGTCCAACAATACATTGTTTTGTTATAGCTGATGTTTATTCCATAATTGCTGTGATCTCTATTATATCTTAAAATCTTTGACATCTTTGAAAATGCAAACGGTTTTTCGCATTTTCGACAGGACAGAGAAATATTTTATTTTTGTGAAAGGTTTTCTTAATATTTTAGCTTTAATTAAAGCCCCACAACATTATTTATTGGATAGGCGTCTGGAGAACGTGATGGTTAATTTAAAGTAACAATATGATTTTCTTGTTTCCATTGAGTACAGTGTCTCTTAGTATGTATTGGATCACTGTCTTCTTGCAGTACCCAATCATGGATATATTTCCCACAAAGCATTTCATCTGATTTCAGTAAATCCTTTCTATAGAATTTTGTTATTATAAGGGAGTTGAGAAATCTGTAAATATTACATTGCTACATAGGAAAATTGTAATTTTTGAATTCAATGTACATAAATATGGTATACCAAATTCAGGCAGCTGGTTTAAAAAGTTAGAGAAATACTATCTCAATTTGGTATTTTGCCATTTCTCTACAAAATCTGAAAACAAAATGAATGTAAGTTTTTTCCTAATTACATCCGCATCTTCAGTTCTACCTAACTGGATCCAAGCCCAATAAAAATGTAGATCTATATAGCATTGTGGTTAAAAATAGTAAGACTTTTTAATTTAAATTTCGCGCTTAAATCCATAATGCTTTCCGACTGCTATGATGTCATGAACTTATTATTACTGACGCAGAGTTTTGGATCTTAGCTTACGAACCGGAAACAGATGATCAGTCTGCCGAATATCGTGGCAAAGGGAAGTCAAAGCCGAAAAACCACGTCAAAGCAGGTCAAAAATCAAGATTATGTTGACAGTTTTCTTGGATTAGCGAAATGTGGTTTACTTCGAATTACTTTCGACCGGCCAAACTATCAACGGGAAATACTATTTGATCGCCATTGGAGCGAAGCTTTCGTAAAAAGAGATCGGACTCAACTCTTTGGTTTTGGTGGTTTATGCACCACTATAAAGCAACGTCGCAATTGTCTTGATTCTTTGTGAATTTTTTCTTTCCCAAATTTTCAACCAATATCACGCTGCAACCTTCGTGTCCTTCTGATTCAGCTCCGTGTAGTACCTGGCTATTCAATGAACGACCACTCCGAGGAACCGTTATGAGTCAATTGAAGACATATTGAAAGAATTAACTAATTCGCTGTGAAGTTTGGTAAATCCTGTTAAACACGTAAAGCATTTATATAAGCAAACAAGTATGTATATGTTAGGTCAAGGGAAATACCACTAGGGAATCCCTTTGACGCTAAACAGTAACAGCGAATGGGTTTTTATAATAAGTAGTAAGTAGGGCCTAGTTGAACAGAAGTGAGCGAAGCCTCCGCAAAGAGGCCAAATGAGTTCGTTTTATGTTCTAAATGATAAAAAATGTTGCTTTGAATTTACAATATATTAATTATATATATTTGTTCCATGTATACCATTCATATTGAAGTTTGTAAATATTTACTTAAATAATGTGGACGAGTGCAATAACCATATCAGAAGTAAAATATGCAATCGGCAGTTAGACATACTATATTCTACACGCTGTAACCCATTTCATTTTGGCAAATATTATTCAGCTATATTAATATAGTTTTTCTTTATTTTCGAATGTTATTTAAAAAGTGTTCACATATTTACCTATCTACAAATGATTTCACTACCATACTGATGCATATAAATTTATTTGCACTTTTCTTTGGAGGCACCTTTTTAATGCGAAAAGCAAATATGTATAAAAAGTTCATGAATCAGAAAAATAGTTATGTTTGCATTTACGATTTACTTTTCACACATTATATCCGCACAGTCATATGTGGGGAAAACACACACACACACACACACGTACCATCAAAACTGCAGCCTTTCACTGCAGTCACGCACACCTTTCTCTAACCGAAAGTCTGGGTACACGCGCCCTTATTACAACCAATGCTGCTTTGCCTCAGCGCTATCCTCACGCGAGTGCGAAAGCCACGAGGGCTAACGCTGACCCTCTCTCAACGTCCTTCAGCGATGCGCTTCCCGCCAAAGTGCCGCGCCTTTGTTGCAGCTGCAACAAAAACCAAAACAATTCACCGCTACACCCCGCATACGTCTTCTTGTACACACACGATCCTATTGCGATTTCGTGTTGCAGTTAATGAGTCTGCAAAGTGCAGCGCTGTAACGCACTCGCCACTCGACACGCTTTCTTCGCAGCAAACGCGAAGTTAATATATGGCAGTAAACAAGGGAGAGAGTGAAAATTATTTAAAAAAAAAAAACAAGCGAAAGCGAGCGAATTTGAGAGCAAGAGAGAGAGCTAGAAGTCATTCTTATATAAAGTAACGCATACGCTCGCGTGCTCCTCTTTACAACGAAGTGTTGATTGTGAGCAAACCGAAGCTGCGAGTGGGTGTTTGGTGTGAGTATTTTCTGAGCGTAAGGACTACAAAGTTAAGGAATATGAGCATACAAGTCTGAGAGAGATAAAGAGAAAATGACTTTTATAGTGAAAATGGGAGATACAAAGAGAGTAGAGAAATGTATTCGCAATATTTTCAGAGAGTATGTATGCTATCGCAATTTATACCCTCATTGTCAGAGCGGTCACTTTTGGTACTGTCTCCTACTTTTTTATATTGCTAATATAAGTCAGAGTTAAATTCCCACTAAAAAGATTCTTATACCACGCCAGCACATAAAAGATATAGGAAGATATTATGATATAGCAATTTAAATTTGTATACTCTTACAATAGTAGGGTATATTAGTTTTTTCATCTCACGGTTGTTTGTATCACCTCGAAATAATCGGGATAGGTATAGGGTTATATATCTTCTTTTTTCTTAATTGGCGTAGACACCGCTTACGCGATTATAGCCGAGTTAACCACAGCGTGCTAGTCGTTTCTTCTTTTCGCTACGTGGCGGCAATTGGATATTCCAAGCGTAGCCAGGTCCTTTTCCACCTGGTCCTTCCAACGGAGTGGAGGTCTTCCCCTTCCTTTCAGAGCTGGAGTGTTTTTGGACAACATGACCTAGCCAGCGTAGCCGCTGTCTTTTAATATGCTGAACTATGTCAATGTCGTCATGTATCTCATACAGCTCATCGTTCCATCAAATGCGATATTCGCCGTGGCCAACGCGCAAAGGACCATAAATCTTTCGCAGAACTTTTTTCTCGAAAACTCGCAACGTCGACTCATCAGTTGTTGTCACCGTCCAAGCCTGTGACCTGTTGGCTAGAGTTATCCTGCGTTTAATTTCCAGTCTGACATTGTTGGTGGTGTTTACGCTGGTTCCAAGATAGACGAAATTATCTACGACTTCAAAGTTATGACTTTCAACAGTGACTGAGAGCCAATTGGCGAGTGCGACGACTGTTTGTTTGATGACAAGAGATATTTCGTCTTGCGCTCGTTCACTGCCAGATCCACCTGCTTTGCTTCCTTGTTCAGTCTAGAGAAAGCAGAACTAACGACGCGGGTGCTGAGGCCGATAATATCAATATCATTATATATATATAGTATAAACTAACAGGATGAAGAGAGTCTGTCTGTCTGTCCGTCCGTCCCTCCGTGAAAGCTGTAACTTGGGTAAAAGTTGACATATCTGGATGAAGTTTGAATCCGCACCGCTTACGAAACTGTAGATGGGCGTAATAGGACCAGTCTCACAAAAATTTATAAAGTGCCTTAACTAAGCTCCACAATATGATACAATACTGTTAATGTTGGGCGTGGCACCGCCCCAATTTTGTTTGAAACCGCATACATAACTCCGGACCTTTTAGAACAATTGAAACCAAATTTGGTAGATGACATTATCTTGAAAATGAGCAAAAGCGGTCGGCAACCACAATTCTTCTATCTTGAGTTTTGCTGAAAGTTGCATTAAGGTCTGGTCTGGAAACTTGTGAATAATACTATTTATTCATCGAAGAGGGAACGTATTCGGTGACAAGAATGACTTCACTTTCGAAATATCATTATTGTCTAGTATGTGAGATGTCGCTCGGCAACTACAAGTACTTTTTTTTTTCTTTAGTTTAGCTTAAGTTTAAGGTTACAATGTTACGTTAAGGTCTTGTCTTGCGAATAATGTTATTTATGTATTGAAGAGGGAATGTAATGGTTGACTAGAATGACTAGAACTTTTGAAGGATAATTCTTTTCCAATATGTGAGATCGGTCGGTAACCATTATTCTTCTATCTTGAGTTTAGCTGAATCTTACATGAAAGCCTGGCTTGGAAACTTTCGAATTATGTTATTTTTGAATTTAGGGGAGAATATATTCGATGACAAGAATGGCTAAACTTTGGGAAGTTAATTCCTTTCCGATATGTGAAAAATTTAGCTCATAAACTTGACCCATAAATGAAGTAAACTAAAATCAGTTAGGCAATTTATAAATGCTTCGAATATTTGTTTTATTCAGTTGATTGTTCTGCAAAGAGCTTCTATATTTGCAAACGCATTATGTTGTGAAATTAGTTATAATTAAAACCTCTCAAATAATGGTTGTTTGGACATACTAACTGAAGATTAGTTGAAGCTTACGCTAAGGGCTGGTTTAGAAATCTTCGAAAAATGCCTTTTTTAAATTGTGAGGGTAATGTGTTTTGTGACATGAATGACGAAATTAGTGATTGATATGCCTTTTGTATTATTAGAGTCACTTAGTTATTAGATGGCTTCTGATTCTAACTAGAAAGCCCTATATATAAGTATGAGATATTCTAAGGGCAAAAACTTAGCTGATATTTATAGTATACGAATTCGAGTCTACAGGACACTTCATGTTGAATGCCGAACTTAACTTTAGAGCAACAATAAATTGAACTCTTTAAATTTATTTCAAATAAAAGCTTTTCAAAATAGAAGACAACCACAGTACATCCTATAATAACGTTGGCTATACTCTAGTTATTGTGTTGTGTTTGGCATTTGTGTTCTCTGTGCTCTCTTATTGTTATCGACATAGACAACTAGATGTTGTTGCAACTGCTGTTGCCTCACAGGAATATCCGCAATGCCAACCGAGTACGACACAATCTTACATATACATATATGTGTCTAGGTTTATCGTGCACTCACGAAGGAGTTTCGTGTGTCGCATGCACATTTCCCAAGCCAGCAATTTGTGGCAAGTTTCAGTTTGTGGCAACCAACGAACGAGAGCAGTTCGCAACAGCGGGTAGAACAAACGGTCCAATAACAGTTCAACAACAACGCACTAGGGCAAACAGCACTTGCTGCAAGCAAGCAAGCAGAAGTGCAGGCCGAGACCGCAAATTGGGAGCATCAAGGCAAAGTAGCTGAAGTAAAGTGCTGCTGAAAAACAAATTCAGTTATAAAGTTAAACAAACTACTAAATAAAATAAAATAAGTTACGTGTAAGTGGTGTAAACAACGTGCATGTTGTGCAAATAAATTTGACTCCAGATACAGACAATATTCTCTGACTTCGACAAAAAAAAAGTCGCGAAAATCTACAAACAACATATGTGTGAAATGCATTGAATAGTTTTAGGCAGCGTCTAGGAAGTAGAAAGCGTTTCCACTTAGTAAGCGCTGGAGCTTAGGTATAACTCTGCGGTGAAATCTTTTTCTTACACTTAGCGGTTGTGCGTATATTTGTTGGCATTTTAAACGGCTTACTTTCGCAAGTAAATATTTGAAAGGCAACGTAAACACTAACGACAGCAGAATCATTGTCAGCCTAACTATTGTGGCGACAGCGGCAGCGGCAGCACAGCCAGCCACACCATAAGCAGCAGGAAAGGCGCCTACAACCACAACGCAGGCAACAACGACGGCAGCGACGATAACAACCGACGCTTGAAAATGTCAACACTTCCGTTTTTGTTGAGCGTAGCCGATGAGCTCGATAACCTCAACTCACAGTCGTACATGGACGACTTTGGGCTGGGCTTCCATCCGCATCGCCAATACTATCGCACGCCCACCATACAATTGTCCTTGCCCGCCAGCACCGACTGGATGGAGAATGAGCGTTCGCAACGCTGTCGCTCACACAAATTCGTCTTCGAAACACAAAACAATCTAACCGCCACGGCGGAGGGTGACGAAACGGACACCACTGATGAGACGGGCAATGGTGGTGGACGCAGTGGTGCTAGTGGCGCGCTGGATGCTGGCACCGGTGGTATGGGTACAGATAATGCGTACACCGAGCGCTATGGCAGTGGCGCAAGCACTTCGGCCGCCAGTCGCCAAAAGTATACGTCGCTGCTGAATTCCAATGATGAAGATGGCAATGGTAAGGGCGGCGGCGTTGGTAAGCGTAATGAAGCTGACGGCATCGACAATACGGTGCAAATGTATAATTTGTCGAAGAAGTGTTGCAAGAATTACTATCGACGCGGCGATGAACCGACGTCAGGCGCAATGGCGGCCAAAGGGAAATCCGCTGAGGGCGGCTATCGTTTGCATGCCAAGTGCATGGAGGGCGCCAACTCGTCATCGGACGAGAGTTTGCAGAAGCCCACATCATCCATAGAGTTTTTGACGTGCTTCCTGGTGAAAAAGTCGCGCGCACCCAAAGGTGCGGGCATTAGCGGCGGCAGCGGCAGTGGCAAGAAATCGTCGTAGGACACGGTTTCGAAGCGTCGCAGTCATTGTTTCTGAATGTGTTGTTGGGGGGTGGAGGATGTGCAGGAGGGCGCTGTAGCGAGACGCAGTTGCGGGGCTTGGTTGGGTTGTTGGCGCAGCACTTGCTGCGGTGAGCTTGAAAGTCAATGAAGTAATGGCAGCTGAGGTCAGGTGAAGGCGAGGCGAATGTGGCGAGATTGACGATTGGCGTTAGACGACTGCCGATTTACGCAGTCAAGCGGTTGTAATGTAGCGCAACAACAATGGACAGTGGCAACGACAAGCTACTATACTTTCACACTTTGTTTGGCAATGAGTTGGTGAAGCTGTCAAGGATAAACTGCAAGGACTTCGAGTTGCTGGCGCGCCTTGTGGGATTATTGCAACAAAGCGTTGTTGCCGCTGTTGTTGGCGTAGCAAATGCGTAGTAGCAAAGTGCAACAAGACGATTTCCATGCATTTGTAATGAAAGTGTAACATGCAAACGCAAGTAATTTATAAAATTTGCAAGACATACGTATATGCCTGTACTTGACACACATACAGACATATGTATACTCCCATACAGTAAATAAAAAAATAAATCTAGTTGTAAGTGCAATTATTACGAAAACAATTAAGTTATGTTAAATGAAAAAAATAAACCAAACATAAACATAACAGTAACTATAACGGTAATGCGTGTTAAGTGAATGTGGAAGCAAAATATTCAATTGGTGCCTAAATGTTAGTTTCGTAGTGTAGAAAAAAATCCATATTGGCCAGCAGCAAACTAGCAGTTAGCTAACGGCTGAGCAGTTTTCTCGTGAGTCTCGTAAATTTCGAGACATATATGCTTAACGAATGCATTTGTATGAGTTCTTAGTGGCAGTAACTCTGAAGAATGGTTGATGAACTAGGCAAAAGTTTATTTATTAATTTTTTTCGTTTCCAAAAAAATATTTTCGAAATCATGTTTTGTGCATAACAAACCTTGCACTGTAAAATGTTTTAAGAGCTCTTATATATTGTACAATGGAAGGCAAAATATTTAATTACTAATTTATTTTGTCGCCTTCATAGTAACTCCCAGCAGATCTAATATACTTATTTCAACCAGTCCTCGAAACATTTTTCATTAGCACTTTGTCGGATGGCCTTCCGCTCCTTCAGCGAATTTGGTTTTATCTCTTTAATCGACTGAAATCCGATTGCATTGCTGACTTTTTTGCTTGTTAAACTCATAAAACCGGAATTCGCGCTATGAAGCAATCAAGCATGTCTAAAGAGATCTGTTTACGGTACACTTTTTGAAAAAAGTTCAGCTTTATTGGATCGAGTCGAGCAAGAACGCGTTTCATACCTATTCTGGGACTTTTGAACGGATTTTGGTTAAAAATTCTAAATTTGAGAAAAATTCTTTGTTCGATATTTTTATCCATTGCAAAACTCGCAACGCACTACTACTGAGGTGTATGGACATTTGCAACTGCTGTAAATAAGGACAGCCCTACCAACTTAGCAATATACATTTTTTTAAGTATTATTTATACGGAGAATTTAATTACATACTATTTCCGGGTGCCTGTTTTGTCACAATGCAAGCAAAGTTCCGGAACTTCATTCATTATATATGCCACACTAGTTTTTGGGTTGAAGTGTTTAGTTGTCTGCGAGAATAAAAAAAGCCGTAATAATTTTCCCAGTGCTTGTTGGATCATTGTCTTTTTGGAGGATCCCATTAGTAACGAATTTCATAGTGAGGTTTTCAAATTATCTTTCGGCTTTTCGTGGAACGATTCGTATTATGCTTAAGAAGGACTAGCCTTCCTGGTTTCACAGGTCGAAGCATCTTTTTCAACCATTACTTTTCCCATTTTGCTGTACAGTTTATGGTATGCTTATTCTTTGAGTTTCGCAAGGCTAACCGTAGCGTCAATACTAAATCTCATTTCATAAAAATAATTAGGCTCGCAGTAGGGCACTCGCTGAATGTAGTCTGTGTACGCAGTCTTATAAGAAAATTAAAAGGTTTATTTTGAAGCAATGAAGTTTCTAGAGGCAAAAGGAAACTTAATAACATTATGAGATTTTCATCATCGGATACGTACCCCGAAGTTCCAGATTTTAGAAATTGGGAATAGCAGGCGCGGCAGACAATGAGACGCTGGAACAATATCTATTAAATCCGCATAAGGCTTAAATTGGTTACTACCCGAGTGCATAGTAGATCTAATGATGTCCTAAGTATGGCTGCCTGCAGTCTAGCGCTCATGCGCCTCCTTCACAAACAAATCAAACCATGTTTTTTGGATTAAATTCTTGGTTAGTTTGTTGAAATCTATCCCATTTTATTTATGTTCTTTGCCTAATAATGACGAAATTTGTGTTTTTTTTTCAAAAATTAGCGTCTTGCTTGGTGTTCTGATGGGGAGCCGCTTATCGAGTTGAGACCTTTGTGTCGTTGTTAGAAATATACTCTTTTGTAATGAACTTTTGTAATGAGCAACGCAGCTTATTTTCGTTAAAACCACTACTTTCGAAATTAATGGAGTTAAATCTTGCTATATGTAAATACTTTTGTCAATGCAATTTTTGAGTTTTTCTTCCATAGTTTTGTTTCATTTTAGTAAATAATGCATTACATTATTCCAAAAACTTTGTTTTTTACTTCAAGAAGCACATAAGCTTGTCCTTCATTCAGATAGTTTTTAGTATCTTAGCAAAATTTCGGGCTTCATTCATATTTATAAAAAAGAAATACATGTGCTGGAAAGTTCTTAGTCGAAAGATCACCACAAACATAAAAATCAGTATACAACTTAAATTAAAAACATTTCATATCGTATTCGCAAAGTTGCCTGGCTTTTCATCAAGTGGGTCTCAAATTTTTTATATACTCATATCAGCAAATGATAAGGATTCTTTTCGACAGTATATTAGCTGAAGATGCTTGGAGATATTTCAGTATGACAATAAGTATTTTGCTCTAATTTAAAAGCTCCTTTTTATGGAGTTCTTCGAGCAGGCTTTATCAGCAACGATATATGTATATGTATGTAAATAATGCCTTTGGTGGTTTTTGTGGCAAAAGGGAAGGAGCTTGGATTACTAAACAAGTTTTGGGTACATATTCTTTAATTCTAAAACAAGTTTTTTTGTTGCTTTATTGTCACTAAAACAATATTGTTATTGATAGCTTTATTGGTTTCTATTAAGTTAGTATTTAAGTAGTTACATAGACCGAGGGCTACAATACGCCTCACCAGATTCAGGAGCATGAGTTTTTTCACACTTATGCACAATATTCATATTTATTCATACTTTAAGTTATCATGGTATAGTAAAAATCATTATTTCTTTACGATAATGCTTGTTGTTGTTGTATTACCAGATAAAACTCTGGTTTCGTTCCGGTTACGTAGACCCGACTATCTTTAGAACGGATCATAATGCTTGATAAAATAGGTGTGTGAAAGGTGAATTTAGGACAGAGTATGGTTAGAAGGTCTCAAATGTGGGATTGGGATCACTTAAGTTATATCCACTCTCCGATATTGTTACACGTTTTCGATAAACTATTCGATATAGAGGTAGGAATGATATTTTTACCTTATGAACTTTTTTGAATGAGGCCATCCAAGATCTATACGCATTAACATTAAGCTTCTCAGTGTTCATTTGTTCTAATCAGATATGTATATTTTTCTCAATCTTTCTAAGGATATAATTTTTTGAAGAAAAGGAGCCATGTCTGGCTCTTTACGAACGCGGTTACGAGAGCAATTATCTGCGTGTCTTCCGGTTTAGTCGAACTTGCATGAGGCTGGTCATACTACATTTTTTTTTTTTTAATTTACTACATATTAATTTACACTCCTGTTAAACTTTTGAAACGTTTTATGATTCTCGAAAATACCATTCTGTACGATATTATTGCAGCACTTTATTAGATCTTCGAAACAAAAGTTCTATAATACTCCAATTTACACGACAATTTCGAAGATTAGATTTCCAATCGTAGTTTTCAGTTTGATTTTAATTTATAACACCTTTATATTTAGAGAAGTGTTTTAACTTTTCAAAACTAGACAGACTTCAAGAAGTTTATTATAGTATGGATGATTTGTGGAACTTTGTATGCTAAGAATTGATGTTCGGTAGCAGTTTCCTGTTTATTGTTGCAGCAAATTATGTTGTTGCTTTTATTATTATAAATTTATCATTTGAAATCGTACAAGCAACGGAGAAGACTTCGGCGTATTATTTTCAACTATTATACTCTCAGCTTTCCTTTCCTTTCATATTTGTGGTCAACCGCTTGAAGTAACAGAAAAATAACGAAATGCCAGTTAAATAATAAACCGAAATATGCATATTTGACATGCTACATTTTTTAATAAACAAAACAACTAAATTAAAATAAAGAAATTACAATAAAAAAGATAATTTTTGTACCTTTTTTTATACCAAGAACCAGATACATGTGTTTTTATACCAACAAATAAGAGAATTTAGAGCAAACAATTGCGTCGTAGATTTAAGTCGCAAAGTCAAGTTTAAGTGCACTCAATGGAAAAACAAAAAATAAATAAATATTAATTCTTATATAAATAAGCAAATAAAATAATGACATCATACAAGTATATGTAATCAAAGCGTTGCAGTAGTTGAAATGCCTAGAAATTAGGGTCAATGTAAGCGAGCATTAATATTAAGCTTGAATCTGCAAAAGACAGCAGACATAACGGTGTATATGCATTTGCAATTACAAAAATATATAATACATATGTATTATATATAGACAAAAGGATTTGAACAATGAAGATCTAACTGGGACATTGCATTGCTTTGAGGGAAGACGGGAGCAAGGATGTGTATTTAGAAAGGCAGTTGAAGGCAAGGCATGAGCCGCCAACCTTGTTTCCTTTAAAGGATACGTAGACATATTATGTACGTATGCATGTGTAATTGTATATGTATGTATTCGTGTGTATGTGTATATATATATATATAATTGTATGCAATGAGTAATGCTGTAACGGTAATTGTAGCGGTACTCGCATGACTCGTTGACAGACAACGCAACCTTTTGCAGTTGTGCAAAAACAACAACAAATACAACTGTTGAAAAAACAGTAGCGCGAAGTGGTGTCTCACCTGAAAAGCTCCGCTACTAGACAGTCAGTAAGCCATTGAGGCGAAAGCCTTACAACGTTTGACATTTGTTTGATTTAATGGCAGCGAAATTGCGATTTGACGAAATCAATTTCGTGCACTCAAGCGAACATTTTCACGTTCATGCCTGCACAAACACATATACCTATGTATATATCTCAAAAATATTGTATTTGTTGTTGTTTTTATTAGCGAATGCAGTCGAGCGCTGCAACTCAAGCAAGCGAATCAAACGGAATGCAATCGAGCGCGTTGCGGTGACATGGAATCGATGTCACTGTTTTGTAAACAAACATACACATATACATACACACCCATACATATACATGAGCATATGCATGTTAGTAATTTATGAACTGAGGCAATGCATAATAAATAAGTAAATGCTCCAAATAAAGTGAATTAAGTAAATAGACTAAATCAAAGTGAAATTGCAAAGCAATAACCAACAGCAACAAAAACAGAAGCAAAATCAAATGCCGACAAGTCATATGTATATGTATATCAAAAAAGCAAAGAAACACGACATTCTCATGTATGCAGAGTGTAAACACACACGCACACACACACGTGTATTACAGTTAGTCACCCATACTAGCGTAGAAGGCTTTCAGGCAAACTAGTCAGTGGAAAACCAAAACAAAAGCGCTTACAGCCGGCTTATCACGGCAGCAAACACACACAGTTATGGTAAATGAGAAAAAGCGTAATAAAAAACAGAAAACCTGAGAACAAAAACAAATGTAAACAAGTAATAAAAGCAATGCAGAGAATGTTAGGGAAAATGCTTTGGAGCCTATTGAAATATTTAAGCAAATAAAGTGGATTTATGGCGAAACAAAGTGAAGCAAAACGCAAAGAAAAAAAAAAATATAAAGACAGAATATACCAAACAATATTAATAAGTAATAATACCGAAGTAAATAAGGGAAAATAATGTTTGGCAGGATTTGCCATGAATTCCTTGTGAAAAAATGGCATTACAGCAATTAGCAAAGTGAATATAATTATTAATTTTGCAAGTAAATACTAAAATATACTTTTGAGTCAGCGAGAAATTTATAATAAAACAAGTCATATGTAGAAATATATATATATACGTGTATGGCTGTGCATTAGGGTGAGCCAGAAACTCAATTAAAGCGACGAATTGTGGCCGAAAATTTGATCCAAACGAAACTACAATAGAAAAATACAGCTTGACCAAAGACGTCAGAGACTTTTTCGCAAAAAGACCGTTACAATCTTGTTGATGTAAAATGAAGAACAGAAAAATAAGATTAAATAGATTATAAACGTTATTTTTTGTTTATCAGTTCAAAGCAGAGAATATTAATTTTGACACTCGTTTGCAGCATCTAGAAAGAAATATCGGATACCCTATAAAATATATATATATATATATATATATATCTGTCTCTTATACACATCTAGATGTGTATAAGAGACAGGGTGTATCGATGGCGACTTATATACAGAACATTTTCTAAATAATATCTATTTATGCTACTACTAAATCTAA
>NW_017534407.1:3363258-3369559 GCF_001853355.1 Bactrocera latifrons
TATATATATAAATGATCAGTATGACGAGCTGAGTCGATGGAGTCATGTAACAGGTCAATTGCAAAGTTTCGGCCTATCATAGTTGAACACATTTTTTTGGCAAAATTCGTTTCTTTTTATTCAACATATGTAGTTCTTTTCCAGGCTAATACACGGATTGCAGGGACCCACCAACTTTTCGATATCATTTTTCTAGTAAAATTTGTATGTTGCTACAAAAAAGACCTCAGTTTCGGCGATCACCACTTTCTTCGAAGAAAAATTCACTCGTATGACTGTTGATTGGATTTTGGAGTGAAAGTGATGCAGCCATTTTTCATCCGTTGTTACAACTAGCTGCAAAAACTCGGAATTATTACGGTGGTAAATTTTCAAACACTGCTTCGAATCATCAACTCATCGTTGGGTTTGATCAAAAGTGAGTTCACACAGACATTTTTCATACCCAAATATTCGTGAATGATGCAAACGTTTAGCTGATATCTTTATACAGTCTGTTATCTCTTTACGCCGAAAAAAGATTATTTTGTGGACTTTTTGATATTTTCGTCGGCAACAGTGACGGTCTTCGGTGCTCATTGAACCACTTCTAATTTTAGCATACGAATCTTTGCCGGTTGATTTATATGGGGCAGTGTTCGGAAACTCTTTATTAAGATAATTTTTTGCCTCAACTGTACTTTTTCCCTTCAAAAAACAGTATTTTATCAATAAGCGATATTTCTTTTTATCTCTTTTTTCACAATAACAAAAGCTTCACTTATTTATTTATTTATTTCTTTATAAATGTGAAAAAAATAATACAATTATTTTATTTACACGAAAAAAAGGAGCACTGGCTGCCAGGACCTTCGGCTCAAAAGCTTCACATAAAATGATATAATTTACAAACTAATGATCCGGCAGCTGTTAAAATGATGCACCATGTATGTGTCAGGTCGGAAACTGTCCAATTGACCTGTTGTTTATTTGGGAAACTCAGACTGCTCCCCGACATCTTTCAAAATTCACATTTGTTCATTTTAATCCCATAAATTTGTAAGTGTGGCTTAACGCTCACCCTAGTGCTACATTTTATGAGCATAAAAATGAGTTAATCTGCTAAACATGATATTTCGTGTGTTGAGATCAAGGTTTTAAAAATAAATATTCAGTTCACTTTAACACCTCGATTTTACACTCGATAGTGTGGTTTATGGCTCATCCTAATGTTACATAATATGCGTAATCAAAACTGATGTTGAGATCGTTTGTGTAATAAGTTTCTTATGGGACGTTAATGTTAACAGAATTTTTTGAAAAAATATTATGCAAACATTTAAAAGAAAATACCATAGTGTTATATAGCAAATTAGAAACTGAATCATATAAGCACGTTTATAGAAGAGGAATATAAATAAACATTTACATAACAAGATATACTCATTTACATAGGTATTCATCGGTCTATGCCAATAAAGAAGAAGAAGATTCATTGTTTTTTTCAGAGCAGTACACATTATAAGTTGGCATGGTTCTAATAAAACCAAATAATAGCTTTGTGGTTTTGTTAAAAAAAATATTTTTTTAAGGTTTTCGAAGGAAAAAAATTTATTGTGGGCGGAGTTTTAAGGAAGTTATTAGTTTATGCAAATGTTCATTTTGATTAAAAAAATGTCTAATCATTCCATTGTGTATTTTATTGAAAAACTGAAAAAAAATCGCCAACATGAGGCCGGCTGGTTAGTTTTATAATGAAGTACTTTACTTGGTGGACACAAATGTTTAATGTTTTTGTTCAAACTTTGAAAATTTATTAATAAAAAATTTCCAAAAAATTTTGTGAAAATAAAAAAATACGTGTACCTAATTTTGTCTCAAAAACAAAAAAAAAAAAAAAATTTTACACCAAAAAAAATATTTAAATGTAAATTTTGAATGGAATGACCCATATGTTGTATTTGTATTTTGTTATCAAACTACTTTTTATAGAAATTGTAATAATTTTTGGGAAAATATTTGTATTTACATAAAAATGTAAAAAAAAAAATAATAATAATAATAAAAACGGTGAATAACTTTTATATGTTAATTAGTACTTAGTTCAAAAAATATCACAAGAAAATAATTGTTATTAGTGAGACAGCCACTCATATCTCTCATATCTCATATCATCTTAAAACATCTAACATGTACACCGCACAGAAAAAACCATCCAGACAAACATCTAACAATACGTGAAAAAAATATTTAAAAAAAAAATAATTATTATTATTTATTGAAATAAAAATGAAGAATCATAAGAAGAATAGTTTTCTTGAAACATTGTTAACAAATCTTAGTAAATAAAATATCGATTGTTAATAATAGAAATTTTAGTAAAAATTAATTACAGCGTAGCATAAATATTTTAGTGCGTAATTTAGTAAATATATATTTAACAACATATATACATATGAATTAGGAACAGTAACGAGTGTCTATAAAGTAAAACTTCATTTTAGTATTCTAAAGTGCATTCTAAATATTTAATCACATTTATATAGCGATATGTATGTGTTTATGTAACGGTTTTACTCTTTACAAAAAAGAAAAACAAAAAATAAATTGATGCGTTTGCAACTTACGATAGCAGTCGATTTTCCAAATAGTTTATTAAGCTCAACATATACACGCATACATACTAACTTGAGTATACTCTAATGAAATTGTAGAAATATTGATTTAAATATTGCAGTGCTAGATGGTATGTGCACACAAAGTAATCGGTGTAGAGTACTTGCCAACATTAGAAGTTTTGAAGTATTTTGATTCATAGTGTTTAACTAAACACAAGCGTATGTGTAAATAATACATACATATTGTATAATATACATACATTGGGGTATGCGCTTTTACCCGAAGTTGATTTTTGGTTTCTGTAAAAGCCAGCTGAAGTTTCAATTTTGGGATAAAACAAGAATGCAAATATTAGTCCCTAAATCATTTAACTTTTACCTTCTGTATGAGCTGAGTTTTTGTGACAGCTGCATTTAGCAAATAACTCTACAACTTTGAAGTAGTAATATTTTAATTAAAAATTTTTCGCTCTAAAACAAAGCTCTTAATTATTTTTACCATAAAATTACTGCTTTCAAAGTTATATACAGTTAAAGTTCTACAGCAAATATACTGAGCATCCATACAAGTGATTTATATAGGCTGCGTTGCTCATACGACATGGTGCACTATATGACTGGATATCTTCAACTGCGTATAACTTTTAAAGAAATGTTTAATGCAAAAAATCTTTATTATGCGTATGTGTAGAGCCATATGTTTTGTATTTGAATATCAACCTTTGAATGTTGTATATCGTCACATAAAATACAAAATAACGCAAAAACAGTACATTCGATGCCATTAGGCATGACCACCATTGGCATGCTTGCAGAAGTCCAGACACTGAACATAAATTTCCGATCGGCCGATAATGAGCAACTTCACGGTTGATATTCAGACAAAGTTCATCAATCGTCGCTAGCTTGTTGGTATAGGCCATATACTTGACAAAGCCACACAGAAAAAATTTTAATGGCGTCAAACCACACGACCGAGGCGGCCAACTAACTGAACCATTTCGTGATATAACAAGTTCACCAAACTTGATTGCCAATAAATCTGTTGTGACATTCGCTGTGTGGCTGTGGTGCCGCCCTTTTGAAACCTCACATTGTCAAAGTCCGTATCAACCATTTTGGGCCAATACCCAATTCACAGTAACGTACCGGTCTTGATCATCGTGGAACACGTACGAACGAATGACGCCGCCGTCTCATAAACCGCACCAAACCAAGATGCAATGATGACTCATGGAGTATGTGTGGACTCCTGTCTGATCAATAATGCATATTTTGCTTACTGACGAAGCCATTCAGCCGGAGAAAAGTGCCATCGCCGAAGATGATTTTTCGATGAAAATCCGGAACATTTTCAAGTTGTTGGTCAGCCCAATTCACGAACATAAGACGATTCTGGTGGTCAAGCGGCTTTAGTTCTTGCGTCAATTTAATCTCGTAAGCATGTAGGTCAAGATCCATTCGTAAAATACGCCACAACGACGTCATATATATGCCCAACGCTTGAGAATGGCGTGTGAGAGACTGATTTGGTCTTCCTCAATTGATGCGCTAGCGGCAGCAATATTCTCGACACTACGTGCAAGTCTTTGTCACACTGGTACGGAAACATTTCGTAATGTATCTGTGGATTCAAATTTTTGAACTAAACGCTCAATAGTTGTGTTGACAGGATGATTATGACCATCATAAATTGGACATAGCGTTTTTAAGGTTGAGGCCACTGACTCCGAATTTCAGTAGTGAATTTTGATAACTTATACTGGTTGTTGGATCGTATATCTTTACGATGACATGGCAAACCTTACTGAATTGAAATGTTAAAAGTGCGGGAAAAATATGGCGTCGTTTGTTGTCCCTCTTGGTCTGCTTTTGTAGTATTCCTTTTAAAAAATCTCCTAAATTTTTTTTTGCTTTTGCTTTAAAGATAAAAAAAAATTCATTGCAGTGGACCAAAAATCCATGTAATTAACTAGGGAAAAGTAAATTGATTTGGGTACGTCTCTATTTGAAAAAAAATTATTTGTTAACATTGGGTTATTTGCATAGGATCCAAACTAAAACCTCTGAGGCGTACGCAAAAACACAAAACCACTTGGGTAATAACGGACACCCTAATATATATACATACATAAACCTAAATATTGCTTGTAAAACAAGCATCTAAAATTAATTTCTTAAAACTTAAGTCTTTACTTAAACATAACCTAAAAAAATGTTTTCTAGAATATAGCACGAAAGTTAAATATTTATTGCAACAATGTCGTCGGCAAATCTATTTGAGCGTAAAAATATGCATATCAATTAGAAACATACTTACGAGAAACTTCCACGTTAGAGCCGAGCGGTAGCGCTAAGTTCATTTTACGTAGAGTTAGAAAGTTCAACTCATACTTAAGCTAACGCCATCTACATACATACATATATATAATACGTTTACTCTACTTTACTCATGTGCACGCAGACACACACATATTTAATACTAGCCAAAGAGGTAGTAGAAATAACGGTGCACACGTCTACTTATGTACTCGTATATCATATACTCTATGTTATCAATGTATGTGTTAAGTGACTAAAAAGTCGAAAATATTGAAATAAAAACCAAAAAAAAAAAAAAAAAAAAATAACGGTAAAAATATGGAAACGGTAGACAATTTGTGCTTATTTTTCTGTGTAAATACACTTGAGAGAAAAGCGTTGGCGCTGGTACCTGCGATAGGCATTTACTAGCTGAATTTCCTACTCATTTCCGGTCGAAAATTTCAAGTGCAGCCAAGACAACAGCTGACGGACGGACTGGCAAACGCCAACGCGGCCACTTGGCGCACTTGCACTATAGCAGCTGCCGCTGGCCAAATACACACACACACACACTCTTTTATATACACTTTTACACACACATACCTACATGCATATAAATGTCCCTTGCAGTGGCTATGTTTACATCTATCACTGGTAACAGCAGTCCTTGTGGTGACCGCCAAAAAGCACTTTAAACTAAATATACCAAATGGAGACGTGTGTGTCCTTTCGACTTTATGCGAGTAATGAGTAACACTCAATGACACTTGCAACGAAATTTCGCCTTCTGCCGTAATATACCCCACATACACCTCTATACCATATATAGTTTTTGCTTTCAGCACGTGATTTTTGCTGTAACTGCACAGCGGCTTGAAGTGTGTGCGTGGAAGGGACAAGTGCAAGTGTCCAGTTCGCTTAGTGTAAGTGCACTTGTGTGCGCCCGCAACCAAGTGTCTGCGCAGGGATGTGTCACTGGCAAGGATGTGCCAATTATGGTGAATTTTTTGCATTTAAAATTAAAATATATGGTTGCATTTGGCATTTGTTAGACAGTTCGGAAATAGCACGTGACCTTAACACATGTGTACCTTGAGATTGAGATGAGGATCTTTTAAAACCTTTTCTACAAAGAAATTGAAATTTCTTATTAGTATTATAATTTAAAAATAAGTTGGTAATAAAATAGTTGAAATGAAAACTAAATGCAATTAACACTAACTTTGTTTTAAATTATTGTTATTTTAATTTGCTTAATTTTAATTATATCATTATTAGATAATTTAAAATTTTTAAATTTGAGTGTTAATTTTAGTTTAATTTTAAAATTTAATTATTATGCAATTTGATTTAATTTTGCTTAATTTTGTTTAATTATGGTTTCAATTTAATTTAATTTA
>NW_017534407.1:3370346-3410711 GCF_001853355.1 Bactrocera latifrons
TAATATTAAATCAAATAATTTGTTTTAATTAATTTAATTCTATCCAATTTATTTCAATATAATACAATTTTAGCAAATAATCAAAAATGTAATTCAGTTTAATTTATTGTTGTGTTAATTTTAATTATATTCACTTCATGTTATTTTGTACCTGACTTTTAATATTATTTTAATTTCAATTTTATAATTTGGTGATTAAATTAATTTAATTAAACCTGGCTTAATTAATTAATTTAATTTTTTTCAAACTTGAATATAATTAAAAAATTTAAAGAAATCATTTAATTTACGCTAATTTAATTTTTATTTATCAAACATTTTTTAATTAAATTATTCTAATTTTTATATTATTTTTAATTTATATAATTTTTTAAATTTTAATTTGCAATTTTTATTTTCATTTGTGCTAATAAAAAGCAAATAATTCTGAATTATTATTGCCGAGGAACAAAACTGTGAAGGGAATGCCTGATGACAACTCGCTCTTATATGTATATGTGTGTATGGTACATAGTACATTAATGCACACGTTGAAACAAATATACGTATATCTATGTTTAATAATACTGAAAACCTTACACTTATGCCCTATCCAGAATATCCCTCAAATAAGTTTAATATGCAAAAGTGTAAAAGTTTGTCCTAATAAATCCACACACATACTCAACAACATCACTTACTATATATAAATTAGTAAAATAATACAAATTTACATACAAATCTGTTCCGATTTCAAATGGACTAAAAATAACTGTGCTACAATTAGGCACTGCGACGCCTTGCTGCCGAAACCAAGCACTCCTAAATAAAGTTACTGTTACTCACAAGCACTCACGTGTAGAACGTGCGAGTATGTGTCGCTGTGCATTGGCACCTGCAGTTTTATAAATAAATTCAACTCATATGCAAATTAGACACGTTTGGCACTCAGTGGCCCATTATTTTCAGTAGGCAATCGCATTGCTTTCACTATTGCTTGCAGCTGACAACTATTCGGCGTATTCGGAGCGCACCCAAGGCACATGACCTCTTTCCTTGCTAAAGGCTGCGCTAAGCACCGCTAGGCTCCTTTCACTTGCTGCAATGCAGAGCCACATCGATGAATCAGCAATATTTATTGACTTGACTGCCCGAAAATCGAAAGGTAAGTAAGTGTTTGCTGGTGCTAATGAAGTCGCACAAATCATTGGAGGGTTGGATTAATTGTAGATTCTGACAGTTGAATTTTAAATTTAGTATACATACATCTGTACATATAACGGCACCATATATGTATGTACATATGTACGATATATAGACCACATGTCTTATTTATGCTAATTTATGGCGGGGAAAAATATGTGTCTAAGCACATGCTTCGAAGGAAAATTTGTTTGCCATACTTAAATCTTCGCATGAGGCTTATACTTAATATTGCATAATTTTAGGCATATTATTTTTAAGCTTTGATTGTTATATTCAACAAGAGAAGTATTGTTCGTGATTTCTTTTATAAGACCTCATGGTACTTTTAATCAACAATATTTACTGTAAATAATTTTTAAAGTTTAACTATGTGAAACCGAATAAACAGTTTTGGGGGTCTAGACAAATGCGGAAAGTACGCAAATTACTTAAGGGACGAATCTATTCAAGAGGCCTGATTTTCAGGTAGCCATATTTTTACTATCCATATTTACTAGTTATTTATTAACATTACAAGGATATAGGAAATAAGAAAGAAAATTAAAAAAAAGTTAAAAATGTAAGAAATTAGCAGCTGACGAAGTGCGGGATCTCGAAAAATTGGCACGCGAACTTGAAAAATATTTATTTCTATATATTGGATAGTCGAAAAAGTCTTCTTTATATTTTGCCATTGCAGTCATATACCTGCAGTGCTAAAAATCCCATTGGTTTGGGTAAGTTGAACGGTTCGCTCGCCTTCGCGTTCTGGAAATTTCGAAATTTCTATTTACACTGATGAAAGTTTTACATTGATGGAATAATGTCTCTAGCGAAAAAGTGGCAAGGGATGGTTGAACAATATCTTACATATTTGTTTATTTATATATTAGTATAAATATAAAAAAATAAGTAGAAGTTTGAAAAGATATACAATCCAACAACGAGTCCAAATTATTGAAATTTTCTACCAAAATTCGGAATCAGTGGCTTCAACTTTAAGAGCGCTACTTTCAATTTATGGTCGTCATAATCGTCCTGTCCGATCAACAATTGGGCATCTAGTAGTTTGAATCGAATGGCACAGAACAAAATGTTACCGTGCTAATCAGACAAAAAAGTGCCGAGCACATTACTGCCGCTGGCGCATCAATTGAGAAAAACTCAAATAAGTCTTTCACACGTCGTTCTCAAGCGTTCGGCATTTCTGTGACGTTGTTATGGCGAATTTGCATAAGGATTTACAAGATCAAACTGACACAAGAACTGATCACTTGAGCACCTGAATCGTCTTATGTTCGTGAATTGGGCTGACCAACAACTTGAAAATGTTCTGGATTTTCATCGAAAAATCTTCTTGAATGAACAAAATATGCGATTTTGATGATCCATGAGTCACCATTGCATATCGAATAAATTACGATTTGGTGCGGTTTATAAGCCGGCGGGAACATTGTACTTCTTCCGTGATGATCAAGATCGGCACGTTACTGCGAATGGGAATCGCTACCACTCATTGACAACCGAACATTTTTGACCCGAATTATATGATATAGACTTGGACAATTTGTGGTTCGAACAGAACGGTGCCCCACAAGCCTGTGTGCGAATGTCACAATCGATCTATCGAACCAAGTTTATTGAACGTGTTATCTCACGAAATGGCCCAGTCAATTGGCCGCTTCGGTCATGCGGTTTGAAACCATTTGACTGTTTTCTGTGACGCTACGTCAAGGCAATTGGTCTATGCCAACCACCCAGCGACGGTTGACGAACTTTGTACGAATATCGAACGTTAGATTGCAGCAGTAACGGCCGATTTATGCTTGAAAACCGTCGAAAATTGGGTTCAGCGTCTGGACTTCTGCGAACCGTTTTTGTTTTATTTACTTTTGTAGCATTTTTATTGAAAACTTTGTTATATGTACACACATATGTAAAAGTAATCGCTTAAAGTCGTTCAGCAAATTCAAGATATTATCATTGAAATTTTTTCTTAATCAGCTGTGAGATCTTTAATATTTTTTTGCATTGACAGTAATTTATGTTTTTTAGCCAGCTCTGAAGAAAATATCGATATCAAGCCGTTATTGCCTTACCATTGCATTTTATTTGAGTTTAATTGTTAAAAAAATGACCTGATGTTCTTAGGAGTAGTTATTGTCTTGTTCTTAAAACATTCCAAAAACTTTTTCAAAGTATGATTATTTGGTGTATTTACGTGTTTTTAAAATTACTTAAATTAATTTTGATTTATTTTATTAAAGTAAAAAGATTTCTACGCAGCTTAGTTACTCTACCGATCATTATAAGACGGTGTTACCAATTTGACTTCGCTGGTAGTACCACCAAAATGTAAATTCACAAAAAATATGTAAACAACAGTAAAATAGTTATGAGAAAGCACTTGACCTTTAATTTTTTGTAGGGCAAATTGAATTTCCTATTTATTTTTGCTTCCTTCTGGGATGATACAATTTTCTGTTTGCCAAAACAATGACACTTTCTGACATTTTTGGCACAAAAGTTATTATGTGAAAATGATTTTTAATAGAAAACATAAAAATAAATAGACGACAGTTGGTTTATGTGACAGCATAATAGTGCCGTTATTATTCACATCTACCCATGCGATAAGTAGCTGTAGAGGTTCGTGCGGCATGATGTGAAAAATGTGAAAAGCGACAGCAATAAATACTGCAAAAACACACAGGAAAAGGCGAATAGATCGGCAGATATAAATTGCCGTAAACATAAAACACCAAGAATAGTCGAGCAAACTAAAAACTAAAAAAAAATATTAAATGTACATACATATATGAACATATGCATATAGTATATATAGAAAATTCACCACAAGGTGTCAATAACTTATTACGCGCCACAAATCTGTACTCATATAAATAAAGAGCGACAACAGCAACAACTACAATGGAATAGAATATAACACAAACGTGTATGTATGTATATGTATATATATATATAATTTTATAGTTTTTATTTCTGCGAATTCTGCCTCTACATAAAAGTACGCAGCATATTTCCACTTTATTTTACAAAAGCATTTTTTTGTTTTAAATTTTCTTTGGTGGCCAATTTTTGAATGCCGTGACATCCCACCTTCCGTTTTATTAGCTGCCACTTTGGCAGGCTGCCCAGAGCAGCAGTCACTCGCAATCATTCAGCTAGTCAGCGAGACAATCGTTCAAGTCACTTGAAAATAGATATATGTTTGCATTTATATATAAATGCGGGTATGTGTGTGTGTGTGTTTGTTTGTTTTCCATGGATATGACTAATTTGCGGTGGCGACAGTGCAGGGGCAGTAACAAATAAAAGCGATCTGTTACAATTTAAATGGCACAAACATCACGTCAGCAAAGCACGTTGGCTCCAAAACATATACGAACTACAATAACAACAACACCAATATGCTTGCTACAATTAGAGCAATGAAAACAATGCTATTTCTTAGCCATGCAAAGGAACAGGCAATAAACAAAAGTTGCCTGTGTTACATTGTAGGCGCTTGTGGTGAGTAATCGTTGACTAAATTTGTTGCTTCGTTTAAAGTGCCGTTGTTTGCGGTTTAATTGCTGTTGTCAATATTTCTTAAATATGCTACAAGCGTTCAATTTGTCGTACAAATCTTTAGAGAGTAGTGCTGCAATATCGAATGAATAACGAAATGACTGGCAGTTGACTACTAGACGAAACCAAATTTTTTTTTTCGACTGTTTTACGAAGGAAATCAGCAACTTCATTAAAAAGATTCCAGTTGTCGGTTTTGCGACAGAAGATATTCCCCACTGACCGGATATCAATCTTTAAAGTCGTATAAATCCGTTTATGTAGAAGAGACAGTCTAGGTAACATTTTTGAAAAAGTAAAGGGTGTTTTCTTAGACCCCCATATGGTTCTTAAAAGGAAATTAAACGCAAATAATTTTTCGTTGTGGCAAAGAATTTAGCTTTATTATAAAGCTAAGGTTGTGACACATTCGGCAGCTGATCTGACTGGCTTGAATAAACTCCACCTAAGAGACCTAAATTTCGCCTACTTTTTGCAGTAGCTTCCAAGACGTTAATCATCTCAGGCTTAACTGTGTATTGAAACAGCTACACATAAATTCCCAAAAAATAGTCCAGCGGTGTGAAAGCGCACGATCTGCGAAGCCACTCCAAAGTCAATAATTAAGGTTCTATAGTGTTAGCAATTAACTGCAACATTATGGCCGGCTTCATTTATGATGAAATATAGATCACTGATTCTCTCAGTCCATAGAAAGGTGACTTATTGTGGATGTAACGTCATCTCATTCAAATCTTTTTGAGTATTACCCATGAATCTCACGCTGAACAAAAGTTTCTTTTGAAACCGAAAAATTTGTCATGCGAACCAAACTATTATTTTGGTAATAAATTTGCGCGATTTGCTTCTTAAAATTGTCAAAGACTTTTTTCTTTAGAAATATGGATATCGAGTCAGATATTGTTTTTGTTTCATTGTTATTATAACTTTCGTGACCACTTTGCTATAAAAAATATTGGTATATCTGCTGATAATTCTATGAGGTGAATCAATCAAATTATGTTCCCAAATAGTTGATTTGCTGTGGCTAAAAAGTAACAAGTGTAAGAGAAGCGTTCGAGTATATCGTTGAGTTGGATGAGATATGAGTTTCAATGTAAATCGTACTATTCGATAAAATACATGCTGAATATTTCCAAGATTTTATAGCGGCAATTTCTGTGCTAACACACAATTTGAGTAAACTCTTCCCAGCAAGGATTACACCGTACTACAGAGGTTTTGTTGCCCTTGCTATGAGATCGCTCACAAAATAATTTTTTTCGATAACACGGGTGATATTCTGCTCCAAACCGTCAATAGACTTTCGTTTTACATATTCCCACTCTTCGTCCTAAATACAGTAATTTTTCTTGTTTACATACCCATTGAGCCAGAAATGGGCCTCATCGCTGAACAAAATTTGGCTCGAAAATGTCGGATCTTCTTAAAACTTTTCAAGATAGAGAGAGCCGATGTCGCTTGGGAAGGTGGAACAGTATCAGTCCTAGCACAAGCTGTATTTTGTACGCCTTCAATTTAAGATCTCGACGCAAGGTACGCCAAGTCGTTACATATGTCAGTCCGAGTTCCTGCGAACGGCGCCGAATCGACTCTCCACAGTCTTCGCGTACTCGTTTAGCCGCAGCTACGGCTGGTATATTTTGTTTAACTCGTGCTTGTATACTGTCATTATCCACATTTAATTTTTAGTAAAAACTCAAAATTATAATCTTATATTTATAATGTTTCGCATATTTTTGGTAAGGAGCCTGAGAGTTTTCTTTACAAGTACTGCAAAGACAATCCCTATTCACATTTTTATTTCCATAAATCTACAATATCTCTTTAAATTATTTACACACTTCGTTTTGTTCATTGCTGACAAGTATTAGCCTTAAGAAAAGCCAAGCAAAATCTCATCTTAATCTTTCGAATGAGATTTTGTTACCTTCCTGATCTTGCAATTTTTGTGTATGCTAAGTATCAAACTTAACAAATCTGTACAAAAAACACCCTAACTTTGATTATGGAGTATATGCGATATTGGAAATACCAATATTTACATTTAAGAGGGAAAATCAAAAACAAAAAAAAAAAAAACATCAAAAAAAAAAATGCACAATTCTTTATGAAGATGATCTAAGAGTGGTTTACGTAGTTATCTCTTTTCTTTATTCAAATTGATGATGACCATAAGGCGATCTAAGTACTGATATATCATTTTTATAATCGCTTAGCTCTAAAAAGCATATTTATCTAAAGAAGAATCTGTTTATCTTAAAGTTCTTTACTGTTATTTGTAGCTGATATATTAGATACTGTTTCTTGCTAATTTTGGGTTAAAACTGAAAATGATAGTACCCATTTTCTTACACGTACGATTTTTCGTGTTGTGGGGGTCAAACTGGAACCATTTACTAAAATTATAAAAAAAACTGTACGTGACGGAAAATTTTTCAGATTTGTTGAGTAGTGCTATCGTTAAATAAAATTTTACTGTGTTAGACTTTGTGAACCGCGAAACTGTTATGCGAAATTTCCGGCATTGAAGAGACGATATCAACGTATAAAGGCACTTAATACTTAAGAAAAATTTTGAGGATGATATCTAACCAAAACCTATGGTGCAACTGAATACTTTATGCTGTTGTTCAAATCGAATTCAACTTAAATGTATGCGAATATAATAAAATTTTCACTAGCATTTCATTGGCTCTAGTTTGTTTGGCGCGTGCTGTTGCCACACGGTTTGGTTGGGCGTTGTTTTGCAATTTATAATTAACTGTGGGTGTTGTTTTTGTTGCCGCAAAGGAATTCTCATTGAGCACTTGAATATGAATTAGATAAAAGTAGAGACTGCATTTGCATATGTATATATATAACTCATAGATAAATAGCTATACACGTGTACATGCAATTTCTTTTACCATTTTTGGACTCTTTCATATTTGAGTTAATATAAAATACGCTGCAGGAAAACAATTACATATGCAAGTATATGTACATATGTATGTGCACATATGCATTTAATAGTAGTGCATATATATAAAATTTCTCCATTAACTAGTAAATTCTGGTCTTTTGGAAGTAGATTGCCGTCGATAAAGCAAGCAGGCAGCTGCTTTCATTTGACTTCAATATATTGTAATAGTGGATAATTTCCCCAAGGACCACTTGCATGGTTTAACCTCATGTATTGTTGAAATAAGTGATTGGCATTAAAAGCTCTTTATAGCTGATAATTGCTTGGGATACTCCATTTAAAGCCAAACATTTAAGTAAATAAAGATGATTAAAACTATTATAAATACAACAAAAGTGTTTCCTTATGTATTTACGACAAAAAATATTTAATTGGATATCTGTAAGTATAATCTTCCACTAACAGAGTGTTGACTTTCCACCTCGTCTTGTTCGTGCTTCTGCAGCTGGCGTCGGGTAAGATTCTCAACTTTATAATATGAAATACCACAACTTAGGAGAGTCTAGCTTTAGCGAGTAGTACGGAAAGAGCTCTCTGGATCTCATGCTATCGTTTTAGGGTCAAAAAGATCTTGCAAAAGCGCATGAACCGATGATAGCAGTGCTGGCCAAGTTTCTGCGAAGCCCGTTATTAGTATACTCAAGGGAGCACCAAAGGAGCACCAAAATTTATTCATTATACTGATAGTGGATCTACGGTAGGTACCTTCAACTATCACTGAACAGTATCATAAAACAGGCTTCTAAGACTCGTGACACTTTCCTTTGACTATGAGTGCTACAACGTCTGCATAGGAAATTACCCGGCAGCCACGATCCTCATGTTCAAGCCGTTTTGGAGCGTCTTTTTCTTTTTTTTAAGTTTCAATTATATTCGAGGTTCGGTTCTGAGTAATATAATACTTACATTAATATTAATATGCAACAAATATAGGAAAGAATATATGTATATAAAATAGATATGGTTAACAATTACTAACATTAATGCGGCTTACGTATCTCCAAGCGAATTTGAAATATTTCAAGGCAGATGTAATTCTAAGCTATAAAATTTCTAAGCAATTAAAGCGTAATATCGCAGGTAATTACAATAAAGAAATATTTAATCAGCGCAACTTATACGGCAATGCCAACCCTAATATGCCAAACGGGGCAACAACACACAATCGACAAGTGTGTCGTCATAACTCTGTCGTGGGCGGGTCACAACCATAAATGCGCTGCTGCCATGAATGGCCATTGACAAACGCTACCGATCGGTTGGCGAAATGAGAATGTAAATTAGAATTTAACAATAAATAAATATAAACAAGTCCGGTAATAGAAATCACAATAAACCACTTACAAGTATTCAATCTCACTGCCCGCTCTGTATGCATATTAAATAAATTCGCTTGGAAATTGAGCAGTAGGTTTGGTTTGAAATTTATTGGCGCATATGCGAATGTATGTTTGCTTTTATGAAAATGTTTACAAGCTCTGTCTATATTTGTAACACGAGCAAAATGCTTATAAATCTGGTCGTGAGAGCTTTTATGACACTCGGGAGTATACTGGTTTCTTTTCTGGTTCGTTTTACATTTTGCTGTCGAAAATGGCAATGGCTACATAAAGTTACCCTTTTAGTATTGTCTTTTAATTTGCCGAAAATTCGTGTTTCCGCTCGACTTCACAGCAAACATTATTTTATTTGTTAAATAAACGATTTCGCGTTTTATGATGCCTAATTCGCACTAAACATGTTATTTTCTGTAGTTTTATGTGATGTCTTCTAAGATGAAGATGAATAAAGTCTTCAAACGATTTTTAATGGAATTTTGGGAAAATACCTAACTCTTAGCGCAGTAGGTTTTAATGAGCATACCCTGATACTCAGCTACAAATTTGTTTATAGGAAAGCATAATATTTTTATAAGTTTATCTATGAGAAAAATACCTGATCTTAAATAAATCGGAAAATAATATATCAAATTATCATTCTTGAGATTACTGCAGATCATCAGATTCAATCGTGGTAATTTTTCGAGAAAATAGCTACAAGAAAACGTAAGATATTTAATACATATGTCGGTCTTCTAATAGTTCTATAGACTATAACCGCGTGGGCTGCGTAAACGGCAGTAAAGAAGAAGAATAATATTTCTATAGGTAGAAGCTTTGATAGGTATTCTAAAAATAAGAAAACCCTCACTTAAGTGCTAATCTTTCCAGCGGGCCATGTTTTTTATTCTGATAATGGAAGAAATAATCTCTATCAAATACGGTTAATTATTCTTTAAAGTTACCGTAAATATCACAAGCCGAAGTCGAGTGTTGTCTTGGTGAAAAAGTAATTATTTTTACTAAACAAGAGCGCTTTATTTGATCTCGTTTTCCAATCACTCGAAAAGCGTGAATCCCAAAAAATTCTGTCTAAAACCGTTAACGGTCGGCAACTGCTGCTGTCTCTTATACACATCTACAAAAAATTCTGTCTAAAACCGTTAACGGTCGGCAACTGCTGTGTCTTTTCATGTGTTCTGGATGACTTGTCCTGGAAAGTATAGGACTCACATATTATTATCATGACACGCCCCACGCACGAATTTTTGGCATTACCTTCTATTGAGATCTTCCAAAATGGCGTGCATTATTTGAGCTACTACAGTGACGACGAAATTCAGAAAAACGATGTACTCTTAAACTGACCCTGAACTTGCCTGTGTGCAAATGCAAAAGGTCCATGAAACTGCGAGGTCCTAACTAAACACTGTCCCTTTGAGACTCACGCAGAGAGACTAAAAAGGAAGAAAAGGAGGAACATGAGGTTCACACTTCTACGCACTATCAATTTCACTGTCTAGCTTTTGGCAGACTAAGGTTGAAGCATCATGGTTGGCATATATTCTACGTACATGGCGAATTGGCTTGAGTCAATTTTAGTCGTCTCAATAGACTTGTGGCTGGCTCTATGCGCTTTATAACGGGTGATCCAAATAGAGCTACTTTCTTCAATATTTTTTTTTTTTGGCATCTCGAGGTGAGTCGTGCCAAGCTTTCTTTTTATTTTTGTTTTTTGAAGCCCATTTCTGTATATAAGCAGCAAAACTGCCGTTCTTAGGACGAAGAGCGACCTGAAGAGATTCACGAGCTGTCATTTCATGCAGAAAGAAACAACGGAGGTTGAATCATCGGTTCATATTTTTTCAAAAAAAAAAAAATAAATAAATACAAAAAAAAAAAAAAAAACCCGTTGGAAGCGTATTGTCATTGGGTTAGCGCGCTATGACAACCGATTTTATGATGCCTGGTTTCCACAATACGACCGCACTTCCCACACTCGAAATCAATCAAAGGATTTATTGAAAGAACACTTCGATGAGCTACTTTCATACTTTGACGTTTTGGGCCGGTCGATTGCCCACCAAAATCTTGTTATATCACACTGTTAGACGTCTTCTTGTGAGAATTTAGTGCAACCGAAGTTAAAGTTTTTTCTTGGTTTTCATTTAGAATTTTCATAACTCAATAAAAAAACGAAAAAAAAACATAAAATATTTATCTAAAAATTTTTATTTTTGTTTTTATAAACATATTATAACTACCTCTACCTGTATGAAATACTTAGTACTACAACCCGAGTGAAAGTAACAAAAAATTATAAAAAAATATATTGTTTAAAATAGACATAGCAAAGGCACAGCAACTTAATTTACGCGCATTTAATTGACATTGAAATAAAAAGCCAACATTAATTATATATATACACACACTGGTAGAGAGCTTTACAAGCAGCGAAGATCGCACAGCTTCAGCTATTACACAGATAATTGCACGGCGATATGTCTATAAAAGCTTGCGCCCAACCTAAGCTGAGTTTATTTGCACAGCGCGGAAATCGTGTTCGGACGTAGTCAGCCGTATCCCCGGGAGCCGGAGTGAGCAAACGCCATCGAGCGTGAAATTATCGACAGTGAAAAGTGTGGAATTTATTTCAATTAAACTGAAAAGAAGAACTCAAAGAAAGAAGCACAGTTTAAAAAGAACATTCAGAGCAACAAGTAATCAAGCTAAAGTGCAAAAGATTTATTCCAAGTCAAAGGAAGGACAAACAAAAATTACACACATCCTTATGCTGTGTTCGGTGAAAAAAATAGAAGAATTTGCTACTTTTTCTGCCTAAGCCATGGCCGTTGTACCATCGTCCACAAATCTCAACGATTGGGATTATTGGGATTATCGACGACGCCTTTGGCGTGACTTGGATCTCGTCGACTGGGACCTGCCGTACTGGAAGCGTTTGGCACGCTTCAATTCCTCACCCGATCTGAGTCGTGTGATTGTGGGCAAGGATGGCTTTGAGGCGAATGTCGATGTGCATCCTTTCAAGCCTTACGAAATTCAAGTGAAGACTGTGGGCGACACCGTCGTGGTGGAGGCGAAACACGACAAGCGGCGAGACGGTGACAACTATGTGGGACGACATATAGTAAAACGTTTCGTCCTGCCACGTGGTTTCTATCCGAACGATGTGCGTTCAGAACTCTCCTCAGATGGCATCTTGACCATTAAATGTCCACCACCAGCGCAAGTCGAACGCAGCGTCTATGTGCGACAAGTGGGCCTACCATACCTGAGCATTAAGAACTGACGTGCAGCTAAGTGAAGACGAAAGGATGTTTCTGTATCTCGCAGTTGTTGTAATTAAAACTAGCAAACGAAAATTCGCTCTTTTTCTTGCAATTTATGTGGTTGTGTTGACAGAAATTGCGAAAAAAGCGGTTGAAAGCAGGAGCTGTTGTTAATCTTTCTTACTGTATGTGCTCGTATTTATATATGCATAAATATGTATTTGTAATCGTATGTGTTATAAGCTGGCGCACTACTAAATTGCGAAGAGTTCTTTGTTGAGTTTTACTTTTTTATTTTCTTTGCGAATTAAAAATCACTTTTGTTACTTTAAGTATTTGTTGTAATACAACAACACGAAAGCACTCGATTTATTTGCCATTTCTCCACATCTTTGTAATTAACAAATGCAAAATAATAATGAATGTAATTGTAGTTAAATAAAATTAATGTTTCTGAAACACTCAAAGGCACTATTATTCAAGAAAGTTTATTTCAGAGGTAAGAAGACACTTTAATAACAAAAATGGATATTTGTTATCATAAAATATCTACTATCTACACTTTTCTATGTGAGAGCCCATAACTCGAGATTCATAATTCTCTTATTAAGGATATATTTGCTGGCTCCATTAAGCGATATTCTCAGCGCCAATATATGTGTGGAACACAGTGATGCTATTAATGAGCACACCTAATGTGAAACCTATAGAGAATATATTTTTTGGAGTTAAAAAAATTCTATATCAATATTTTTGAAGAAAACCTTAAATATTTTTCGAGTTAGATGTGATCTCCGACGCCGCTGGAGCAAACCTTAAAAACATGAAACACATTAACTTCGGTTGCACTGATGCTACAATATCTTACACAAATACCACGATTCATTAAAAGAACCAATTCGTATGGCAGCTATATGCTATAGGTCTTGATTTGAACAACTTTTTCAAACTGCATCAATGTCTCGAGCAACAAGGGGTGAGACGAGAAAAAATCAAGCAGAGAACTAAAATCTAGAATTTGCACTGAAAAATGCTTACAGAGAAACTATGACTGTGAGCTAAGCCAAGCCAAATTTCATGAAGATATCTCGTCAAATGAAAACGTTTGGCTTTGAAAGTAATTGTATCTTGTTTCCGATGGCTCAGTTTGTATGGCTAGTTGGTGATCCGATATCGACAGTTTCGGAACGTGAACAATTTTTTGAAGAGAAAGAATGTAAGTAAAATTTCCTGAAAAACTGAGGGTGTAGTATGCGTATATACTGACAGACAGATGAACGGACACCACGAAAGTTTTGATTTTTGATCAGGTCAAGAAATCTGTAGGTCATTGTATGGAGAACTATACATACAAAGAATATCAGAAAAAATGTGTGCAATCACTCAAGCAAATTTAAAAATGTAGCTACGAGAAAATCGTATTTGAAGATAAAAGATTGAGTTAAGAAGCAATGTTTTAAATGGTTAAAAAGGAAAAACTATTGGTAATATTCTTTTAAATTTTTTTTATGTTATTTTTAGAGGTAAAATAAAAAGTTTATATTTTTTATTCCCACTAGGTGTGCTTCTTTAAACTTTTATTCTTGATATTTCAAATTTGCTGTCTTCTTTAATGCTGAAAATCTGCCGTTTTTGCGAGGGTGATCTTAATTCTCCATGTTTGTGGATAACTTTTGTAGAATTTAGGTTATTATCTTTAATCGCGTCATTTCAAAATTCTAATATGAAAGATACCAAACCAGAGATTTTAATCTGCCTTTCTATTTATGGTCAACATGGTGCGGAAGAACAATACATCTCGAAAATGACAGATATTCAGATGGATACAGACCTGGTGAAATTTGAAATATCAAACTAATGCTGCTGCCTGTGCGAATGACTTGTTGTTCTGTTGCAATTTGGATTTCTTACCATCAATATAGAATGAAGAAAATGTACTTTGTCCTTAGACAAAATTAAGAATGTATAAGTTTAACCACAAAAAAAAATAAAATAAAATCAAATTAAAATCTGTCTTGCAGAGGACTAAGATCTAGAATTTCCATTGAAAAATACTTATAGAGTAACCCTCACAGTCATGGTTACGCATAACTATCCAGAGAGGGGAACAAAAATCTTTGTGATTTACGTGAGTACCTGCCGACGCCGGCTTAACTTCACGGTGATTTATTTGAAGCACATAGATGAAAACAATGCATTGATCAGCGCCCCAAAGTATACATAAATGCATTTTGAACGTATTTTTTGGTTAGAATTGGTTTATGTAAGATAGGGGCGCCTTTACCACCTTGGTTGGGTACGAGGGCGATCTAAAACCTCTGCCGTGCTGTGGGTCCGGCACCCGGCCGCAGTGCAACTCCACACTGGATTGAATTTTTCAACACTACCTGCTTTTAGGTTTAAACCACAGCCACCACGAATCTCAACAAAGGAAAAGTAGGTAGTATACACAGAGCAAAACTCAGAAGATGAAAGAGGAGTGTTGTGGTAATGAATAGACTTTTTTTTCGATAAATGAGCGTCGCCATCAATTTTACCATCTAAACCGGTAATTCATGTAAGGGGAATAAATGTATTAAAGACAGACTTTCTTTTCTTACTAATTTTCAAAATAGAATTTATTGCATATGTAAAGAACAGGAAGCAATTAAGATTTTATTTGGTCCTAGTAAGACAAAAAGAAATCGTGTGACTATAAAATACTTTTCTTAAAAAGGTAGCATAGCAGATAGCGTAAATACAAAAAAAAATGTGAAAATGCGAAATTGAAATGCAAGCAGGCCTTGAAAATTCATTTTACCTCTGAACGCACACCGACAAATAGTCCGGTAGAAAATGTTTCGATAATAGCACCTACTAACTTGGATAGTTTCATTCAGACGAACGCGATCGAGAGTGTTTTCATTCATGTCGTAAATTTCGCAAATTGCGCTTTCAACTTGAATGGTTCTAAATTGAGTCGCGTATACGCGTAGGTGGGCGCGCCAGCAGCGCAATAACTGCATATTTGGCATGAAACGTGCGCAACAACAAACCCACACACATACATAAGCAGCAATATGTTGTTAACAATAACAAAATAAATATTTTGTTTTAGAAAATAAACCAAACAACAACAACAATATGAGAATTATGTTTACCAAGCAAAGCTATTAGAAATACTAGCGATTATGTTGAACTTAGGTGTTGTAACAAAAACAAAAACAATAGCAAACACAACTTACACACTATTTATTTGTGACACTTAACGCTTGAATGAGAAATAAATTGCGTCGCTTAAGGTCGAGCTTTCACGATTGGTTGTTTTGGCAGATGTGACCTGGTGGAATCGACCGCTCTTTGTTTGTAAACAAATTGTTCTCAATAAGGTCGTACAACAGTTAGTACAGTAAAGATTACATACATTTTACATTATAAATTATTTTGCTCTCACTTTTGTTTTTGGATGCAAATTGCACTACTTCTTAAAAAAATCTGAGGTTTTGCTTGAACCACTGTGGGTAGCAGGCAATGTAAATATTTATGTTTCTTAAGACTCAAATAAAATACAGGGTGAATTAAGAGTTTAGTTCAATTTGGAAAGGGAGACTAAAGCCTAAAGCTTCATACACTTTTCGCCATTGAATGTTTTTAGTATAAAATCAAGGGTCGGTAGGCCTCAAGAACAACCCATGCCAAATTTCTGGAAGACATCTCGTTAAATGAAAAAGTTTCCATACAAGCACTTGATTTCGATCGTTCAGTTTGTATATTAGCTATAGTGATCCGATATCCGCAGATACAACAAATGCTCCTTTCGGAGTAAAGGATGTATGGTTAATTTCAGATCGATATCCCTATATACCTAAACGCAGACAGACATGGCTAAGTAGAATCAGGTCACTATGATGATAATTTATTTATATACTGAAACATTGTGGCAACCTTAAGGAGCTACATGGGTTTACTCGGTTAAAAAAAAAAAAAAAACTTTTTCAATATTTTTTTTTTTTTYATAAAAAAAAAAAAAAAGAAATATTTTATKAGAATTTTTTATTGTTACAAGCATACACTATTCACAAAGAAATTATGATTTTTTTTTTTGAAAAAAATAAAAAAATAAAAAAATATTTTATGCCCCGAAAAAATACGTGGTTTAGTTAAAGCCTTAATTTAGAACTTGGACGAAGAAAAAAAAAACTGAAATTGGATTTTCGGCAGACTTTCGACGTCCACGTCTTTAAGCATTGTATCTCAAAGACCTGCGTAAAGTTTCATAAAGATCGGTTGAATAGTTCTCGAGAAATATTGCCAGCCGACTTCAAAAACACAGTTTCGAGAAAAAGGCGTTTAAAGGCGGCGAACTTAGCCTAGCTAGCCCCGAGCGCACAAGTTATCAAGGCTGTACCTTATTTTGGACGAACTTGAAATTAACGTCATCGAAAAAGCTTATGTGTGAGGATCATGTTCGGTGGGTGGCGTTTATTCCTCAAAACGATTCTGAATTATAATGCCCACGGGAAAGATATTGAGCAATAGAGAATGCGGAAATGATACTACCAAAACGATGTAGAAAAATTGGAAGATCGCCCTCGATGGCTCCTAGATATTAACTAATAAATCAGATTTTATCAAAAACCTGAATTTCTTTAAAATTACGCTAATTTTATAGATGATCTATATTCTTTTTTTATAAATCCGCAGTCCATGAAATTTTTAACAAATAATCATATATTGATATAACTAGGTTTTCTAGTCTTTCTATCATCATTTCAACCGTAAAAAAAAAACCCTGTAGATTAATTTTTTGAGCGTGGGAAAAATAAACGTGTTTCTAGCGTATCACTGCAGTGGCGCCGGGCATAAGAGGTAATAAGTACGACCAACGTAGAATTACGGCTTTACAGCTGCTTAAGTTATGCTTAAATCCATAACTAAGTAGCACTGCACGTAATATAAATGTACTTTAATTTCTTTAGTTTTTAGTACAGTATTTTCATAGTTGAACGGCAAAATGTGTTGGCATTTGTTTGGATTCAAAATACATACATATGTATGAAGTAGTTTGGACATGTTCTGCTGATTTCTAGAAAAACAATGTTTCCTAAAGCTTGGCCGAAATCGCAAACACCGATCTCATGGAGAACAAACACATGCGGTATATATTCCTGAAATGAGTTAAAAATCTTTAAAACAGAATGTAATTAATTTATCCGTTTGCTGCGGGTGTAGGTAAGTCGATCATTGCTTATACTTTAGAAAACAAGAAAAAAGATTACCTCGGCCACTATAATATCCTATATAAGGATATCTTGCCTTTCCTCGCAAGCGCTGCGTTTCAATGGTTCAGTTTGTATGGTAAATTGGTCTAATCTCAACAATTTCTTCGGTAATGCTAAATCTCTTGACTGATCTGATAACGGCGGTTCCGACAAATGAACAACTTCTTGGTAAGGTCGTATACATTGTGACAGAAAACACTCGGAAATTGTAGTTAAATTCCCCGAGCAAATGCCATTTCAAAAAAAAAAAAAAAAAAAAAAAAAAAAAAGGTATATATATATATATATATATTTTATTTGTTGGAAGACCTGTCTTTAATTACTATAATATCAGTGGAGCGTTATGAGTTTTACAATCGATAAAAATATCGAACAAAAAATTTCTCTCATATTTTGTATTCTTAACCAAATTTCTTGTACGGAATCGTTGAAAATGGTGGAAAAGGCTTACAGAGATTCAGTTTTATCGAAATATCGTTGAAGATATACCTCGTTCTGGACGATCTTCGACCACTTCAAGTGATGAAAATATTAAAAATTAAATATGGTGCTTGAAAATCGTCAGGCAAGTGTTAGAGAGATGGCAAGAGAGCTCGATATCTCTCGTCAGCCCGTTCGGATGAGTTTTGTGGATATTTTGGGTATGAAACGCGTTCTTGCTTGACTCGTCCCGATACAGAAGATTTTTATCGAAAAGAGTACGGTAAACAAAGCATGCTTGATGGTGCGAATTCCGATTTCACCACATTCATGGGGAGCATTAGATTTGCCGGCGAGATATGAGTTTATGAGTTTGACAAGCAAACAAATCAACTATAATCGGAATTGAGGAAAAAACCATGAAAAAGCCGCTCTAAAATCAAGGTGATGCTCATTCCTTTCTTTGATATTCGTGGTTTGATGCATCATGAATTTGTTCTGGACGGATAGACGGCCAATACGAACAAAATTCGCTGAAGGCGATCATAAAATTGCTTACAAAAAGTGTTTCGAAAACTGAAAAACCGTTGGCATGAATGTATTATGTCTTGTGGGGATTAATTTGAAGGTGACAAAATAAATATTGATGAATAATTAAATATTTTGCGTTTAATTTACAATTTCCGGGTATTTTTTTGTCGCAATGTATAAACAGACACACATACATGGCTTGATAGACTCAGATCGTCATCTATGGGGTGTCCGACGCTTTCTTCTGGGTGTTGCAAATTTCTTGGCAAACTTTGTTAGTTAGTTATCTTCAAAGCCAAGTTTTAAATAAATTGCTTTAACAAATTTATAGCCAATGGTCGATTTTTTGACCAGCAACTTTGAAAAATCGCTGAGTCGAAAATGAACGAGATATGTCCTGAAGGCAATAATTGTGTGTCATTTTGCATCTTTCTGATCTTGACTTTTCTTGATTTTTCTTTAACTAATTAATTAATTTTTTTAAATCTTATGGGATCTTCGGAAGAACCATTTTTCCACATTTTTTCAAAAAACTCGGAAAAAATAGAGACAATTAAAAAAAAAATGAAATCTTCCTAAATATTGTAGTGCTTGCCGCATACTTCACGCAAAATGTATTTTTCAGCAATATAGAATATATAGATAATAGTATAGAATGATAAGGAATGTGCAAAACTAACTGGTTGATAAATCGACCACCAGCCGAAAACGATACGATTAATATTTCCACTTCATTATTTTTGTGTCTTGTATCAATGTTCCAAATGAATTATGGCCATCAATATACTTTCAATTTAACAGAAACTCGCTTTGTCAAACTCTTGATTACGGAGTTCTTTCACAAATAAGTTGCGTCGTTTCATTAGAATTTTGTTCGTCATTCTTGTAAAATGTTGACCAAAGGAAAACCCATTTGGCTTCAAATGCTGGGATTATGTTCGTCTGATGGCTATTTGTTTTTCGTTCATTCCGTACAGTGCTGCAAATGAGAATCGAAATACAAATAACTGGAACTTAGGTGAAATGGTCTTACTAAAGTCATCCATGTGAACATTGTGTTGCGTTTGACAACTTCTTCACTTCTCACAAATTTATGAGTCACCTCACCTCTTTGGGATATTATGCTACAGAAACTACTCGTGACTGCACAGTCAACAGCTGTTGGATAATTCAAAGACGCCGCTCTGGAGAGTGTTCGTAAAGACAAAGTTGGAAATGGCATTAACAAATTAGAGAAGGCTCGTTGTTGTCAAAATTGTCACAAATATTTTGAGCATCATACCGTATTCTAGCTGAATGGATGAATTATTGATAGAAAAATAACTCCACCTCGCGCGCATAATTCTAAAAATGAAATATTGCAGATATCTTGAGGAACTAAATGTATCGAAATATAAAATATTGTGTCACATACTATTAACGAAATCATAATAATAATCATACATCATTATATGAACTATAACACAAATACTATAGGGAACTGAATCATAGCACTTGCGGGACCAAGAGTTCATCGGTAGCGTCGGCAGCAACCTGGATACCGTAAAGCAAAAGTAAATGGCAACGATGAAGCATTTCCATTATATGATTTTCTATGTTTAATGACTTTTTTATATCCACTCATATTTTCCGAGCACCGACAACCACTTATAGTGACATACACACACACTTGTACATATGTACAGACACACGATGTTGTAGCACTTCCAACGGAAAGTGTTAAAAATAGTTTTGTCACATAAATAGCGAAACAGCTTAGAGATCTTTGGCGCGATCGCCGGCGACATAAACAGCCAAACACACTTCTGCACCTTTAAATCGCAGCGCACGGCATGAAACGCTGAGGGCATCATGCAACACTTGGCGTTGTTGCTGCGTCGTGGAAGCTGCGGAGAGTCAAGGCAGCGGATCGCCGAGCGAAAATCCATGTTATGAATCATTTTATGATTTTCGGAGACAATGTTTCCTTGTTGTTTGGCTTTTTAGGGCGGCAGGCTGCCGATCAAGTGGTCGTGTGTGTGTGTGTGTTTGTCACTATATATAATATATGCTATTTGAAAGAAGTATCGGTGGTTGTGGAAATTCATGCGACGAAGTAAATCTTCAGTCTTTCCGTGGCCGTGACTAAGAAAAGTTGTGCGTAAGTTAACTGGTGATTTCCGATATCCTGTGGAAGTGTGAAAATATATAGAATTAGTGCTATGCAGAGAAAAGTGAAATAAATGTAGATTAAGTGTATATTTATTTATAGTATATGGTATTTCATTTGAAAAGAAAAATATATAAAAAATCAGATGGATTATTATTCACTTATTGCGCACTCACTCTGCTCTTTCAATTAAATACGTTAGTGCAAATTTAGATAATTCGTTTTCGTGTGTTCCACAATTCCCTCTTTTAAGCAGCAGCTATTTTTAATGCCAAAAGTTTAAAAAGATTTAAGTGTGTGCTATTTTCGTTTCAACATCTCCGCAGAATTCAAGGTGTCGCCAACCAATCTGGCAATGTTTTAAAATCGTTAACAGCCGCGTATTAGAGTGATTTTTCCCCCGAGTGGTTTGGCTTTTCGCTCGCTAAACTTTTGTGAGTTGGTTAAGTGCGAAGGATTAGCAGCATGGCTGTGCGCTGTCAACTCGTTTGGCTCGCGATCGTGGCATTAATTGGTGGTAAGTGTGCGCTTTCAATCATTGAATCTAGTTAGGGATTTTATTAACCCTTCAAGTGGCGCTGTGATCTCATTGACCAATTTAAACATTTATCAGACACTAGTATTATACTAAATTATGCACATTAAGCAACGGTTGTAAGTGGTGACAAGTAGATTTGTAAATAACGAAGAGCGAATGAAATATCTTTTAAGTGAATGAAAATGAAAGCAAAGGTTTTCATAATAGGTTTTTTTTTTGTTCGTCAAAAAAAGTCACTAAAAGCATCAATAAAAGCGTTCTAATTTTATTAAATAAAATAAAAACCGTTTTAGATATCTATACAATTCTTTACTAAGTATGCTCGATTTGTTTTGAACGGTCTCCACAGACACTCTTGCAGAAGTCGAAACGCTGAACCCAATTTTCGAATTCAGAACCAAATATAGTCTATACCATCCAACTTGAGCCAAAAAAAATTCGGTTATCATTTAGCGGCAGCGATTTCCATTCACACTAAAATTCCGACCTTGATCATCACAGAAGAAATACGATCCGATTGTTCTGCCGGTTTTTACAGTAAAACGGGGAAATGGAACTGAGATAAGGCTGAGGAATATTGAAATTAGTTTTTCTTAATAAATATCGAAGAGACCGTCGATTTTCAAGTGACTTAAGGTGTAGTAGCAATAAACAAGATCCATAAGACGGTGCGGGTTCATCAAGCTTTAAAGAGTGGAGGGCGAATTTAACCCTGGATGTGCTCGTTAGTCGATTCGACTAAAACTCATCGTGTTTTGCAAACAAGGGCAAAATAGCGAAGTCCGTCCAGGGTAAATTTGAAAGCATTTCGACCTTCAAAACCAAGTACAGAAAACGATTTAGAAGTGATATAATTGATGTTATTATTGCAAGAAAATCGATTGTTAAAGATTAATACAAGAGCTTTGATTTTGATTACACATTTTAGAACAAAATATTATAACTAGATGTTAAGATGTTAAGAAATAAGAAATAAGAATAAGGTTTTAATTAGAATATTGTGTGAAAGAGATGTTTTTGATTAATCTGTGTAAACACAATGTACTTGAAATCTAGTGGAGAAGGTAGACATGCAATAATCACTAAAAAATATAAATTTGACTCAATAGAGCGACCAGAGATAAACTAAATAACTTGTTTTTAACAAAGCACTAAATGTTGAAAATGATAGCGAGTTTAGAAATAGGCCTGGAATTGGAGACTACATGAATATAGGGTTAAGAAAGGTTAAGAATGTCTTTCTAGACCTTAAAAAGTTCCGAAGTTAGACTACGTATTGTCAATAAACCTTTTGTAGAGTAATCTATCTAAATTACGGACCTGTTTAGTGTAGTGCTGAAATTGAACGAAGGGAGCATAATCTTTTGTTAAACAAATTTTTCCCTATTTTTGTTTTGAATATTGTATTCAATATAGAAAATAAATTATCCCATTCACAACTCAAGAAGCAGATAGTTAAGTTTAGTAAAATCACGCAATGCAAAATTAAAACCTACTCCGTCAATAGATTTGACAGGAGCAAAAAGATAAATATCAAGCTCAAACATGAAAGGAAAATGACGAATGGTAGCTTCAGGAATGGAAGAATAACCATCAAGGAACCTAAGGTTTAAATATCGCTGAGAAAGACTAAGTCAAAAAAACGAACAAGACTATTGAATGAGAGCTAATTTGAACCAAATTGAGACAAGCCAGGCTATCGAAGAGATATAACTCGAGGGAAAGAAGGCAGGTCTCTAGGAACAACCTACAACGAACAAATTTTTTTCTGTTTTAACTTATTTAAAACCAGTGAGGAAATATTATTTTCATGCATCTTCGGTAATTTTTACGATAAGTGAAATTATTCAACAAAGAAGTTTCATTAAATATTTTGTGCGGAATCAAATTTCTGGTGCCGAAATCTTCCAAAAGTTGGAAAAGGCCTTCGGTGATAATTTTTGACCGCAAGTGTTTTGTCATCAACATCAACTGCTGATTAACACGTCAATAAAAAAAAGGGATTGGTGATTGAGAATCGACGATTAAGAGTCAGACATCTTACAGGCATTGTTGAAATATCGGAAGGATCAGTGCAAACCATTTCGAAAGATCATTCTTGCGCCTAAAAAAAACAATGAAAATACGATTGGTTCTAAATCACTCAATGTTTTTGACTGATCAAGCTGTCAACAAGGAATACTATTTGAGTGTTATGTGTCGTTCACGAGAAGCTATTCGTAAAAAGACGCCGGAATTATGAGCCGACAACTTTTAGTTTTTGCACCAACACTATGCACCGTCGCGTACTGCATTGCGTCTTCGTGAGTTTTTCCTAAAATTTCAATCTTCTTTCTAGATCAGAACAAACAATAAAACTATTTTCTAAATTAAAATTTATTTTTGTATACGCGTATTACAAAAATAAAATAAAAAAATAAAACTATCAAAAAATGCAAATAAAAAAGCTTGGAATTTCGTTATTTACGATTTTGTTGCGGCAAAGTGAGAAAATCATGTCAGCGAATTAAGAGAAAGAAATAAAGTAGATCAATATTGAATATGCCGGCCGGCAAGCACTCCACTTAAATCCACATATATGTATATGTATACGATGTATATTATATAATATATTATCTACACACATTATTTAATAATTTGGAAAACTTTAAGATATAAATCAGCATGGAAATTGGCTCGAAATTCTGAAATTTAACTGTGCATGTGTTTGTATGAGCTCTAAATATACATCGAGAGAACGTAAAGTGTTTCCGCTGGCAGTGAGTGGGTGTCACGCTTTTTTTGAACATCAATATCTCATTATGTTTATTGCTTTAAGATTATGCGTAAATGCTTTTGAAAATCAGCCTAACCTTAAATCAATATTTATTTTTTGTGCAATTTTTTTTTATTATTTGTTTCGAAAAGTGTCACTGGCGCGCCATGAGGACTGTGAGAGTGCGCCCTATGCGGAACATTCCACTGTAAAAATAATCAATGAAGAGGATGCTGTACGCGCCATATATGAATGCGAAGAGGGCTATGAGTTGAGTGGCAGCAACGAGTTGTTATGCGATGTGGATTCGGATCTCTGGGATGTCGAACCGCCAAAATGTGAAAAAGGTATGTAATAACGTTTGTCTATGATAATTAACTATAGTTTCATATTTAATTAAACTGGTTCATATCAATTCTGACACCTTGAAGATCACCGTCGTTCAGTCATAAAAGTTAACCGATCATTTTTTGTATGTACTATATTTGATGCGAATAAAGATATTCATAAGTTTTATGTTTTTTTTTCTGTTTTTTGGTGACCATGTTAAAATTTAATGTCGCATTTTCGATCTACTAGATTAACTAAGATTTTGAGAAACCGGTTAAATTCTGAATTGGGCGCATCGGACAACTGTAGCATATAGCTGCCATACAATCTGGCCGGTCAAAACCAAGAAAAATATATTTTTTTACTCTTTTATCCATTAAGCAATGCACTTGCGAAGAGTACTAGCTTTCAAAGTGAATGTTTGTGATATACGTGAGTAGCTGCCGGCGACGACCTAACTTCACGTTGCTTTTAAAAGCACATAAAAAAAGCAGACATTTTTTGGTTTCAAGTGGTCGGGTGAAATTGACATTTTTTCCACCTTGGTCGGGTTCGAGGCCGATCTGAAAGCTCTGCAGTGCTGTGGGTCCGGCAGCCGGCCTCTGTACGACTCCATACTGCATCTTCCAATCCTATGTGCCTTTATGTTTAAAGAAGGGGCCAAACCTAATGAGCAGATTGGAGCAAACTCCACGGGTTAACCACTCGCCGCGGTACCAGACTTCAGTCTTCGGTCACACCGTGTATTTTTCCTTTTACCATTTGAGCACTCAACAGACCCATTGACTGGTGACAGTTGTCGCTTGAACTTCAAATGTCTTTTCATTAGAAGGGAACTCATTCAAAATCTATAAGTAGTATCATTCCAAGCTGAGTATTAAGCACTATTTCTGACAAAAACTGTGATGAAATTTCTAGGCAAGGTAAAAATAAAGACATAGTCTTTATGGATTTTAGTCGCTTTTAACGACAGGCATAACTTATCGCGGGCGAATTCTATCCCCTGTCCGCTGGGGGAATATATAATATAAATTGGGATTACAGAAACTAAGGTTAGGTTAAGTTAAGAGGCTGCTTCTAGCAAGCATCTCACTTGCATAGCTTAGACCCTGGTCCGCTGCGATACCTTAAACTCCTATACAAACTATCGCAACGCTCTTGTTAATCGACAAAGTTGTTGTTTGTTGAGACGGCAAATGCGAATTTCGCCTATGGCTTCAAGTACGCGGAGTGTCCAGTAAGAACCCTTACGATTCTGACAATATGAATTTTGCTAAGGGTACGCAGTAAATCTCCTGCGTTCTAAAGGACATCCGATTGCAGAGGAGCTAGTCGTCGACAAGCGCCAGTGCTAGAACCCAAGATGACAATCAAGATCTAATGACAAGTAGTTCAGCAAATCTCATGGATTTTAAAGGATTTTCCGTCGCAGAGGAGGGACCAGCGCCAGTGCAAGAACGCATGACGCTAATGAAGACCAACCCTGACCCATTCCGAAGCGACCGGTGCAAGGGTCCATCCCTGGCTAACTTATCTGTTTTGTAATTGTCAAAGACTCCGTTACGACCGGGAGCGCAAACGTGTCTGATGATGAAGTAGCTTGAGGATTTGTAGTTTCTGAAGATTTCGCTATGATCGGGAACCCATAAAAAGTCTAATAATGAAGTAGCTTGGTAATTCTAGTGCGGACAGACACTCCCTAACTAGCTTTGAAGACTATCGGAGTGAATGTTCATACCTTGGAAGAAGCTGCACTACGTAGCAGTACATCTACCGCCACCTGAAAAACACTACAGTAGTCATTAGCTTAACGTAAGGATTGACTGGCAGCTTCCTTCTCCCTCCGACCTTCTCTCCTAGCTTCGACCCATCCGTGAAAACACTCATTAAGTGCGTTAAAATGGCATTGAGTGTTTGGCGAAATTAGTACAAATCTTCCAAACATACGTATACAAAAAGTCGCCTAAACTCAAATTTGTTTCCTTTCAGCTGGGCTCTCGAATGAGGTAAATGCTGAGCGCGCCAAAAAGAAGAAGCCGCAGAATATAATTGAAGACAAACGTATTTCAGCCGAGATGGCCGCCTCACTGGATATGACTTGCGTGCAGGCGAAAATTACAGCACCCGATATAAGGCATGGTTTCGTGCAGAAATACGATCGTCGGCGCAAAGGGGAGCATGTCTTCCTGGTGGCGCTTTACGCCTGTAATGATAACTTTGAATTGGAGGATGCCGACATAACGACATTATATTGCAGTCAACACAAATGGGTAGGCGATTTGCCGACTTGTGTAGCGTTGGGCGAATACACCGATGCGGATGAGGAAGGTGAGTGCGAACGGAATTGCATGGCGGACTATTTTTTTTTTATAAATACATTCCTTTCAACTGCACAGAATACGACGAGTATGAAGCGGTTGACGATGACGAAGACGAAGAAGACGTTGCAGAGGAATCTACCGATAATCGCGTAGCACCACCACCACCACCACCACCGGCTGTCGTGAAAGTTGAGGAGAACGAGCAAGAAATTAGCAATGAAATTGAAACTGTGGCGCACGAAAATACCGCGCAAGAAAGTGAGAGCGCCGCTCCGTCCAATGCTGAGCCTGACGTGCCGGTTACCGATGTCAACATTGTTGTTGCACCCACACAGGATCCATATACACCACGTTATCTCGATGACAATTGCGGCGCCGATAAAGGTGGTTGTGAGCAAAAATGCGAGCGTTTGCTTTTCCCGGGCGAGAATGAGCCGCGTCTGAAGTGTTCCTGCTTTGATGGATTCAGTTTGGATCCCAACGACTACGCCAGCTGTCATGGTGAACTTGGAACGCTATAAAGTGAAGCTAAGTATTGATGTTATCTTTTTTCTTTTAGATATTAATGAATGTGAGCTGGATAATGGCGGCTGCGAGCAGGTTTGCAACAATCTACCCGGCTCTTACCAGTGCGCCTGTGAGCAGGGTCTGCAAATCAATACGCTGACGGGTAACACATGCATCGGTGAGTGTCAACTAACATGCTCATCAATCTAACTGTAATTTGTGTTGTAGTTTGTAAACGCTTCATATGTCATTTATTTCATACACTCGCATGTCACATCCGTCACGCGCTAAACTCCCACCAACTCTTCCATTGTATTGCAACCAAAACATCTGTCACACGCGCTCACCCACAACACCCTCACGCATATCCAAACTTGCCTCAGATATCAACGAGTGCTTGTTACGCAACGGACATGGCCCGTGCCAAGACACCTGCCACAATGAATGGCGCAGCTACAGATGCTCGTGCGAAGGTCTAGCCGGCACGCAATTAGCCGACGATAATCACACCTGCAACGATGCTGGCGAGTGCGCCAACGCCAATGGTGGCTGCTCACATCAGTGCCTCTCATCGATGGGGCGCATCTATTGTCTGTGTCCGAGCGGCTGGCTGATGTCGACGGACGGAAAAAATTGTGAAGGTGGGCCGCGTTACAAGCTTGGAAGGTCGATATGACAATTGCTTATTCACATTAAAGCTGGTTGAGAGTAGAAAGTGTTAAAATTCATGCTAAATGCTTACTCTGCTCACCACTAATTATACGCTAGTTATTGCTAATTAGTCCTATTTTTGCTGAAGACCGCATTAATTTCGCTTTTTTGCAGACATCAACGAATGCGAGCAACCCGAAGTGGCTGCACAATGCGCCGGAGGTTGTGAGAATACGCACGGCTCCTATCGCTGCATACCGGCGCTGAATACGCCTGAAGATGGCGCAGAGGCGACTAACGAAGTTAAAGCAGTAGAGGAAGATGACAAAGAAGTGAAGGAAGATGACAAAGAAGTGGACGAAGTAGAAACAAAAGTCGAAAGCGATGCCAACGCAGGGGAAGAAGGAAATGAAGACGATCAGGGCATACGTCGCATTTCGGAGAGTGGCCCTATTTGTCCGGCCGGCTATCGCGCGGGCGGCGAGAACTCAGACAATTGCGTAGATATTGACGAGTGCGCTGAGGGCACAAGCGGCTGTGAACACTGCCTGAACACCGATGGTTCGTACGAGTGCACCTGCCCCGGCGGTTATGATCTTGCCGAAGACGAACGCACTTGTGTCGATATTAACGAGTGTGACGTTCTCGTAGAGAGTGAAGACGATGCGCAAGCAGTGCCTACTAAACTGTGTACCGGTGGTTGTGAGAATACGATTGGTTCGTTTATTTGTACTTGTGGCGCTAATGAGCATTTGCGCGAGGATCGACGCACTTGTGTGGCAGACACGTGTCAAGATTTGAATAATCCACAATTGAATAAGACACGTTGTGCGCATCAGTGTGTCGATTTGCCGAGTGGCGTTTATGAATGCGTTTGTCCAGCGGGTTACAAGTTGAGTGATGACTTACACAACTGCGTGGTGGCTGAGAGCGTATGCACCGTGGCGGGCGGCTATGAAAGTTGTGCGCCCGGCGTGTGCGTGCCGAGTGAGGATAACAGCGTCTTTAGCTGCCAATGCCCGTCGGGTTATGTGTTTGAGGCGAATCGCTGTCAAGACATCGACGAATGCGCTAACGGAATGCACTGTTCACACGAGTGCTTCAACAATTTGGGTTCGTATCAGTGTGGCTGTCCGTTGGGCTTCGTTTTCATCGAGGGCAGCAACGAACATGTCTGCGCTGATGTCGATGAGTGTGCGGCGACACCGGATGTTTGTGGTGCTCTGAATTGCGTTAATAAACCCGGTGGTTTCGTCTGCTTATGCGCTGATGGCAGCGAACCGGACACCGAGAGTGGCGCTTGTCATATCGCCGATCCCTGCGAAGCACATCAGTGTTCACACCACTGTATTGCTGAAGGTGTGGGCTTCAAGTGCATCTGTCCGGAGGGTATGTCATTGGCTGACGATGGTTTACACTGTGCATACAAAGATATTTGTACCGAGCAAAATAATGGTTGCGAACATATTTGCAAGTCGGAGGAGGATGGTGCTTGTGCCTGTCGCAGCGGTTATGAATTGGCTGCTGATGGCAAATCGTGTGCGGACGTTGACGAATGTGAGATCGGCAATGGTGGTTGCCATCAGGTTTGCAAGAATTTTGCAGGTGGGTACGATTGCGCCTGCGAACTGGGCTTTGAGTTTCTCGATGGTCCGCTCAAATCGTTTTGCTTCGACGTGGACGAGTGCGCTTTGGGGCTGCATAATTGCGGCGTGGGTATGCTTTGCGAAAATCTCAACGGCTCGTACACTTGTATATGTCCACCTGGCTTTGCATTGGGTTTGCCGCCGGTTTATGCTACGCTGCGCGCGCTACTCTCATCCATACAACCGGCCAGCTCATTTGCCACAACTTCATCTATCATTTCAACATCAACCATTTCAAACATACAAAATTCATCACCATCATGCTTAGATATCGATGAATGCTCCATTTTGAACGGAAATTGCTCACATTTCTGCATGAATTTTCCCGGCAGCTTCCAGTGCTCCTGTCCGCCTGGCTTTACGCTAAGCTCGGTGGATAATCGCACTTGCTTGCTGGTCAATGCTTGCTTACAGAACAATGGCGGTTGCACGCATGCGTGTGACTTTTCACACGGTGTGGGTGTGCGCTGCCGCTGTCCGAACGGCTATGCTTTGGCTGCTGATGCGCACACTTGTTTGGACATCGACGAATGCGCACGCGCAAATGGTGGCTGCCGGCAGCGCTGTTACAATACACCTGGCAGCTTTGAATGTGCTTGTAGTGCGGGCTATGAATTGTCGCCGAATGGTGTCGACTGTGTCGATATCGACGAATGTGCCAATGGTTTTGGTAATTGTACTTTTGTTTGCGTAAATCTTCTAGGTTCCTACGAATGCGGCTGCGAGGGCGGTTTCCAGTTGGGTGATGATCGTCGTACTTGCATAGACGTCGACGAATGTGCGCTCGGCAGACACGACTGCTCGCACGATTGTGTCAATGTGGAAGGCGGCTATGAGTGTATTTGTCCGGAGGGCTATCTGTTGGGTGAGAACAAAGCGACCTGTTTGGATGTGGATGAGTGCATTGCCAGCGAACATGGTTGCAGTCATGGTTGCGACAACAAATTGGGCAGTTACGAGTGCACATGTCCTGTAGGTTACACATTGGCGGCGGATAAGCGGAACTGCATTGCAACAACTCCGTTGGAAGTTGATGTGCGCACCGATGACCTCGACACACTGGATACCGCTATAATAGATGTCTGCCTACGCGATAATGGTGGTTGCTCACATATTTGTAATCCAGAAACGGGTTGTTCTTGCCCAAGCGGACTCGAGCTCTCCGTAGACAGCAAGACCTGCGTGGATATTGATGAATGCGCCTACAATAATGGCGGTTGTGCGCAGCTATGTCATAATACAGCTGGTGGCTTTCAATGCCTTTGCTCGGATGGCGTAACTCCCGACGATGGTGTAAGTTGTGTGACAATTTGTCCGCCTGGCTTTGCTGTGAGCTCAGTGAATCCCAACCAGTGTGTGGATATTGACGAATGCGCTACACCTGGAGTTTGTCAGTATAACTGTCTGAATACCAACGGTTCGTACGAGTGTGTGTGTCCTCCTGGTTATGCGCTCCGCAATGGTCGCGATTGTGAGGATATTAATGAGTGCTTGTTGGACAACGGTGGCTGCGTCGGCGGTGAATGTATTAATCATATTGGCAGCTTTCAGTGCAAGTGCTCGTTGGGCTATCGTTTGTCTGGCGATCGTCGCACATGCGAACGTTTGCTTGAGTCACGCGATCAGTGTACACCTTTTACGGCGCTGCCTAACGGTGACTTCCACTGCACGAAATATCGCCACAAGCGCAAGCATTTCTATAATACGCGCTGCAAAGTGTGGTGCAACCAAGGTTACCGCCTGGAAGGACCCACCCAACGTTTCTGCAATGCTTCCGGTCAGTGGGATGACTTTGAGAGTCGTTGTGTGCGTAAGTATTAACAGCAGTTGTTACAAGATATATATTGATATTTCTGCCGTGCTACAGCTACTACTTGTCCCCGTCTAAACCAACCTAATAACGGCGGGATTGTACCCGCTGCCTGTACAACTGGTCATGCAGTCATTGGCGAACGCTGTCAGCTGCGTTGTCAGCCCGGGTATGTGCACATCGGCTTGAGTGTTGTCATCTGCACCGCGGAACTGACTTGGTCACCCAATGCCACCTTCGAGTGTGTGCCATTGGCGAGATCTCCTTTGTTACCTACTTTACCAGTTATTGGCGCTCACCCTCGTCTACCTTCCGTTGGCGTCGATGACTTCTTCCATAGACCGATATTACCACCAGTGAGACCACCAACTGGTTTTGGTAGTTCCGTTGCTTCACAACGTCCCTACATTAAATGTCCGCGCAATACCACCGTTTTTCTGGCCGATGGCGCAACTACCGCCCATATTATTTTGCAAAAACCTATCACTAATATGGATTACCGTTACATTGAATCTGCGCCGGCTTGGACGCGCAATATGCAAGCTCATTTAGGTGCTGGTCAACATATTGTGACATTCCGTGGTCAAGATCCCATTTCGGGTAGACGCGCCAGATGTCGCACCATCATCAAAGTGGAGCGTGCTGTTTCGCCCAGCGTGAATTTCTGTACGCGTTCCTTCGAGGTATCGTTGAGTCCGAATCAATTGCAACGTTCGGTGGTGTGGGAAGAACCGCGCTTCGAAAGCACACTGGGACCGCTCAAAAAACTCTACAAATCGCGGGTAAATATGAAATAGTGGTAAAAGTGTATGTTGTATATGGACTTATTTATCTGCTGTTATAGATACCCGGTGAACTCTTTAAAGCTGGCGTACACCCGGTATACTATGAGGCAACTAATAAACAAGGCATTACCGCTCGTTGTGAATTCCAAATTCTTGTAAAAGGTGAGTGCTTTACATGTAATTCCTATGTTTAAACTAAACAATGCAATTTCTCTTTAGAAGCCAACACCGCAACCAGCAATTCCTTGTCTTCATTTAACCCAAGCTACCCAACAGCAGTGCCCACAGCTCGGTTAGCACCCGCACCTTTAATGCGTCCACCGTCACCGCGAGGTTTACAAGCAAAATTACTGCCCGGTCATGAGTCGTTTGTGATGTGCCCCGGTCGTGCGCCGGTTAAGGTTACCGATGCCCAATCTGTAAGTTATTTTTATCCCGAATGGCTGATTCGTGTACGCTACACTTGGCATAAACGACCTGCATGAATTTAAACGCCGCAAACATTGCTTGCTCTAGTGTTGTTGCTTTTCTAATCTCATTCGCTGCCACATGCATTTATTCGATTATTATATTAATTATATTTTATAATGAACAGGTGACTTTAGAATACGGCTGCGTCTTGAAAAATATACGCCGGGGATCGGCGCGTCATCACGCCCACCGCCGTTTGATCGCCACAAATTGGTCCGATTTCACTGCCTTCTAAACGAAGTAGTAACTTAAGTTTGAACCTTTTATAATGGAATTTATATTTTGTACTTATTCGTAGTTAAGTCAGCGATGGCCAGTAAAGTGTATTTAAACAAAAACAGCTTTTGTATTTTAAACTTAACTTTGTATATGTAATCATACAGTTTGTATTCAATAAAGAGAATAATCATAATGAAAATGTGTTTGAGAATCGGTAATTCATTTTGAAAAATGTGGATTCCTTAGATCTAGCAACCGATGGTTGTGTTTCCGGAAAAAGGTGTCTGACGGTGACAGAAAACCTAAAAATTGCAAAATTATCGAAAAACTATATTTTTTTTGTAAATAAAACAAGGCAAAACAAGTGTGGAAGGGCTAAGTTCGGGTGTCACCGAACATTTTATACTCTCGCATGATAAAGTGATAATCGAGATTTCAGTATAATAATGTATATTTTATTAAATAATATTACAATTTTGAAAGATTTGTTAAATTATTTTAATTCTAGGTTAGGCACTGAGTTCTTCGTTTTCGATATCAGGGACCTTGAAAAGTTATAGACCGATCACGACAATTTTTCCACAAGGGATACCTCAGCTCAAATACCGTATTTGTGTAAAGTTTCATTCCGCTATCATCATTGGTTCCTAATGTATATATTATACAGAGAAGGCATCAGATGGAAATCAAAATAGCGTTATATTGGAAGAAGGCGTGGTTATGAACCGATTACCCCCATATTTCGTACATGTCATCAGGGTATTAAGAAACTATTGTGTACCGAATTTCATTGAAATCGGTCTACTACTTCGTGAGATATGGTTTTTGGTCCATAAGTGGGCGACGCCACGCCCATTTTCAATTTTTAAAAAAAGCCTGGATACAGCTTCCTTCTGCCATTTCTTCCGTAAAATTTAGTGTTTCTGACGTTTTATGTTAGTTGGTTAACGCACTTTTAGTGATTTTCAACAAAACCTTTGTATGGGAGGTGGGCGTGGTTATTATCCGATTTCTTCCATTTTTGAACTGTATTTGGAAATGCTCGAAGGAAACGACTCTACAGAGTTTGGTTGACATAGCTATAGTAGTTTTCGAGATATGTACAAAAAAGTATGTCCCTCCCTAATTTCACTTTAATATCTTTATTTATGGCTTAGTTATGACACTTACACTTTATAGGTTTTCGGTTGTGGGCATGGCAGTGGGCCGATTTTGCCGATCTTCGAACTTAACCTTCTTATGGAGCCAAGAAATACGTGTATCAAGTTTCATCATGACATCTCAATTTGTACTCAAGTTACAGCTTGCACGGAGGGACGGACAGACGGCCAGACAGACGAACGGATAGACAGGCATCCGGATTTCAACTCTACTCGTCACCCTGCTCACTATGGTATATATAACCCTATATCTGACTCTTTCAGTTTTAGAACTTACAAACAACCGTTATGTGAACAAAACTATAATACTCTCTTTAGCAACTTTGTTGCGAGAGTATAAAAAGTGTATGCTTAGGAATGTCTTAATAAATCGAATTATTATCTAAAACCTTATTATAGGGTAGGCCAACTTTACTCCATTAAGGGAGTTCTGGATTGACCAAAAAAAATGGTAGTCCAATGGTGCAAGGTCAGAGTTACATGGTGGAAGCATCAAAACTTCCCAGCCAAGCTCTCCATCAAAGATGTGTGTGGTCTAGCTTTGTCATAAAGACGAAGCCTTTTTTGTTGATCAGTTCTGGCCGTTTTTCTTCTATTGCTTGCTTCAGTCTCATCAGTTGTTGACAGTAAAATGTAGAATCAATCGTTCGACCAGACTGGAGCAGCTCATAGTGGATGATTCTTTTCCAATCCCATTAAATACTCAGCATAACCTTTCAAGGCGTCAATCCTGTCTTTGCGACCATTTGTTGAACTTTACCACGCTTGAACCATGATCTTTTTCACGCATTATTGTAGTATTTTATCCACTTTTCGTCTCCTATTATCCGCTTCAGAAATGGTTTGATTGCATTTCGTTTCAGCAAAGAATCGCATATGTTAATTCGGTTCATTAAATTTTTCACAGAAATGAATTGGTACCAAAATATCGATCTTCGTTTAATAGCCAGCCTTTTTCAATACCGTTCAATTATTAATATTAAGTTCTGACTGTCCTGGTCAATATTTTCTATAATTTCATCGACTTTTTCAACGATAGGTCGCCAAGAGCAAGGTGCATCTTTCACATCGAAATTTCCATAACGACAGCGAGCGAGCCATTGTTGTGCTACACGAACTGTTATAGCATCGTCGGCGTAAACTTCACAAATTTTGTTGGTAGCTTGCGTGGCATTATTTCCTTTTTTATACAAAAGTTTCAAAAGCAAATTGTTTCATGATTTTCACTCATTTTTGAACAGCTGTAACTTTTTTCAACTTCCCCGAATTCAGATTTCTATGGTTGAATGAAGCTTAAAATTTCACCTTTTCCACACTGTACGCAATATCTTTCGTAGCACGGACATCTATTGACAAAATACGAAAAACCCTTTTAGAGTACTCAATATGTCTCTTTATACATTACGGGACAGATACCAGGGATCTGTCTGATTCCAAACTTCGACAGCAATATTGTAATCATACATTTTCTATAATTCTATTATTACAATATTTCCTAAACCTAATTCTTTTCATTCTGAGCTCGTTTTTTTTTACGAGGTGGGTTCCAAATCCTTCGCACAACCCAGGTGAGGGATGATTTGCCTTCTCACATTCAAATAGATGTTTTTTGGCTACCCAGAAAATACTTGGTCTAAGTTTGAAAGTCGTGAGCTACTTGTGCCAATTGTAAAATAATCGTTTCTGACCACTCCCAAGTGAATGGCGATCACAGAACTTTCCTAACTTGCGTAAACTTCTACACATGCCTTTATCATTCTATGACTTTGTATGTAGTTCAAGTATTAAGTTCTTTTGTTAGTTAATTATTCTTCGAAATTTTGAACTGTTATTTCATTACGAATGGACATTTAATACCATCATCGTTATTCAATCACATATCATTTGTCTTGATTGGGTAATTTTAGAACAACGATAGTACTACGTGGCAAACCCGAAAAGTGTTTCGCACTATTCGCGATGTCAATCCGAATTATTGGTATAGGGCTAGAGGAATGATTGACCAGATTTCCTAATTATCATAAAAAGATTCTCTCCAAACTTCAATGCTAAATCTCACAGATTCACCGATATTTGCGGTAAAAAGTCAGCCATAGTAAGATAGAGAGGGTTATCATTTATTTGCTATACACACATATTTTTATTCTACATATCTATTTATAACACTTACTTCCGTCCACTCAAAAGTATGTTATCTAAATTTTTCCTATCTTTACCAAAAAACATTTAACATGGTTTTAGGCGCAACAAAAGTCGTTGATGAGTCTCGCTTATCTATGAAACGAAGTGTTTGATTTATTTTTTGGTTTATGTTTATATATATTTATATACATATATACATACATATGTACATATATGAATGTAAATGTTGTGGAAAATTGCATCAGCTCTTCTACATACAAACAAAAACAAACCATTAAACCATTTTGTAGCTATTAAGTCATGCGAGCTACTTATTTGTCACGTTTGTACTATATATCTACAAGCATACATATATGTATGTATGTATATGTACACACACATGCTTTAAGTTTACAGGTTTAATCTTTCGGTTATTTTTTTTTTTTTTTTTTGGGGGAATGCTTTGTTAACTGTGTAGCTAATTACAGAAGTATTTGGAATAGCAGCAAAATGTTTGTTGGAAGTAGTTTGAGCATACGTATGTATATACTTGCTGAATACACACATATGTATATGTATATTATCAATAGAGTTCATTAATCCTTCATTGTTTAGCATTATCTGTTGTTTGCTATTATTAAAAGGCATACATTTTAAATAGTGCATGCAAAGATAATTAATAATAATTAGTATTAATAAATATATTTGGGTAGAATTCATATTTATAAATAAAATGAGCAATAAACGAATATATTTACTAAACATTTTTATGTAAATTTATTTGATTGATTTATTTAATTGATAAAAAAACGCAAAGTCTCTAAGTTATTCTGAATATAACATCATTCAAATGGCCTCCACGAATTTCCAAAGAACTCGATTAACCCAATTTTCGAATACTTTTGAAGAGTCTGTGTTATTGCCAAAGATCAATGAGTTTAGAAAAAACCCACAGGAAGTAGAAGTAGTGGTCTTGAATCACAACTTCTTGGAGGGCAGTCAATGTCACAATTTCTGGAAATAATCGAATTTCATCGAACACTTTAACTTTAACAGAATAAAAACAAGAAAAAACGTTCACTTCAGTTGCACCGAAGCTAAATACCCTTCACAGGTGCACTTCTGTTAGTAATTATGTGTTCAGTTTGTATGGAAGCTATATGCTATAGTAATCCGATCTGAAAATTTTTTTCGGAGATTATATTATTACCTTAAGCAGTAATCCAAGTCAACCGATCTGAACAATTTCTTCGGAGATTATATTGTTGCCATAGAAAATAACTTTTGCCAACTTTAGTGAAGATACATTGTCAAATGTGAAAGTTTTCCATACAAGAACTTGATTCCGATCGTTCAGTTTATATGGCAGCTATATGTTATAGTGGTCCGATATCGGCAGTTCCAACAAATGAATAGCTTCTTGAAGAGTAAATGGTGTTTGAAAAATTTCAAAACGATATCTTAAAAACTGAGGGACTAGTTCGTATATATACAGACAGACAGACGGACATGGCTAAATCGAATCAGCTCAACATACTGATCATTTATATATATACTTTATAGGTCTCCGACGCTTTCTTCTGGGTGTTACAAAGTTCGTGACAAAATTAATATACCCTGTTCAGGGTATAATTACTAAAAAATCGGTGAACGGATAGGTCTATATTACCTCAAGTAACACTTTCTGTCTAATTATATTTAATTGTCTGTAATTTAAACGAAGTCAGTAGATCATTCTACTTAAAATTTCCATGTTTTTCTCGCCCATTGATAACGTAGGACTGACTACTGTTGATTGACAGAAGATTTTTGCTTCGTTATTCCGGTTGTGAGAATGCTTATTAGACTAGGCCTTAGTTCAGATGTTTGATTAGACCGCAATTAAAACTATAATAAATTATTAAACTAAATTACGTAAAAATTCATTAAAATATTTGGCATTGTATTTTCCATAAATTGCTTTCGCTAGAGTTTTCTAGTGGTAGTTATATAAGAATATAAGGGCTCTCTAAAATGTGGTCTTAAAGGAGAGAGAGTTGGATAAAATGTAATGGTATTTGGTACTTAATAATGCAATATACGCAAACTAGGTTACACGTTTTTTTTTTGTTTTTTGTTATTTAACTTTTATTACCAAGTAGACTGAAAAGTTTAAATCCTTAAAATTAAAGTACGTTGACAAAAATGAATTTATTTGTTCGACCAACGCGAAGTATGTACCGATTATGGCAATTCTCGAACCCTTCAAAAACTCTTTTGTGCTAAGTCTTGACTTTCGCTTCAAAAAAGGTAATTTTCTAGGTGTTTAACTTCCCTAATTTTCTTTCAGCGAACATTTTCTTGAAAATTGCGATCGGAAAACGCCTGGACGCCACGTTCGAAGAACATGATAGATGCTCAAGAAATGCTATGCTCAATTCACATAATTTTCCCATCGATTTTGTGTGTTTCTGACTCGTCTTTGCTTGCGATCACAGCGAATGCTTTATTCAGAATTGAGAACAATAATTTCTTTAATTTCCTGAAACTTCAATTTCCAACCAAGAACTGTTGTTAATTTTAATTTTACTGCTAAAGTATACCGCCAGCTTGACTTAAGCTTATTCTATTGCGTTATTAATTATACGATGTGTCGATTTGAGATTATTAATGCGTAAAATATTTTTTATTGCCTTCACAACTTCATTTCATAAGCTTCTTCGTAGCATGCGAGAATCACTAAGATCCATAAATAAATAGTTTTATGAGTCGCTCGGAATATTTCATTGTTTAAAAGTTTGAAATATTGGCTACGTGATTCAAGAAACATAAGCAAATGCTGAGTAATGAAAAATCAAGCCTCCAAGTGCTTTCGGTCGGCTCTTCGAAAAATTTTTTTTAATGATTTATTTTAATAATAGAAGAATGGTAATATCAATAATAAATTGCATCAGCTGAAAGTTTTGCTTACAATATTACATTTACAAAGGAAATACCGTCATGTATATATAGGCTTCTAGGTATATACATAACAATCTCGGTAGAAGCTTTTGACTAAGTTAAGTTTTCAGAAATCGCTGTGGTTCTAAAGTGATCGGTCATTATTTTCTAACAACGGCGTTAGTGATAAGAAAACTCAAAGTTATTATTTAGACTTGCTTATATTCCTTTTACTTATTTAAGATTCATATAAGAAGTCGTTGCTTGGCAAAAACATCAAGTTAATGAAGTTGACTATCGAACGTGAAATTGTAGCATTATCGGCCGATGTAAGCATGAAAATCGTCCAAAATTGGGTTTAGCGTTTGGACTTCTGAAAGCGTGCACGTGGTGGCCATGCATCCAATGTACTTTCACAGGAATAAAGTACTTCATTGATATCCCAAACATGTTTGGGGTTATTTAAAACTTTTGTAGCGCTCTTATTAACCTGTGATAATAATTCCCGCAATATTTATAAAACAACTCACTAATAATAAAAAAAAGAGGTTACAACTGTTTCGTTCCGTTAATTACTTTTTTGGTGTGCAGTTCATTGCAATGAAAGGACCAAATAGTTTATCACAATAATTTTTTTTTTAATATTTGTTGATAAATTTGAACATAACAAGAACATTAATTCTTGTTGAGAAACTGTGTACATTTATGGGAGATATATAGACAATATGAAAAGTATATACACAGCTACACACAGTATTAAAATTACTGGTAAATTCTTACCACAATAATCTATTTTGGACTATTTTCTTCAAATAAACAAAATAACAAAAACAAATTAAACACAAATCAAGCTTAAAATCAGGTGATTTATTCTTATGTAGCTCTATTGTTTTGGACCCCCAGCAGCAACATTTTTTCAACGTAATTGCTTCAAATTATTTCCACAACGTGTTTTTGTTTTGATCTATAAAATTCCGGCTTAAAATCGGCTATTCAAAATATGTTTTTATTGTGATAACAACGCACAGCTTACCTTTGCGTCACATGTACCAAAACAAAAACAGCGCTGTCTAAATTTGTGATACAGATTTAACGAACGGGATTGAAAGCTGCTAGTTTTTCTGAAATTAAATTTTTTTTTGGTTATACACAATTATACAAAAATAGACAGTAGGTTGTATCATTTTCGGGAAAATTTTGTTTTTCAATTAAAAAATAGGTTGACCATTTTTAAGAAATTAAAAATATAATAAAATAATATTAAAATTCTGTTGCTGTTATTGTTGTAGCAGCAGAATTCTGTCGAGTTGGCCGATAAAAATCCGCGTCCGTTCCGCTTATCTTTTCTTCTTCTTGATTGGCGTAGTCACCGCTTACGCGATTATAGCCGAGTTAACAACAGCGCGCCAGTCGTTTCTTCTTTTCGCTACGTGGCGCCAATT
>NW_017534407.1:3414196-3474479 GCF_001853355.1 Bactrocera latifrons
GCTAAACAAATCTTAATCAAAATTTGCACAGATCTTCAAGAAACAATTTGCAAGGTCTTGAATGAAGGATCAACAAAACAAAAAAAAAAAAAAAAAAAAAAATGTACACAAATTTTCACCAACATTTTAATTTTATGTAAAAGCGTTTTTTTTATTTTTACATCGGATGAGTCTGTAAGAAGTTCTGCTAGTTCTGCTGTCCAAGGAATTGTCGGAAATAATTCCGAGGAAAAACATGTAAACTCTTAAAAAGTAGAAATAATTATAAAAAATTTGATTCCATTGTTCATCACCTCATAAATATATTTACGGAGGTATTACCAATAAAGCTTTAAGTGGATTGGTCTAGACGTTCCGAAAAAATTTTCATCACCGACTCTGGAAAGAACTTTTTGAAATAATTCGGGAGCAATTACTTTCCAGATTAGCTTTAAATCGAAATATATTCTCAAATATATGTACTCGTACATTCGATATATATCAAAATATCGACCTTTTGAGTTTCACAACGATATAACTGCTTAAATGTCAAGTTACGAGAAAAGAAAAATAAAACACATTTTTTCTCATTCATATGAAAATGTACAGTTAGGAATACGTAGTACATTATAATATGAAGGGCTACTGTTTTCAAAGTTTTTCTTTCTTGAAAGTTTTAATTTAATTTATTTGTTTTTTGTTAAAGCTGTCCAAAAACGACGCAGCGTAATAATTGTGTGGTAGACAAAATAATAATGGAATAAAAATACTTTCACTTATTATAATGCAACAGATTTGGGCCGCGTTTTTGTGCCGCTTTTCCACCACATTTTACTTTTTCAGTGTGAAGCCTGCTTTCAACTACTCCTGTTGATCTCTCGTTGGAGTTTCATTTCATGTGAACTATTTTTGCAACATTTTCGTAAGATTTTTTCAATAGTCACTATTTTAGCGCTTACGAATTGGGCAGGCATAGCTACTTTGCCGCACACAAGTACTATACACCGGGGTGCCGCAACCATACATAGTATTATAGTATACAATTAAAAAAAAATATATATATATATATATCTGTATGTCTTAGCTTGAAACTGGTGATAACCTTTGCAGCGCCCGATGGTAGATAACCAGCTCTTGGCTGCAAGCGCTTGTCATGCCAAAATCTATTTAAGCGCGTGCTCGCTTCGCATAAGGCTTCAGTTCTCGAAAGACGACTTGTACAGTAGTAAGTGTGAGTGACGCGCGTGTGCGCTTTAGCGATTATTTTTTCTTAAATAAATCTCCACTGGAGTTGTGATTTGTGTAAAGTTGAACTCTGGCAATAAAAGTTCTATTCGTGTGTGTAAAAAAACTCTAGATTTATTGTGTCAAACTTTGAGAATATGCCAAATATCTGAAGACTTGTGAACATTTTTTAAAAATTGTGTTTATTAGTTTGGAAATACGAAAAATTCCTTAGTTCAAATAAAACTTCGAGCAAAATGATGGCCGAACGTCAGACGTCTTTCGACAAGGTTAGTGAGCTGCATGGCAAATTTTAGAAATATCACATAATCTTAGTGAAAATAGTTTTAGAAAAAGTGAATAGTACCAATCAGTATCTTTATTTTTCCTATATATATATATATATATATATTCAGAGGTATAATTATGTCTAACCTATTTTTATATAATTGTTTGTGTCTTAAAATTTTGGTTAGGTACAAATGTGTGTCAAAAAGATATACTTGTATGTGTTGCACAATTACTTCAGAAACTGCTTCTTCTTCTGATTGCTTGTATTGTCTTTAAGAACATAGATATCGGCTGAAAACTAAACGGTGATTCATTTCGAGGTTCCCTACTTTTTCAAAGAGAAACCACAGAAACTTCAATTTTAATGGGAAATACTCATTATCATTCGAAAGAACATTCTTTGGCATTTATTTTTTGAAGATTATCTCTTTCAAACGTTGGTCGCGACTACATCTCAGATGGTCAAGACGTTGAGTCCAATTTTCGATGAGTTGTTCGAGCATTTCGACTTGTCACTGGCGAATGACACCAATAATGAAGTAATGTTTTGATTCAAGACTTAAGTCGAAGCGGGATCGTCCGTATAGACTTTTGACTTTACGTATCCCCACAGAAAAAAGTCTAGCGGTGTAAAATCACACGACCTTTGTGACCATTCGACGGCTCAAAAAGTGAAATTATCTGCTCACTGAAGTGTTCTCTCAATAAATCCATTAAATTAAATCCGTATTTTCTTCGTTTTCATCTCGACGTAAAATGCCCCATACGTTAGTGTGCGCTGCTGTAACGGCGTCGTAACGACTCTCCACGGTCTTCGTGTATACCCTCAGCTCCGGCTGCTATATTTTCTGTACTGCGTGCTGGACGTGGTCTTTTCAGTCGAATATTATTCAATAATGAATGCTCCGACTCAAAATGCGTGATGGTATTGCGAATAAAGGCCGATTATGTTGACCATAAGTTGAGTGTTGAGCCCGAAACACAAATCACAGGACGTGATCTTTCGTAATATAGTTGAACGATTTATAAATGTTGTTCAGGTGTAAGTCCTTCTTTGATGCAATGTCAAACAATACTCACGCGTGATCTACCCTTAACTGATTTCGACTTTTGAGGTTATTATTTTTTGTGGAAAAATTTACATAAAAATCATGTTTGTATTGTTGTAATTTCACAATCACTAACTTGAAATAAACGTTCAACGGTTTTCTACCCTAAAACTATTTTCGAAATATGGTTGTCAAACACAGCTAACATTTTTATTGGCGTGGTTAACATTAACATGCTCATATACTATATATATACATATGTCGTACTTTGTTCTTTAACGGTTGGAAGGGTGTATAAAACTGCTGTTTTATAATGAACTTAGTTCAATATTGTTATATATTTCAGTGCAGTTATTTCGTCAGCACGTTATGATTAACGGTTCACAGCTTACCAAGGTCAAGATTAAGATTTCACGCGGTCTTTGCTATTACTTCGTCATCTTTTCTGTATGTCTTACTAAGCGTGTGCGTGTTGTTACCCTTAAAGTGATAATATTTATATATAAAGTTTTTTTTAAATTTCATTCATAAATTGTCACGTGTTAATGACGTCCTAAAATTATTTGGCTGATTATTTGAAAAAATTGCGAGCCACAAACTAATCTTGCTGATTACGACACAAGCATTTTACAGTTCATTACACTGTGCTCGGTCGGGTATTGGGTCAAACCATTTACTTCAAGAGTTTGAGTAATATGTAAGTTTAAATTTTAAAATTAGGCTTATTGAAAACACTGTTATAAAATATATATATATGTACATAATAAAATAGTATATGATCAGCAGCACTGGTTTTCTCTTATTTCAATGCTGCATACATTTTTTCGTTCAAGCTCATATGACCTGATGCAAGGTCGAAGTCGGATTTTCGAAAGAAGTAAAAATTTTATATTTCAAAAATACTTGCCAAAATTTAAAACCCTGTTGCATTTGTCATATATGCTTGATTACACAATACCTACTTCCATAAATTTGAGCAAATTATATATTTTTTATATTATATGACTTAGTAAACTAAAAATAAACAAGAATTTTATTGCAGTATATAAGAATGCTGAAAGATTTCTACCCAAATTAATTGAGATCCTTTACTACTGCGGGTGGAAAAATATATGTGAGATGAATACTACGATGACCAAAAAACCAAAAAAAAAAAAAAAACAAAAAAAAAAAAAAAAAAGTGGAGCTTCTTTGGTAATAATTTTTGAATTCTTAACTTATTCTTTAAAATCTATGCCACCACCTACCACCACAGTCATACCAACCAAAAAAAANTAATTGAGATCCTTTACTACTGCGGGTGGAAAAAAAAAAAAAAAAAAAAAAAAAAAAAAAAAAAAAAAAAAAAAAAAAAAAAAAAAAAACAAAAAAAAAAAAAAAATAGTGGAGCTTCTTTGGTAATAATTTTTGAATTCTTAACTTATTCTTTAAAATCTATGCCACCACCTACCACCACAGTCATACCAACCAAAAAAAAAAAAAAAATTAATGAATGAGTTTCGCCTGAAATTTACACAAAGGTTTTACTATTTTTTTCCCACTAATTTTATTATGTTCTCCTAACAATTGTGAATCAATCATCAGAGATAATGGACTTTGGGCCTTAAAATTATTTGGCTATGTATATTTTACTCACTGTGAGTAGTTCCATCTCTTAGCTTATTAAGCTTTTAGTCCTACCTGGGAGTTATAGTATATTCTCTTTGACCATCGTTAAGCTAATCGCTAAAATTTAAAGTTCAATTAATTATTTCACTAATCAATATACAAATCAAGAACCAATCAATATATCCGTTGAATTTAAAGGTGTGCCACCTTACGACGAAAATCGAAAGAAGAAGAAGAATACGAAATATCTCGAAATTTCTATAACTTCGAAGACCTAGAACATTACGCAAAATAACTATGGACCAACATGTGCTACTGAATAGGCAATTGAGAAGTGAAGTCTTCCCGTTCTGCTATATGGTGCAGAGGCATGAACGGTGAGAACATCTGATGAATCGGTGTTACCAGCTTTCGAAAAAAAGGCTGCAAATGCTCGGCTTTGACAGTTTTCGATTCAGTATCCGCTGGGTTTGCAGAGGATGAAGTGATTTAGTGGAGATAGGTCCTGGATTCTCTTGGAATCACCAATTGGCGTCAAATAGCGAAAAGGAAGAAAGACTGGCGCGCTCTTGTAAATCCAGCCATAATCGCGTAAGTGATGTCTACGCCAATAAAGAAGAAGATGAATTCCGATCCTCTGGTCGATGTTTTCCTCATAAATTCCTTACTGGAGATTTAGTCTCTACGGTTGAATTAATGCCACATATATCTCAATTGAGTTTGATTTTAATATAATTTTCGCTGACGTGAAGTAAAATATAGTTATACAACTAAACTAATGTTGCCAACACCTGAAGTTGTTGTCGAATTATAAATATATTATATATTTCTACCAATACTTTCATTTCCGGTTCATACATAAATACAAAATTTTAGTTTCACATTCGTTTGTTATTGACTCCTCTCAATAAATAGTAATGTGAACTCGCAAAAAATAGCTTATCAGCTATGTGAAGGAATTATTGTAAGCCTAACTGATAAGAAATTCGCAAAACAACAACAATGACCTTTGGGGTACAAACCCAGCCAAAAATTTGTTTGAATTAAATCATAATTATAGCAGATAGTCAAAATAACTGATAAACTCAATCTTTAATTATTTTTTCTTCTCACATTTGCCTGATCTTTTAGCCGACGCGTGTTGATGGCACTTCGTATATTGCCGAGGGCATCGACAAGAATGAGTCGCGTAGCACTTGCCTTTTGTACACGCTGAAAGAACAAAGCAGCGGTTCGTTAGCGAAGAGTTTGAAGATCTTCACGCGACACAATGTCAATCTGTTGCATATCGAATCACGCTCTTCGGTGCGTGTGCCCGGTTATGAGTTCTTTGTGGAATGTGACGCCACCTCTGGTGCACTTGGCAAGGCCATCGATGAGTTGCGTGGCGAATGCAGTTACTTCAATATAATATCACGTGATTATAAGGACAACAGCGCAGCGGTGCCGTGGTTTCCCCGCCGAATCAGAGATCTTGATCGGTTCGCTAATCAAATTTTAAGTTATGGCTCCGAATTGGATTCTGATCACCCGGGTTTCACCGATCCCGTTTATCGTCAACGTAGGCAAGTAGTTGCTTTTATTTTAATAATTTAATTTCTTGCTTATAAATGTGTTTCAATTTTGTATCGCAGGAAGTACTTTGCCGATATCGCTTACAACTATAAGCATGGCGAACCTTTGCCACGCGTCGAATACACCAAAGAAGAGGTTGAGACTTGGGGCACAATGTTCAGAAATCTTACCAAACTATACAAAACACATGCCTGCCGTGAATATAATCACGTCTTTCCTTTGCTGGTGGATAATTGTGGTTACAGAGAGGACAACATACCACAATTGGAGGATGTTTCGAACTTTTTGAAAGGTATTAATCTTGTTCGGAAGAGTTTTATATACTTTATTATAGTTTGCCAGCTCGGGAAGTAGATAAATTTAACAAGATCCGTTGTTTTTTGAAAGAACCCAATGACAATCTCTTGTCTTACGATAACAAATTGTTTTTCAATACGGAGCTACAAAAGGAGACCGAAAGGGACAGCAAACAACGCCATATTTTTCCGTTCTTTTGACATTTTGTTCAGCAAGGTTTGCCATTTTTTCATGAATTTCTTCATGATCCAACAACTGGTAAAATTTACTACCAAAATTTGGAGTCAAGCAAAAAGATCTTGACCTATATTCTTACAAGATAAAACTGACGCCACTTGACCACCACAACGTCTTATATTCGTGAATAACTTGAGAATGATCCGGATTTATATTGAAAAATCATCTTCAGCAAAATATGCGTTATTTATCAGACAATAATCCACACGTGCTCCATAAGTCACCATTGCATCCGGAAAAAAACTACGGTTTGGTGCGGTTTATGAGCCGGCGGCGTCATTTAGGTGGACTTCTTCCGTGATGATCAAGACCGGCACGTTGCTCTGATGGAAATCTACCGCTCAATGATAACTGAATATTTTTGACCCGAATATGATATAGACATATAGGACAATGTCGGTTCCAACAGGACGGCGCCACAAACCACACAGCGAATATCGCAATCGATTTATTGAAAACCAAGTTTGTTGAACGTAATGAAATGGCCGAGTCAATTGCTGCGATTTGACGCCATTAGGCTCTTTCCTGTGCAGCTGTGTCAAGTCTACGTTCTATGCCAACAAGCCAACGACGGTGGTAAACTTCGTACGAATATCGTATGTGAAATTGCAGCAGTATCGACCGATTTATGCCTGAAACCGTCGAAAAATGGGTTCAGCGTCTGGACTTTTACAAGCGTGCCCGTGGTGGCCATTCATCGAATGTTCTTTCACAGGAATAAAGAATTCCATTGTACCGTTGTTGTACCGTTCTTATTGAAAAACCAGTTATAAAACTATTTTGTTCTGCATAATAACTATGTACTTTATATAATATACATTTACACATAATTGTTGTTTTTTTTTTCTTAGATTGTACCGGCTTCACTTTGCGTCCGGTAGCTGGTCTACTCTCTTCACGCGATTTCATTGCCGGTCTGGCTTTTCGTGTCTTCCACTCTACACAGTATATACGCCATCCCAGCAAACCCATGTATACACCGGAACCCGATGTTTGTCACGAGCTAATGGGCCACGTACCGTTATTCGCTGATCCGGCTTTTGCACAATTCAGTCAGGAAATCGGTTTAGCTTCCTTGGGTGCACCCGATGATTACATCGAGAAGCTGGCGACTGTAAGTGTATATATATTTTATAATTTAATAGTTAATTATTTGAAATCATATGCTTTATTTATAATATTTTGTTTACATTTCATAGATCTTCTGGTTCACCGTTGAGTACGGTCTGTGTCGCCAAGATGGTGATCTTAAAGCTTACGGCGCAGGTCTGCTCTCTTCTTACGGTGAACTTGAGTATTGCCTAACCGATAAGCCACAACTACGTGACTTTGATCCATCGGTCACCGGCATTACCAAATATCCAATTACACAATTCCAAGAGGTTTACTATGTGTCGGAGAGTTTCGAGAGCGCCAAAGAGAAGACAATGTAAGTTGTGGCTTATTGTAGACTTTGTTTTTAACATTTGCTTTATCTTCATATATTTGTCGGTATTATTTAGCATATTCGCCAACTCCATACCACGTCCCTTCGGTGTACGCTATAATGCCTATACGCAGAGCATCGAAGTGCTCGACTCAAAGAAGCAGATACGCAATTTGATGGACGATATCAACTCAGAGTTTCAGATTCTACAAAACGCCGTGGAGAAGTTGAAGGTGTAGAAAGCAACGGAAAGTTTTCTATGAAAATTATATGTACATATAGTTGTACATATGCATTTATTAGCCATATACTTATTAATAGATTATATATATATATATATCCTTTGTAAATACTTACCGCTACGAAATATACTTGAAAAAAAAGAGATTAAAAATATAAATTTGTTTGATTTTTTGCATTTGATTTTTATTATTTTTTTCATAATCCACTCACTTCGTTTAGTAGCTTATCAGTATTATATTTATAAAAATTGGCTATAAGCTATATTTTTTTATACATTATAGTAGTATTAGTTATACTTTTTATTATTTATAAATTATGTTTAATATATTTATAGACATTTATATACAAACACTACATATAGTATACTAATTACAAAATTACTTATTGATTTCAAAAGTTATTTACATACTCATGGTTGCTATTCCTCTCTACTTATATACATATGTACATATAAATTTAGGTAGATAACAGTTTTTATTTTACAAAGGACATATTAAGAATGAATTTTAGGGTAATTAATTTTATAAAGCTAGTTTTCGATGATAAAGTTATAAAATTAATTATATTATTATAATTAACAATTATAATTAAATATTTTCTAAGAAGTAGAAGGGTTAAGGTAGAGAAATGTTTGAAATTTTATTAGACCACGCACGGTTACCATGTGTTGAATGTTGCCTATGTAGCGCTCACTCGAAAATACAAAGAGTTCAATGACGGCTTAAGTGAGTCCGCTTGGCGAATTCCTCATTCTATAGGAAGAAATAGTTCTGGAGTGCCTCTATTTCAAAAACGAGCGAAACTTTTTTCTCAAAACTTTTGCATAGGATCAGGAACGATAATTGCCTTGAAATTTTTACAGTTTTTTTTGAACGAACTTTTCTAGATAAAATGTAGATTATTATTTTATAAGCATATAAAAATTAAAAAAATTATATTTCTGGCTATCATAAATTATATGTCTGTCTCGAAATTTGTGTTCATTAGATTTAGTAAGTTTTGTGTTGACTTGAGACTTTTCTTGATAAAATTAAAGAATTTTTCAGATTTTGTTCAAGAGTGACGAAGATTTTTCAGTACGCTGGCGCTTATGCAAAGGTTGTCTTTTATACAGGGTTTTCCAATAAGAGTGATACGATTTCTTTAAAGAAACCACTAAAAAATTGTTAAAGGAATTCAAATGTTTTTGATTTAATGTCAAGTGCCTTCGATACAAATCAGTCTTGAATATAACAGCATTCAAATGGCCTCAACGATGTCTTTTGCGGGAAGGAATTCATTGAATCCAATTTTTGGGTATCAAATCAAATCGTATGTCATGAATAAGACGTTCAATATTGACTTCAAAGGCTTGAAAGCAGTCTGGTTTATCGAGCAAACAGAGAAAATTATCTCAAATAAATCCGCAAGCAATAGTCGAATGGTGTTGAATTACAACTTCTTGGAGGGCATTCAGTGTCACAATTTCTTGAAATAATCGAATCTCCAAACTTTACTCGCAATAATTCGGTTGTTGCACGTGCTTTGTGGCAGGTAGCCCCGTCTTGTTGAAACCAGATTTTGACAAAATCAACTTCCAAAATTGGTTACCATCCATCATCAGTAACGGTATTACAAGTTATATTTCGAAAGAAGCACGGACCGATGATACCACCAGATCAAAAACCACAACAAACTGTCAATTTAGGCGAATAAAACGGTTGTTCATGAATAATTTGTGGAATTCTTTCGCACCAGAATCAACAGTTCTATTTATTTACCACACCACTCAGATGAAAGTATGTAAGCCTTATCGGAATGATGATTTTCTTACAAAAAAAAAAAAAACGTTATGGTTTTCAATTTGTTTCAAGGTAAAATCAGCAAATTCAAGACGTATGTGGTGATCTAATGGCTTCAGTTGTTGGGTGAAAACAATTTTATATGGATGCAAGCAATCAGACTGGCAAAAGTGTTTAAAAAATTGGTTGAAACGTATGCAAAGTGTTAATGGAGAATATTTTGAAAAACAATAAAGCGATTTTCGATGATTAATATTTGTTTTGTTCTCTAATCTCCATATATAAACGGCAATCCTCGCAATCAACTGCCAGCACAGCTATGGTGGCTTGCATTTCAAAAATTTTGTAGTGAATCTGACAAACTATAACGTTATATAGTCACTAGTTTTCATTAATTTTGTATAATTAAAATAATTTTATTTATTTATATACGATATATAACGCTTTAGTTCGCACTTTGGCGCCATTATTATGAGACCTTCCAAGCCAATAGTAATTTTGAAGAGTTGTATAAAATAAAAAACAAAAATCATGTACTTACAGTACAGTTACTTTTCAAAAAATAAAAATTAAAAATTTTCAAATTTTTAAAATACAGTTTGTGTTATAGTCAAAAATTTACACATTTGCTAACTTTGTTTTCATTTTACATATAATTATCTCAGTTGGATTAATTTTAAATTATTTAAAAAATGTTTTTTTGCTTTTTTGCTATAAGGTGGAATGTTTGCTTGTTAGAAACTACAAGTTATAACCTTAAATTTAGCTCTTACTTAAAGTTTATTACAATCTAATTCTAAGCTTACTTTTGTTAGACGATTAAGCAACAACTGTTTTAAAACCTGAGTATAACAAATAATCTAAATCAAATTATTTACAGTTTTCAAACAGGTATGTATAGAAAATATTTGAACTCGACCAATTTACTATATTTTACTATATTACTCTATAAAAACAAAATAAGTAAACAGAAACAAACATGAAACATTAAATTTCCCTTAAATTATATCACAAGAGAATTTAAGTTCGAAAATATTATTTTTACTATTACTAACACTTTTGAAATATTTTCCTAACAATTTTTTTTAACAAAGTAAAAGATAATTTTATGCATACATAAGGATACAAAGCAATTTTTTTCATTTGTATGTAGAAATAAAGATATTAGCAGAAAATTAGACAAAGACAAGTAAGAAAAACATCAAAATCTTAGCGAAAAGTTAACAAAATGAAAAATTAAAAAAAAAGAAAAAACTACCAAAAAATCAGCAAAAAGATTACGAGTGAAGAACGATAATTTATAGCCGCCATTTAATTGAAATAAACTTTTTAAAAACACTAGTTCTTACATAAAAACAATTTATTCTTATAATACCAAGTTTAGATTAAACTTTTGGTAAACATATCACGCACGAAAATATTTCATTGCACAAAAATCAATATTAAATTAAGGAAATTTTTATCCAATTAATTCTTAAACATATACTCACATAACTTTTACTATAATTAATTCTATCGGAGTGATTCGTATTCACATTCAAATTTAAAAAGCTTTAGCCATTTAGCCTCTACGCACCCTGCAGTGCAGCTCCACAAGGAGCTAAGTGTGGTTACAGTTGAAGATTATTGTATTCTTAGTATGGATAACAACCGACTATTTAATGCCTGAACGGAAGTCAGAGATGTCGGCGACTCTTGGTTTCAATAAGACGGCGCCACTGCCCACAAATCGCTCTAATTTATTGAGAGAATACATTGGGGAGCAGATAATTTCACTTTTTGAACCGGTCGATTGGCCAGCAAGATTGTGTGCTATCACACTGTTAGACTTTTATGTGGGAATATGTAAAACCTAAAGTCTATGCAAGCAAGTCAAAACATCACACATATCATTCTCCAATTACCAGTCGAATTGCTTAAACGAGTCATCGAAAATTGGACTCAACGGAGCCGCAGCCAATAATTGAAAGAGATAATTTTCAAAAGTTTCCAAAGAATGTTCTTTTGAATCTTAATAAACATTCACAATTCAATTTGAAGTTTCTTTGTTTAATTTTTAAGTAAGGAATCTCGAAACGGACCACCCTTCATAAGGTTAGGGAGAAATAAATAGATATAATTAACATATAAACTGACATATCTGGCAAAAAATTTACCAGAAGTGGAGAAATCATTATATTGGGTATAAAAGACCCAATTCACCGGGTTCGCAGAAATTATGGCAACTAGATGCTTCAAACTTAGTCTGGAAATAGCTGGATAGCAAAGGAGAAAGTGTTTAGATATTGAACCTCACCTTCCCCCAATCCAACTTTGTCGGTTTTTGCTGCGTCCCTTCAGTTCTTTAGCTTCAACGCCTGAGTGCCAATGAGACAGTCTTTAATTAGGACACCAATGAATCGTTTTCGTTCTGTTCTGAGCCAGAAGACTTTTGCAGCCTTACAAGTGCTGATTGTTGGCCAACACATTTACTAAGCTCATGTGAGGACCATTCATCAAGCGCCCGAATGCACTAAAACTGGTCTATACCTGCTCATCGGCGTTGCCATGATAAGTAAAGTCATACCTTAATCGAGACATTTAAGTTAAAAAGTCAACGAGAATAACGAAAGTTAGTAGAATCTTGAGGGATAGATGACCAAAGTGTAGGTCAATTTCGACCATACGTATTACGAGCTATAACAGAAGGCCGTAAAGCAAATCAGAAGGAAGGTTTCTCTAACGATGCTGTTCTTTAGTTTTCATTGGGGACCTCTTTTATGGGGTGGGTACCAAACCCAGGGGAGACACTACGACTAAATTTTGGCTACGACTAAAATTTGGTACAAATCGGTTAACTTTTTTATAAGACAGGAAATTTTGTCTATTAGTATGGGGAGCTAAACCCATTTTACCTGTGGCTTAAATATTCAAAGGTTAGAATCAAAATGCAATCAGACGCTACGGCAATAAATAAACGGATTAAGATGGATTCATATATAAATATATCAGTGAATTTTCCTGCAGGGTTTGTACTTACGCACTACGCCTGCCAAAATACACGCTACGCGCACACGACCACACACACACAGAAGAGACAAACTAAAACTAATTATAAGCTTACAACTAAACTAATTCGAATTGCGGCTTAAGGCTATTGACTATTTCTCGAGGATTGCGGTGAGTTGAAGAGGTTCTGCGACTGCTCCTGCGACATCTGATAGGGCAGTATTTCCAGATCGTTAGGTAATTGATTTGTGGTCGCTTGATTGCCGAGCGCTTCGAATGGATTGTTCGGAAAGAAATTATTGGTGCGTTGTTGTTGTTGTTGCTGCTGCTGTTGTTGTTGTTGCTGTTGATGAGTTAACACTTGATGCTGTTGCTGTTGTTGCATAACTTGATTCTCGCCAATTAGTTTGGCATCGATACGATCGCTCTGCGATTCGGAACCATCATCGCTAATGCCCATCGGGAAGTTGAGTGTCGAACTCGATTCGGTGGCCATTTGCATGTAGGTGAGCAGCGAGTCCTCATTTGTCGTTTGCGGTGCGCTGGTGTTGTTGATGAAGCTCTGATTCATGCCGCCCTGTTGCTGCTGCCCGTTACTGGAGCTCACCGCGTTGTTGTTGCTGCGCGAATTATGACTCGGCTGCGTGTTGCCGATCGTTTGCAGTGGCGAGAGATTGAAGAACGCGTCGATGTCTTCGTGGCCGAATTGCGCCAGATCAGATACACTGCGCGAGAGCAGATTCAGTTGTTGCTGCTGTTGCGCTTGCTCCTGCGACTGCTGCTGCTGCTGTTGTTGTTGTTGTGGCTGCGGTTGTAGCGCCTGCAAATGTTGTTGCAGTTGCGGCTGACTTTGTTGCGACTGCTGGTGATGATGGGGCTGCTGATGGTGATTGCTTTGTTGCGTCGTTTGTTGTTGTTGTTGTTGGTGATTGTGGTTATGCATTTGTTGTTGTTGTGTTTGCATATGCTGCGTCTGCTGTTGCTGCATACTATGTTGCTGTTGCGTCTGCGCGTGTTGTTGCTGATGTTGTTGTTGTTGTTGCTGCAACATCATCTGCTGCGTCGTCTGATCCATTAGTTGCTCGCTGGAGTTCATAGTGAAGCCAAATTGCGTGAATTGCTGCTCCATCGTCGTATTGGCGCTGGCGAAATTATAATTGCTGCGACCGCTATTCGGCGGCGTATTGTAATTCATCGGCATCATCGGCTGCAGTAGTGTGTAGCGCGCCAACAGTAGCTGCTCGGAGACCATGCGCAATTCATCCTGCTGTTGCATGATCAGTTTTTGCAATTCGTCGTGCTTGCGTTGCAGCTGGTCCTGCAGCTGGGTCTGGGTGGGCGTCATCACCACCGCACCGGAGAGCATGTCGGCTTGGCTCTGCAGCGGATCGAAGGTGCCGTTGGTCGGTTGCGCGGCCGCCTTCCAAGGTGGCGCCGTACTCATATTCACCGGCAGCGGCGACAGCACCGGCGCGACCGGAAATTGCGCGATCACCGGCTGTACCGGTATGGCGGCAAGATATTGCGATGGCTCCAGGAATGTGGGACCGACTATTTGCGAGCTGCGTATCGGGAAGGTGGGCTGTGTGAATTGACATGGGTTGTTGGGCACCATTTGCGCCTGCGCCATGGTGTGTTGTGGTAGCATCGGTAGTATTTTTTGTTGGTTCTGCGTTTGATTCATCTGCAGCGATGTGTTCTGTTGCGACTGGTGGTGATTGTGCAGTGCATGTTGGTTGGCCGCATTCAGTTGTTGCGCGTGCGTTGTACTTTGCGGCATTTGCATATTCGAGCTGTGACCGTGACGTTGTCGACTCTGCGTTAAGAGTAAATTGGTTATTTTCAAAGATTCCAAAAAGGGTATATCAGTTAGTATGAAAAAAAGATGGTAAGGGGTTGTCAACTGTGCGAAACTTCAACTAAATAATAATAAGATCAAAAAATATCATGCAAATGTTTACCACAACAGGACGTTGTGTTCAATATTACCGATTCTTGTGCAGTGCACAAGTCTTGAACACAGACAAGTAGAAATTCAAAGCATATTGACCCGGCGAACCTATATTATCGATTTCTTTAAAAATCTAACTTTACCAAGTTCCTTTCCTGGATCTCTAGATAACCAAAAGCGACTAGCGAGGCAAAGCAGACGCCGAAATTGGTTTTGAAATGTGTCCAAACAAATTGATTTATGAGTTTGGTTAGGTTATCCACTTCATACATCGACCTTTGTAATTTCAGTTAATGTTTAATTTATTGTGCACTGAAGTTTACATCGTGCAGGACGTCGATGCTTTTTCCGAAGTTCAATAAAAATTTAATATCTAATTCAGATACTTCATGCAGTCCCTACTACAGTGAAACCCTTAGCTATCTAAGCCGAGTTCTCGTTAGGGTCGGACTGAAGCAGAGGCGGTTTTTCAGCGCCTCATGCCTTCTACCCAGCTCTCGTTGGTAAATATGCCAATGTGGCTCTCATGTGATGCCAGTTAGTTGTACCTTTTGAGTAGATCAACAACCGTCCTGCAGTCTTTTCGAGACCTGGACCGAGTCGGTAAAAAGGATGCATGTTTTCCATCGGAATCTTGAACATGATCTTGGTGAGTCTTCATGTGCCTTAGGCATTCCATATCAACCTGATCTGTCTGTAAACTCTTTCGTAAATTTCATTTTTTATTGTTTTTGGGGACTTGAGTACTTCCTGAACCCTTTCGTCAGCCAGGCGGATGGTCCGTTTGGGAATATTATCGGCTTTTTCGTTTCTCGGAAAGTTTTTGTACCCTGGAGCGCAGTATATACATATAACCGCTTTCCGGTGGTCACTATATCTAATGCCTCCCAGTTTCTAAAGAAATTTTCTGACTCGCTGCTATTGACTATTACAGAAACTTCTCTGCAGAGGTTTCTGCCTGGAAAATACTTCAGTATTCCGGCAGCTTGAAGGGTCAACTGAAATCTCTCTTTTAATTTTACTCTAAACCTTTTATCCCAGCTAAAGTCTTGGCCACGCTCTTTTAGTTTGACTTGAAACCCTCTCTTCCAGATAAAGCCTGATATTTATTACAACCCCCTGCTTATTGTGCTCAACCCGATTACGATGCGCATACTTCTTTTGGAACTAAAGTTACCATTCCTTACTTCGGGTGTACTAAAAAATAAACCCTCTTCTTCAATTTACACCCTCACTATAAAAGAATGTCTTACTATTTAAATTTAACGTGATTAACTTTTTCCGTACGCTCGAAATAGAGTTATAAAAGTCTAGGTATATTATAGAGAGGTAAAATCAAATAACCTAACTTCGAATGTTATGATTAGGACTCACCGAACTCAAATGTGTCATAAGAGAATGTTTACTAGTCGCCGAATCCGCAGACATGGACGTGGAATCCGATTCGTTGCCAGGTCTATGTGGGAAATAACGTTTTCGCTTAGCTGTCGGTGAGATTCCAGTAGAACTAATATTGCCATAACTCGAGGCGGGTCGGGATGTCTTGTATGTTGTCGATGCTATGCCAGTAGTTGACGAGGCATTCGGCCATATTGGTGATGTGTCCAGCCGCGGCGAAGCTTCATTTAATATACCCATTATAACATTGCCACTATCGCTCGCCGAAAGCGTGGATGGATCTAGACTTTGATTGGTGGTTTCAAGGTCCCTCAATGTCATTGTGGACGACTTGCTAGTGCTATTGTTGATCGAAGGAGTTTTCTCCAACTTATTGCCCGCCTTACTTTGGCGTATCACATCTGCATAACTGACTACCTTGTGTGTACACACTACGTAGTCAGGTTTCGAGCTGAATTGGTGGTAGGACACATAGAACTCGGTCTGCAGCCAGATCCATTGTTGTCCTTTGGTAAGGAAACGATAATAGCACGACTTGCATTCGCCTTTCTGCATCACTGTGGGAAGATTTGTTAAAATTTTCTATCGAAAATGCAAATATAGTTGTAACTAATACTTACACTCTTCATGGCAAGCCACTATACTCTCCAAATCATCGAAATGGTAGTAATCATAACCGGAGGTACCGAGCACTTCAAAAGGCATATAGCCGATGATCGGCGGCGCACGATGATCCAGAAAGAGAAATTTCCATTCCATGCTATGTTTCGAAGTGAACTCGTTACACGTCGGATCTATGGCGGACATCTCGCGTATCAGCTGCGGCGTCTGAATGCGCCCGGTGCCGACGAAAATCAATTTCTTATCCACCTCCGCGCTAGGATTCATTTGGAAGATACGTGGCAAGGCAAGTGTGTTCTGCGATTGTATGCTGTCTAGATTCACATTGTTTCCTGTTTTGAGTGTCGTTTTTTTTTTTTTTTTGAGTTTAGACAATTACATTTGGTACAGTGAAGGTATAAGTGTTCTACTTACGAAAATAACCTACAAATTTAACTAACTCGTACGCATTGGCATCCACTTTGTCGATACCGCCACGCCGTAAATGCAAATAGAATGTAATTTGATTACTTGAGTTGATATCAGTCTGTAGTGGCTCGATCACTGGTTTGGGATTTAGAAATATATTCAGTAGACTTTCATGATCCATTTCGTAGGTCAAATCGAAAATGGTCATATTCACAAGGTCACTCTAAGTGTTGAATAATAGAAACGATTAGTTGGTATCGAAAGTTACATTTATGGTAATGTCTACTCACTGGTAGGTAACCGAGCAGTGGAGTAATACTTTCAGATGCATAACATATGGAACCAATACCGCTAAACACTATAATGAAGCCATCCAAAGATTCCAGCATGAGATGTGTAAACTCGTCGTTAGTAAGGAATGTTGGTTTCCAGTCTTGCTGTATTTCGAAAACTTTCGAACGATCGGTGGCCTCTGCAATATATGTAAATATCCAATTAGAAATAAATTATTGTATCAAATATTGTTAAACTTGCTTGGCAGTTTTTTAGGCAAAAATTAAGGATTAACATTAGATCTAAAGGTTTCTACCTTGAACTTTTAATAAAAACAAACTTAAAACTCTCTTAGTTTCACAATTTTTTATCTGGCTTTTGGTTATGTTATCTTAATTTTAAGAACTGCTTTTTTAATTTTTTGGAGATTAACACAATACTTAAGACGATATTAGTTATCTAACGTTCAAAATCAATAGTCTTTCCAAAACAAATTGACCAGCGAATTTTATTGGCTTATTTAACAATATATTATGGCGAAGCCTTAATTTAAAACTATGATTTAATTTAGAATGATGTTAATAATATATAATATCATTCCAACCGCTTACCGTTGTGATGTTTCAAAAATGCTATTGTCGACTTGAGCACTGTCGATTTATCCATTTTCCGGTTTGATGTCGATATGAGCGCGCTCAAATCATTCACCAGCGTATTGAATTGATCTCTCCTCTTCTTTTCACTGAGATTTCGAGATTTTCTGAAAGCAAAGTAAAAAAGTTAGTCTTCAGTTAACATCGGGATAAAATATTTCACATATTCGAGAATATAATATTAACCTAAAATAATATTAACCTAAAATTTAAATAAATTATATTGATGGGATTTATCTTATAGCAACTTTTCCACTTGTTGATACGTGCAATAAGCTAATGTATATTCGAAATTTGTTTCTCTATTTGGTACTAATACGATGTAAATCATCTTAGAATATTATGTTCAATCTTTTTGTTATAAAATTGATGAAGTTAAGAGTATTTTCTTACCTGTCTTAGAAATGTTTTTTAACAGATGTCAAAATTTTAAAGTATATTTCCTACAACTCCCTTTAAAAATTTGCTTTTCCTTTTAATATTAATATCTCAACATTTTTTTCTCAGAACAAATACTGCACTTGGCGTATATTTTATTATTTCTTGGTAAAAATTTTACATAAGATTGTCATTGGTTTTAAAGAAAGTATTTTGAACATGTAGTCACAAAAAATTTACAACAAATGCTTGTCTTTTTTATGAATGAAGCCTCCTTCTCTGTTATTGCAGTTTTAGTTACAATTCTCTCATTCTAATAGTTGTAAAGCCAACTTTCATACCTTCAACCTTCTATAACTGGTATCGATTGACAACTGAAATTCCTTTTTTTTTATTTCATTGCCATTGTAACTAGTTAACATAGAATAAACTAGCGAACAATTTGTTTTGCTAATTGTAAATGTAGTACAAAATATTTAATAGTAAATGGTGCAGACCGTCCGGCTAATGTATAAGGTGTTATGGTTTTCCGCTAAAGTCTTCCTTTCCATTTACTTTGAGCAACAAAAGCCCTTTCTGCAGTGTTCACATATTTGTTGCTTTATGCGGAGTCAGTTCCGAGATCGCGTTCAAGATTGTGACTGCCAACATACCAATTCGCATTGACGGCGCATGTTAAAATTTTGTTTTGAAATCGCTGGATTTGTATAATAGTGCTAGGGATTGAGCAGCCTCAAAGTTGTATCCCATTAGTCCAAACTGTTCTGTACACCTGCCCTTAAACAAGAATTTTGTTTTATGTGAATAGAGCAGAGTTTCTGCCCAATAACCAATACATGTTTCTGAATTTAAGAGATCCCGGTGGTCTAGAATTTTCAAAAAAAAATCGATTTTTTTTTTTTGAAAATTCGAAAGTATAGTCCTTTAAGAATATACTGTATACCTTTTTTAATGATATACATCTTATTTTACTTTCTACGACCGTCTTAGCGTAGACAGACGTTCAGGTAGCGCAGATATCTAAAATATAGACACTCTAAACTTTAAACTCATTTATCTCAAAACTACTTTTTTCGGCGTGCCGTTGATGAAAAAAAAAAAAAAACTATCCATCCGAATCACTTGAAATTTTAATATGATGTTTATAAGATCAGGTCTATAACAGGTCCAAAAATATAATCTGAACTTCAAAAGCGCGAAATTTTTTTTATTAAATTTTTTTTTTTGTAGTCCCAGCGATCCTGCACTCCTACTGATTAATTATTTATTTGGTTTTATGTTTCAGATGTTCAGAAGAGTCAAAATCAACACCGGCATCGGCAGACATCTTTTAAGATAAGTTAAATAACATTTTTTTTATTTAGCAAAAAAATATGTTTGTTCTTTTCGTAAGTGTATAAATAAATTGCAAACATTTTAAATTGATTGTTCTTTTTTTTTAACCTTCAAAAAAAAAAAAAAAAAAAAAAATCCAGAAAACACCCTTAATTTGAGGGTTCTATACCACCGGGACTCTTAATTTTTATTTTTGTCATATGGAGTACATCTATGTTTTGTGGCCAAGGTCATGCCTAGATATTTCTAGTATTTGCTCACCCTTTAAGTACAGAGATATGTAAGTATATCTAATATTGTTGTATGTGAAACAAAAGTGTACTGATTTAGTTTCATATAATTTTATTCGCCATTTAGCTGTCCTTTCAAATATTTTTAAACGTTCTTGCAATCTTGCTATTGATGCAGTTTGTTTTTGCCGATAGATAATACTGGTGGTAGATCGCATGTAACGAGTAGGTAAATGATGACCCCTAACATATCTCCAGTTTTTATTTCCTTTAAATCAGAGTCCATATATCCAGGTTTAGTTCGAAAAAATAGTCCGAAAGATATGATTTTAAAATAAAATTTTAATTTTGTTTAGGCGTCCGCCATGGCAAACTTTGCCAAATGCATTTTCAATGACTCGGGTTATCGGGTCCAAATTCTAACAAATAACGGATGTTCCAAGCAGATGAACTTTTTTCAATAGCCTTTTTTGACAGATCTTGCCTGGGTCGTGTCAAGTTGTCAGGCTATATTTGTTTAGTACTGAAGCCGCTTGACCTCTCCAAGCGCCATCACTTCGCTTTATGGGCTCTTGAAAAGTTGCAAGAATATCAGACATTTTAGAGCCACAGTTTGTTCAGCGATGAGACACATTTTTGCTCATTGGGTATCTAAGCAAGCAAGATTCACACATATGGGATAAAGAGCGATCCAAGGACATTTAAGAGCTGCCATTTCAAACAGATAAAGCAAAGGTTTCGAGCAGCCGGTGTAATCATCGGTCCATATTTCTTCAAAAATAATGCTGGTGAGAACGTAGCCGTCAATGGCGACCGTTATCGCGCCATAATAACCGACTATTTGATGCCTAAAATTGTAACGCATTTCGGCGACAGTTGATTTCACTAACACGACACTATTTCCCACACATAGCATCAATCAATATATTTATTTAGGGAACACTTCGGTGATAATTTCACGTTTTGGGCCGGGTCGATTGGCCTCCAAGATCTATGTGGATAATTTCGCTTCGATTCAGACAGTGGAGCAAAACACCACTCGTATCCTTCACCAGTTACCAGTCGAAATGATCGAACAAGTCAACGAAAATTGTAGTCAACGGATGGGCCAACTGCCGTAGACCCGGCCAACATTTGAGAGAAATAATTTTCAAAAAATAAATGCCAAATAATATTCTTTTGAATAATAATAAATATGCGCCATTAAATTTGAAGATTTCAAAAAAAATTGCGAACCTCAAAATGGAAATATAAGAGCATTTTGGAAATCCTTAATGGTATAAATATTTCAACAGGTGTGGCGTTTTACTGCTAATGAACTAAAATGGTGAGAGTCAGAGACTATTTTACCATGTCGAATAATTCAAATATTTTCAGTAAATAATTCAGAGACTTCTTTTTTAGTGTTTTCTAATAATCATATGTATTGCCTCGTTAAGAAAATTTCCTCTTCTTTCACTGTGTTACAACTGTACGATTGTTAACTCAACTGTGCACTTTATTGTATTAATAAATTGTATTAATAACAAAGCCATCAATGCACACATACATATGTACAAATATGCATGTGTGAGTGCACGCTTAAGCATTTTTAAAACAGAAACTCCCATGTGTGTGCTTTTATTTGTTTACCTTTCTAAATTTGGTGCTGCCACTATCACTCCTACGCTCATTCGCCAACAAGCACATGCAGACCATACACATATACATATGTATGTATGTATGCCTTCAAATACGCTTTGAAGCAACCAACATGCGATCCGCTGTTGTCGTTTGCATTTATCTCGCTACAATAAGTCGCACTTATGTATTTGACAGCTTATGTCAAAGTAGACAATTTTCATGCTCTATGCATATTCGGCATTATGAAATCGCAAAGCGCGGGCGACCTGCAATCCTTTGCATACTCCAACACACCCAGTTGTTGGGGTAACTTTTCCTACATTTTTTCTCTTTTTGCGAATTTCGGTGGAGGAACAGCAAAAAAAATAAATAAAATAAATGAATTGTTGTTGCTAAGTGTTACCTTTCCTATTTACTATTTATTAATATGTTTGCTTGCCTCTTTTGTGGTTAAGCACATACACCTATACATATTTATATAAATATATATAGGCATTTCAATGTGCCATATCAATGTTCCTGCAGTTAATTATGCAATTTAATTAAATCAAAGCAAATTCAATTTCTGTTAATCTTATCCGCCACAATTTATTTACATGTGCTGATATTCGAAGGCGTGAATTCGGTTTCTATTTGTAATGGATATGCAATTTGTTTGTTTAGCTAAAGCGATTATATTCTATTCATTACATAACTCAGTAAATGGGAGGAGGCGCAATATGGGTGTTACTCTTATATACTGTCAAGATCAAAATTGAACCGGACTCGGTCGAAGAAATCTGTATCGTCAAAGAAATGGTTCCCAGTTGGTATTACCTTTTTCATGTTCGCTAAAGTTTATTTCCATATTTCAGGTAGTGTCTGTTTGGCCGGCAGTTGTTTACGACGCGAAATGTTTTTAAGCCATTTTTACCATACACAAAAACTTAGCAAAGAGTTTTCTTGAGATTTTGTCTTTCCAGTGGCTTCGGCATCATTGAAAATGTTGAAGAAGTGTTTTGATGAGTCTACTTTATTACAAATACAAGTATGTGAGTGGCACAAAGTGTTCAATGAAGGTCGCAAAGTCACCAAAAAAAACTTGCCTTATGCAAACAACCATCTTGCTTGTTTAAAAAAATTAGAAAAACAGTTTTTGAATATCTTCATGTTGGCATCAGAGTGATATCAGAAGATATAACCAATTATGGATCGGATCAACTCCTTCGGTTAACGTTTTGGATACTGAGCGTGTTAATACTAGATTCGTACCAATTGAAAAGAATTAAAAAAAAAGCAGAGTAAAGATCCCAAAAGAGCTGTTTCAGTTGTGGCTGAGCACCCCACATTCTTCAAACGCAGCATCACTAATGAAGTGACGTTGGTTTATGAATATGACGTCAAAACTATCCAAAAATCTAGCAAATCGTGCTCCCTAAGCCAAACCGTAAAAAAAGAGAACAAAAAACAAACTTCGTAGAAGATACGGAAAGCAATCCCAGCCGAGGCTTACAACAAGTGTATGGATTGGATTGGATATGACTGTATTGGTTCAGGAACCTCTTACGAAGGTGAGAAACCTTGATTTAATTTCTACAGCTATTTGTTTTATTATCTGTCAGTGAGCTTTCTATAATACGTGTACGATATGGATTTGAAGCTTAACTCGGTTCTGCAGGGAAACACAACGATATGGCCAATCTAAGACGACTTCTGTAAGGGAAAAGATCTATCATAAATGCCTGCTGCATTATATGCTATCAAAATCCATCATATTCTCAATCCGGATGAATGGATTTTTTTGTAATGGTTCTCCAACATTTCGATCAAGGTTCAATAGTATGACATTTCGGATCTTGGCTTTTTTACAACTTGATCTGCTCATTTTACCAAAATTTTTTTCTAGTCAGTCAATAATGTTAACTAACTCATTCAATTTCAAACATCACAACCCTCTTAACGCTCAACGAAATATCGTTGCCAACAGGTCTCATTTGACAACTACATATAATTGTTCCTTGGTGTCAAGGTGAATAAGAGTTTGTCGACTAGCGTCGGCAGCAAAAATCTCCGAATTTTCAGTATAGAGGATATTGTCTGTAAGTATTGTAAAAGGGCGTTCCAAAGTAAACAGGACCAGGGGCGCTATATTCAAGGTACCTTGTACATACTATAAGACTTCCAACGCCCTTGGTTCTCCCTCGAAGAGCTGCAACCAGTCACTGGCAAGCTCAAGCCCAAAAAATCAGTATAACAGATCCCAGCAGAAATCCTGAAAATAGTCTTGGCAGAGTTACCGGCAGTCCTATTGAATATATACAACGCCTATCTCGAGGCCAGAATATTCCCGTAACGGTAAAAGTAACGGCTGACGTAATCGGTGAAAGAAAAGAAGATCCAAATTTGACTCGAAGCGGCTATTAACGAAACTGCAGGACTCTCACAACACAGGGTTAGACCTAGCAGATCACCTCTAGGAGCTATAAAATGTGTCATTGAAAGTTTCGAAGCCGCACAGCGTAGATAGCATAATTATAAGCGAATAGTGTTGCTGGCGACTTAAGATGTCCAATGCTTTCTGTAGCGTTAGACGGAGGGGATATTATCGACGCTCTCGCAAAAAGTATTTAAAACTCATGGCAACGAAGATCGGCGAATGAGAGTCGCGCCAAATGGACGGCCAAACTAATAAAAGACCTGAACTTATGGAGAAGCCTTAAATTCGGAAATGTCGCTACTTATTAGTATAAATAGCTCACCTTACATCGGACTCATATCCAGAAGAGCGCATGCTAGATAAATGCTCTTTTAAATGATAAAGCACTAGTAGTTTTCAATTAAAAAAAAAAAAAAAAAAAAAAATTAAAAAAAAAAAAAAAAAAAAAAAAAAAAATTAAGCCCATAACATACAACCTGTACGAATATCACATTATACTTTCTTAAAATTGCTAAAATATCATCGAATGCTGTCATTTTTCAAGCTTTTAGGCCTTGAAAGTGTGCGGAAATGATTGTTTTCATTTAAATTAGAGTTTCGAATGAGCAATCGGCAGTAAAAGCTGATACTTAATTAACTGCACCAAAAAGACAGTTTTATAAAAAGGAAATGAAATGTGGTAGTTTTGAATGAGTTTGAGAGCTTGTCATTTATTTCGAAATACTTATTACTGTTGTTCAATAGAAAAATTAGTGTAATTACCTTATTTTTTCTTTTCTTGCTTTAAAAATTTTAATATTTTTGATTTTGATAATCTATCTGTACTCTTTTTACAGTACAGCCAGCCAATAATGACCGTGTATGCTGAGGGTTTATCAGCGATACCAAAAACTGTTATGGTCTTTGCGTGAAAATTATATATAGTTGAAGTCCGGACAGAAGCCTGAGAGTAGTAATCAATAAATTTGAGTCCTAGGTCACATTCAGTTTCACAACAGATATACATGGGTGTTTTTTTTTTTTTTTCAGTACAATCACAGTGAGCTCGAATTACGACATTTCACACATTATTGGACTTACTATCATATGACTAAATGGTACCAGAAAAGATTTTTACCTCAGTCTAAAGAAGACAAGTCAGGTGCTAACCGGCATTTACGGTATAAAATCAACCAAAAGTTCGAAAATGTTTACATTATGTAGCAGTACAGACTTAAAACAAAGCAGATTATTATATTTAATCTGTCCAATTATTATTATCTGTATTAAATGAGTAGAAAAAAGTTATACTTCGACTCCTCAAACTCATCAAAAACTCATGAAAGAATACGAAAAGATATTTAGCTTTTTGGAAAAACACTTGTTTCACGATAGAAAAGGTAAATTTCAAGAAAAATTCCTGGCATCACCTATTTTTAAATTCTTAGAACGGTGTTTCGGCTGCGATCGCCGAAAAATAGTTGCGGAGACCAGCAGCATACAGTTTTCTAACAAAAGTCAACGAAACTCATTTAAAGTTTCGAAACTTATTTGAAAAAATTCTGTTTCCTAACCAACACCTAACACTTTTTGGAATTTCCCCTTTATTTTTAGAAACTTTCCTCATAACTGCAATTGCATTCGTAAAACTTTGCATGGGATGTGTGCCTACGTATGCTTGGTATGTTTGTATATAAATATTAATATCGATGTAGTAAGTATTGAATAATGGCATTATGAAATTCGATGCGAACAGCCGACATACCTTTTCGTATCGTCCTTGTCGTCACTCTCGTCCTCCATTTTGAAATGCGTTAGATAATCCAATTTTCAATATGGCTGCCACCGAATGGCGTTGCGTCAATGACGAACGCAAAACACGAACGTGTTACACGCGAAAATTTTCCACTGACACCAATCAAAAAAGAAAAAAAAAAAAATCGAAACCAGATTTTTTCAGTACACTTTTCCCTGCTTCTCTGGCTTATAATATTTTAATAATGAAATTATTTTAAATATTTTACACCGTCGCACATAAATTACCACTGTGTAGCTATTTATTACTTTTCTTTTAATTTGTTTTGGCACTTTTTGATTTTGCAATTCTTTCAAAAACACTTTTGGAAAATATTTCCTTAAGGCATTTTCGCAAATATTTTTTTTTTTTTTTTGATAAACTGTAGTTGTGAGTGGTGATTTTGTTTAAGTGATATCCACTTTGAAGAAGAGTTCGAAATCGTTCATGGCATACATTTTCTTCGGACTGCACGCAGCTGCTTGACATACACGAATTTTACTAAGCTGTATTTATGCTTTGATGTTGTACAACATTTTCATGTACAAATTGATCTGAAAAAATTAATTATAAATGAGTTAAGAAGAAGTCTTTGAATATTTTCAGCATTTTTTTTTTTTTGTTGATTAATTTATTTATATATTTTTTGCACACTATTGTATTTTTTCTAAGCAAATTTAACTTTTATTCTGAAACAATTTTTTATAAATAATTTTCTAAAGAATAATAATTTCTTTTTTATTGTTTTTCTAAAAAATATTTATTTTTCCAGTTTTTCACACGATTCCAAATTCGTTTCGCGTTTACCGTTATTTGTCCGAATGCAACAAGTGCAAAGTTAAATCTGGCCTGTGGCGACTCAAAGGATTTGCCAAAACGTCGCTAACGCAGACATACGCATACACCTACAACCGTTATATATATACATACAAACACATTAATATATAACATTTACCAACACAATCCGTTTGCACAGTTTTGATCACTGCAGCCTTCGCTCAAACTCACTTGCCACACACACACATACATACATGCTTACATACAGTTATCCTTCATACTCTCAACACGCTTTGTGTTTGCCCGCCCGCAAGTATGCTACGTTTGTGCAAATTACGTAAAAGCCAACGGACCAATGCGCATGCTCAGCTTTGTCTTAGCGCCGACCCGCTAGGAATTCGCTAGCCGCGCTACACCAATGACTGCAGCAATGCAGTTTCAACCCTTAACACGCGTTGTGACTGTGTGTATGTTACAACAACAACAGCAGTCAGCCACGCAACACATGCAGACACACATTCGCACAAATGCATACATACAAACAAACATACGCGCATGCAATTGTACATAACAACAATTGTCAGCACTCAACACACTCTATTCAAAGCGTTGCTACTTGTACGCCGTATGAGGCAAGTGGCAGCCAGTTATCGGCGTCACAGCTGCGGCTCAACCAACTCCATTTACTCGCATATAAGCTTTGTTGTTGTAGCTACTTCCACTCAATCAATCTGTTATATTTTGCGCTCAATTAGCTCGTTTACCAAGCGATTAATATTATATCGAAGCAACAACAACAACAGTAATAGCAACCCTTCGTCAGTAAGTTGTGGGAATTGTGCGGCGGCTGGCAGCAGCTGATGCTGTGTGTGTCTGATTGTCCTTTGTGCACCTTTGTGTGCGTTTCTGGCGCCAAGGTTATTGCGTTGCTATATTTAGCATCAGTTGCATAATTTGCTCCAAGAATTCGTGTTACCAAATATCAGTCGACTATTGACAATATATTATTCATTTGTATATCTATTTATATATTCTAGTATAAGTATTGAATGAACATATACAGACCGAAATGTCTTATACACTTTGCATTTAGTATTTGGACAGTTTTGTTTGGGTTTGGGTCACCCGCCAGTCGAATATTGTAACACATGTTTCTAGCAATGTCCGATTCTTATTTCCAATTGATTTCTGATTTTCTGATTTTTAACGCTGTTTCTCTATGCAGACTTCTCGTCTTTGGCTTCAAGTTAGTTTATGATTAGACTGATAACTCTCTCAATAACTGTGGAACGTGTACGTGTTGGAATCAGTTGGAATCAGTTGGTTTCATGTTTATAGTTTATTTCCAAGGGTAAATACGAGAAATCTAAGGAGCTCTTCGCACTCAGATCTCATACTTTTAGACATCCAGGTGAAATACCGAAAATTGAAATAAAACACCTAAGCAGATTTTTGATAGATTCAGGGCGATTTAACTGCTAGCTAATATGCATGAGTTTTTCGTCTGACGACTGAACATAACAGTCTAATTGTGACCATTCGCCGTGCTCAGTGATCCGTCATCTAACCTAACCAAAGTTATTTTCTTTGGACCCTTGATAAGTAGTTGTTCGGCTATATATCTGGCATACTTAAAAAAGTAACGGTGTAACCTTAGCGCCTTAATGCATATATTGAGCATAATAAAAAACCGCAAAGAACTAATCGAAAGTCAATCTCTTAGGGATATGACGTTCAGCTCTACACAAATTACATTAAAATTCATAGCTGGAACACAAAATGATTCCACATAAATCCACTTAATTTAAAACGTTCCGAAATCGAAGGCAAAACACTGAAGAACATTTTCGATCCATTTATTCAGACACGTAAAAAATTGGCGGCAGAAGTGAAAGTTGGTAAAGAAATCCAAGAATTCTGAGTGAAAAATTGTGAACAATACTTGAAGACGCGCTTTTCTAGATATTAATTTGGATGGATTTCTACTGAGTTTGCTGCTTCCAGTAAAAGTATGTGCTTTGCAAACCAAATAAATGGAAAGTTCTATTGACTGCTTGTTAGCTACATTCAAAGGCCTTTTGGATAATGACAACGTCGTGCGACTATTGAAGCTCAAAGGTGGACTTGATCACTGGCAGTACCATTGGGGAAAGAAGCAAAAGTCAAAAGACAATAACTTACCGACTACTGCATTGGAAAAAGTTGAAAAATTGCAAAGTATATAATTCAGAGTTGTCTTAGCTTATGCCTATAACGAATGCGAACTCTAAACGTTCTTTTTCGACACTTCGCCGCATGAAAACGTGGCTGAGGACGAACATGCTATCTTGATTGAACAACCTGGCGTTGGTGCACACGCATAATTACATTGAAGTTTCTACGCAAAAAGCTCTCGAAAGATTCTCAAAACTTGGCCCACATCGTTTTGTTTTCTGAATTTTTTCTATTTAATACACGAACTGACTGTAGTATTACACATTGTAACGAATAATGTCACCCTCAAGTTTACGATTTATAATGCTTTTTTTTCTATTTAATAGGATTTTATATTAGAAAGGCGATTTGAAAATTTTCCACCATGATACGAGAGCAAATAATTTCTCAGAATTTCAGTAACATATTCTCCACACTGATCGATATTATGTGAAAAAATATATATAATCAAATATTCAAGCTATATTGAATTTATGCTAGTCTCACTAACATGACGATCTTGCAATATCAGTTTGCAAACAGCTTCAATAGTTTCCAAAACGATAACTGATTTTGAATGACCTTCACGAAACTTATTTTGAAGTGTGTTATGACCTAGACTGAATTCAGTACGCAATCGATAAATCTAGTAAAGCTTCATTGCCAAACATTTAATTAAGTTGCAAAAAAATATTGCAGTAAAATATTCGCGGTTTAGTTCTATTTTGCGGCCGAAATGAATATTTTTAATAACTGTAAACAACAGAAATACTCGCATGTCAAAACGTCCATGCCATGTCATGAGACGGCAAGGTGTAACACTGGGTTGCCAAATTGCGAAAAGTAAAAGGCAACCTATATATGAATAAGAGCGAGAAAGATAAGCCCACGAAGTTTGTAACACCCAGCAGAAAAAGTCGGAGACTCCATAAAACATGTTTCTTCTAAGTTTTATTCACAACATTGGAGAGGTATTCATTTACGTACACGAAGAAAAATATTTCATTCTTACAATAACTAGCCGGCCTAAAGTTATCATTCCTTATCAGCTTAAAAACGAAATATACATTTAATTTATTCGGCTTAAAAAAATTATTTGATGAGATATTTTCACAAAATTTTGTTGCTTGGGTACGCTTTCAGCCTTAATTCAACATACATTATGACAAAAAAGTACCCGAAAAGTGTAAATAAAACCAAATATATTTTATTAATAATCAATATATATAGTTGTAGATGAGAATTCGAATATTTTCAAAACTAGAAGGGAAGTAGTGACCGAGCGTCTGACACGCGATTTCTCGTTTTTTCATTTTTACGATTTTTCTTAATTGGCGGGCAGAATAGAAAAAAAAACTAAACGTCGTATGGAATTGGGCACAGTTTATTATCTTTACCATTAAATTATCTTCTATTTAAATTAAAAAAAAAAAAAAATTAAGAAAAGTCGAGTTTGAACATCTTCTTAAACAATATATAGTCAAATTTTTTTGGCCAAAAACCACATTTTTTTCAATTTATAAAAAAAATTAAAATTTTGCAATTTTGTTGGAATGTTTTTAGTTTACCTAAAAGATAAATTATTAAAAAATATGATTCTCTTTAAATTTTTTATTTCCGACATACATTGCGCCCTGCATCCTGCCCGCCGTCCGACAAATGCACATGCGAGATACATCGTGCCATTGCTTCCCACAGACAGAACGTCAAAGATTTCGTACCCAAAAAATTTGCGGATGATGTTTAAGCATATAACTATAAACCCCAGATATTTCGCTTTTATGAATTATTTCTTTCCTTCCCTACAAACTTCTCAAAAAAATCGAATTTTTATAGCTTCTAAGCAAGCTCCCCCCTTATGCAGCTGCTGTAAATGAACTTTCTGCAGATCGCGTTCATATTTGGCATAGTAATTCAGGATAGTCCTACTAAATTAGCAAAATACATTGTTTTTTTTTATATCGTTTACACGAGAAATTTAATTAAAATGTCCGAGTGCTTTTTTCGTCACAAAGTATAGGGACGATACGAACTGTAAATAGTAGCTTAGATGCATTTTTAGATGGGATTAGGATCAAATAAAGTGATAGGAATTATTTCATTGGGTCAGTTATATTAATTAAATGCTAATTCCTCATTTTTTTTTTTTTTTTTTTTTGAGTGAGGAAAGACCATTGGTTATAACGAAGTTTTTAACAAAGTAAATAATTAAATTCAAAACAATAAAGTATGCAAGTGGCAACTCTGAGAAATCGGCAACCAACTCAACACTCAGCCTCTCAGTGAAAGTAATGCCAATTTTGTCATTATTATTTGTATTAAGTGCAACAAGTGGTGTTCTGACATTTGCACCATCATTATATACATATTGGCCATTAAATTATAAAGAATGATGAAGCATTTGAAGTTGCTAAAGGGAAAATTTTAAATATATTGCTTATTGTTGTTGTGAATATGTTAATTAAGTAAATTTCACAACAAAGTTAAGTATTTGCTAAAATTATATTTATATCCATAGTGTGTATATTTAACTGTATACTTTTATATTATGTATGAGCGCAGTTAATGAAGGAAATAAGAAAATAATTACGTACGGGTAAATTAGGAGAGATAATTGAAAATGAACACGTCGGCTGACTTTGAGAAAAGCTGTAAATCCCCTCAATATGCGATTGCATTAAAATATATACAGTTATTATAATGTTGTATTATCTTTTATATTATTTATGGACATTAAATCAAAAAGATTGCGCAATTTTTTAAAACATTGCAGATTTATCGTAATCTTACAGTTATTCTTGAGAATAATAAGTACTAAAATTACAGTTACACTAAGGCAAGTTACATAATCTATACAATAATTATTTAATAACATAACAGTTGACAATGTGACAACCGACTATTTGATGCCTGATCTCTGCGACATTTTGGTTCACCAAAATGGCACAACTTGAGAGAACCCTTCGGTCATCAAGAGTGTATGATATCACACCGCTAAACTTTTTCCTGTGGGGATATGTAAAATCTAAAGTCTATGCGGAGCAAAACGTCACACGTATACGCGGTAAACATTTCTAAGAAATAATCTTCAAAAAATAAATGCCAAAGAATGTTATTTCGAATGATAAAACGCATTCCAAATTTAATTTGAAATTTCTTTGTTTTTTATTTAAAAAATAGGAAACTTCGAAAAATATCACCCTTTGCAATGGTAACATTAGGTTAACAGAGCAATTTCTGTAGTATAGTTTAAAGAAAGTGATCTTGTGAAAGACTCAGCTTTCATTGCATAATGCTGTGGTGGTTTTTAAAGTTCATCAATTGTTGCTTAAATGACCATTTGGAAGAGGAATCTAACAAACTTTTATACAATCTGAGCAGATACTCACTGTTATTGGGAAATTTTTGCGGAAGAGTATATTATAGATATATATTAATGCATACAATAACTTGTTTTTCAACGTCTTAGAATTCGGCCGTAAATACGGCTCGTATAGTTCAAATGTCAAATTTCTAGGAGCTTGTTATCGACGAAACCATCAAAAAATTCCACGAATTTATTTTGGATGACCGTGAAGTTTTGAAACAGCAGGCACTCTAAGGATATCAATCGAACGTGTGCACTACATCATTCACGAATACATGAGTATGAGAAAAGTCTGTGCAAAGTCAGACAAGTTGATGATTTATAGGAGTGTTTAGAGATGTTCGAGCATAACATCAATATGTGAGCATAAAAGAAACGTGGCTAGATCATTTTACACCAAAGTCAAAACAGTAGCCATCCGAGTGGACTGCACACATGAACCTACTCCAAAGGGTGGCAAAACGCCACAGTCAGCTAGAGAGATTATGGCGTATTTATTTTGGGATACGCTGAAAATGATTTATATTTATGAACTTAAAAAAGCTTAAAAAAGGAAGGACCATCAACAGCGATTATTATATAGCGTTTATTGGACGCGTTTGAAAGACGAAATCGCCCAAAAACTGCCGCATTTGAAGAAAAAGAAAGTGTTGCTGCACCAAGCAAATGGAGCTTCGAATTGCTTTCACATCTAACGTATTCTCTAGATCTTGCCCCCAGCGACTATTTTCTATACTCTGATCTCAAACGAATCTTCACTGCAAAGAAATTTTTGTCAAATAAAGCGATGATCGCCAAACTGAGGCCTATTTTGAAGCAAGCACAAATCGTAATAAAAAAGGGTATCGAAAAGTGGGATGGTCACTCTAATCACTTTGTTACCCTTGAAAGGAACTTTTAGTAGTCGTTTCGTTAATCATAAAGGTCAAATACCCTCGGATGGTTAAAAAAAGAGACTTCTTTGGGATTATACAAACAAAAAACGTTTTCCTTCATATTCCCAGAAGTCTCATGTAACTAGAGCTGAAGTATATTACACATGTATAAGTAAGATGTCTGATTACATCATTACGACGAAGTTGACTGTATGGCAGCTGTGCTTCTTTTGCAACAATAACGCTGTCGGACTTTCTTAGCGTGCCACTATACCGCCGCTTAACTTTGGCGAAAGTTTCTGGGTATGGACACGACGGCAAGTGTGGCTTTCTCAAGTCAAATCTTCGTTGCGTCTTGTCGAAGTCGCAACACACACCCGCTAGTTAAACTCAGTATTTGGCTGGAAAATTTCCATGCACACTTCAAAAGGTGTTTAATTGCAACACCAAATGGCTTCCGCATAGTGTTGCAGTCGCATTGAGTGGAAAGTTTAGCAAAGAGAAACCTTTATTTTTGCATTTCTGCAAACGAAGCGGTGCGTAGCTGAATCTCGGCATGGACCGAATGCGAGGTTGTGTCGAACTTATTGAATGAAAAGTTTCTATACGCCGTTGACATTGTGGGGCATCGGCACACAACATCGACGGCAAAGAAAGCATGCGCGCTTAAAAATATGCAATGAAATAGCGAAAGTCACTTGAAATGCTTCATTTTCATTTGCTGCAAATGTCGGCTGGGGATTCGAAATGATTTTTAAGCCAATTTGTGGCAACACGGATAATTTCACTTTAATTAAAATAAACGAAACGATATGAAATCGCATTGAACTTTGAACGACACTTTGTGGGTATTACCAATCTGTGTTTTACATCCGCCGCTTTTAAAAATAGTAATCTCAAATAGTAGGAGTATGGAGCGTTGGCGCTGAGGGATAAAGCAACAAATTAGTAGCACATTGGAGATGCGATATTTGTCAACATAACTGTAAATACTCACACAAACACACATGAGTTCCCTGTACGGTTAGTAAAATTTCCCCGGTGTTAAATGATACACACAGTTGACTTCAAAGTCGCAAACGAGTGGTGCGTATGAGTTGACCGGTGTGGTTGTGGTGCATCCGAAGTGTTGCTTGGTTAACCGAGCTCGTTGCGAAGTAGTGTGGGCGTATAATTGGCTAAGCGTAAACAGCTTATGTTACCTTTTGGACTTCATGTCACTTTCTGAGCGATATTACTCATCTCTCTTATTTTGATTTGTGTTTGCCAGTGTTTGTAAGATGCTTACTAGATGCTCCTTTTATCAAAATTGAGTGTTAGTATATGTACAATTTGTGCTCATATGAATACAACCCCAAATGTAGGTAATAATTTGTAGAAAATGTTTAACTTAACCCTAAATCTAGGCAATGATTTTTTTGGAATCTTTTCAGTTTTTAACTTTAAGCGCTCTAAGCTCAGGGAAGCAGAATTTTTCAACTGTTTTCCTGAAAACTTGGATCACTTCGTCGCAGACACTCTTTATGGCGACTTTTTCGCTGCTCACATATCGACGATTAATATGTGAATGGGGAGGAGTCGCAGGAGTAGAGGAGCAGTAAGTTTTGGATGCATAGGTGCAAGCATGGATGGAAGGTTGTAGGAGCAGTTTATTGTAATGAGTTCTCCGTTAATCTTAGCTTAGTCCGGATCACTGTAATGTTGTTTAGGTAGTAGTGGCTGCAATTAAGGTGGTGGTAGACGTACTGCTTTGTAAGGCAGTCTCTTTCAGGGAGGTGGGCACTCACTCCCGCAGCAGAGCGACAATGATAGCGATGAGCTCGCTAACCGTGCGTTCAAAGCTGGTTAAGGAGTGTTTGTCCCCAATATAAAAACCATCAAGCTACTTTGTCAACATACTTGTTTGGGTTCCCTGTCCGTACGGAATCTTTGGCAACTACAAAGCAGACGAGTTAACCAAAAAGGGACTCCTGCAACGCTCACATCGGAATGGCACTGAGTTGGATCCCTATTGGCACCTTACGGTCTAGCATAAGTACAAAGAACCTCGTTAAGCGCATTCGTAGAGAAGTATGCAGGATTTCTGATGAATTTTTTACTCTTCAAAATTCAGCTTGGCACAATCATAGTTGTTCTTACTGGACATTGTTCAATAGGTTAATATGGTATGGCTAAAAATCTTGTCGCAACCTAGTTGCCAAAGTGGTATGGAGGGTGAGGGGTGAAACATACCGGCATTTTATCATCTGTTGTCCAGCTTATAGAAGACTGAAGTTAAAACATCCCGACAGTCGTACCTTTGGCGAACCAGAAGCCATAACTTAAACTGACATTATGATGAGTTCAAAGCGCCTCATGATCTCCTACATTATACAGAAGTTTTAGATACCACAATCTACCGTCGTTTTAAAGTGTCAAAGTGAGATCACTATTAGCATCGGCACTTTAACTTAACGCAAACCTCTCTTAATTCCAGATACTATCAGCAACTCTGGACCAACCAACGAATTGAAGCTCTACTTTGGAAGGATATTATGGCTTACGGGGAATATTGTAAACGTTGTGGTAAGTTTTAACACGATAATGTATTTTCAATAAGTTAGGTTCATTTATGAAGGTATGAATAGCGAGACTATCTTAGTGTGATGAAGTATGCCTAGATGTGTCTGACTAGCCTTTTTAGAATGAATTCAAACCCAAAACCTCAAAACCATTTTGCGTTCCTTCACTGTGTCGCTTTTCTTCATTGGTTTTTTTCACAGGATCTGTAGAGTAAAGTATTCAAACTATTTTTAAGCAGATTGTTTATTGACGCCTTGCAAAGTTCGGACAAACAAAACAGTAACAAAAAATATAATATATATTTAAGTTTAGTGAGAGCTTGTGAATATATTCTGTATCTTTTCGTAGTGAAATGATCGAGTTATTATATAGTCACAATTTTCACGGAAAATTCCGGAAGTTTAAATACATACATACATATATCTCAATCCATACCTACATATGTACTTACTAATAATTCCGATTACACTACTTTCGCTCGGTCTCTACTCCGAATACTTTTGTAAGTTGTTATCTACGTTATTTTCACACATTTTCTTCTCACATGATTCTATTCTCCAGTCCGATAGCAATGAACTTGACCGCGTCATATCTGAACGTCTGCCGTCTCAATACGGAAATTCAATGCTTGAGTTTTTGTTATTGTTGTCTTAGTTACAATTGCAATTGCAGTCGCGTTTCGCTTGCAAAGCTCGCCAGTTTTTTTTTTTTTCATTTTTCTGCAGCTATCTATATGCGCTAATTGGAAAATAAGCTTAACTAGGGGAAAAAAAAGCATAAGCTCTTGTTGCTATTATTGTAGAATGTCGTAATTGCAACATGTGCGCCCATATATATTAACCGAAACAAACCGCGCACACATACATACAAACAAATATGCTTGAAAGCAAGTGCGTCTCTGTTGACAACCGCGCAAAGTGAGAGGAGAGTGCAGTGCAGTGGAGATATTTAAGCTCTCGCTGCAGCCAAGCGATCGTTTGACTGGCGGTCGGGCGGGGTTGCGCGTGCGGTAGACTGCAGTGCACACCGTTTCAAATGTCAACAAAAGCTTAGCTATGAAGTAATACCAATACATACGCACAAGTATGAGATAACTTGTAATTTTTTACATATGTGTATGTATGTGTGTGTAAGTTGCTCTCTAACGCCAATAGTGCATGTAAATGATCGCTGCAGCTCTCTCTTGCACTCACTTTGCTGCAGTTCTCAATTATTATTGTTTTTTTTTCGTTTTTAATGTAAATAAACAAATAGTAGGTCATAAAAAACACGAGTACTAACACAAGCATTAGAATGAGCATGAGTCTCAATTACGTTTCTATATAAAACACACCCTCTCACCCACGCTAGACGGCATGTGTCTCTAGAGATATTCTTTATTGCACACTAAAATGCAGCTCTTAATGCAGAAATGATTTTGACTCTAGTTGTTGGTCCTATATTAAGTACTTAGCTTGATAATCAGTTCAGCCTTAAATAAATAACCTTAATTTCTTTTGAAGAGAGGCCATGTTATATTTGGATCAAGAACGTATTTAGAGGTATCAGTGTAGCTTATATAGGTTATAAAATAACTTAACAATTGGAAATCTTTTCTTCCTCCAACTTACGAGGGGTCTTTAAGGTTTTGAATTGTTTCAAACTTATCCAAAGCGCTATGTGAACTTTAAATGACAATTATTGAAACCGTGAAAAAATCAGGCGTCAACTCATCGAAGATACTATCGATAATATGCCCCTACCCATGGTAAGATTTATCAAATATAAGCTTCAAACTAGTAAGGTGTCCCATTAAATTTAAAATAATTCAGCTGAGCGATGAAGTTCATTTTGATCAATGTGGTTATTTGCGAGTTCAGGCCCAAGAGTTACCGCTTGGCGAACTGTAGACAACATAAGACTAACTGTGAATACTCAATAAACAGCCCCCGATATACATATAAATATTAAAAATTGAATTGTGAAGACTAGTTCGGGCCTCGGGATGAAGGCATATTGGTATAACTGATATTAACACTTTGACTTTTGGGCTGGTATTCTGCCAATTTAGAGGACAAGGATGACAACTGAAAGCCCCCAATAGGTGTCCAAGCACATTCTAAGCTCGTCACCACTGAATTGACCGTATATGTTCTTTCCACAGAACTACTGTACAAAATGCAACAGTAGCAGTTTGAAATCGGAGCCCAAACGAAAAATTGCATATAACAATTAACAAAAACTCCATCAGTGAAGAAAATTTACAACAAGTAGAGAACAAAAGCAAGACTTTCAGCAACTCTTTCATATTAGCTTATTATTCTCCGACTACGCTGCCTAGGTCATGTCATCCGAATATATGAAAACACTCCAACTCTGAGAGTATTCGACGCAGTACCTCCCTGGAGTAAGCAGAGGAAGAGGAAGACCTTCACTCCGTTGAAAAGACCAAGGGGAGAAGGAATTGGTTACACTTGGAGTCTCAAATTGGCGGCGGCAGTAAAGAAGAAAAATAAACGTTCTGCTATCACTAATAGTACAACTAACAACAACAACTACAAAATAAAGCGAACACTACCCAAAAGAACATGGAATCGACCGAATCAAAGAATGAGAGCCTCTCAAAAAGTGTATTGTTCAAAAATGAAGCGAGCTAGGCAACACAAAAAACATCTCGACGTAAAACACGACGCAGCACAGTTTGAAGAGCTCTTCAAAATCATTATAGTTTACTGAATGACATAGATGATGTACGAGAAAGAATTGCCGTTTATTACTTGAAAACATTTCTGCTGCGCGTCCTCGAAGTGGAGAAGTCCAACAGTGGAAAACAGTGATGCCTAAGAAATCCGACGAGCCCGAAATCATCCCAAAAGCTCAGGAAAACCAATCAAATGGATGAATATCAAAAGCAGACCGAAAAGATAACCGGAAACTGTCATTAAATATCCAAAAAATTTTACAAAGTTTCAGAAACATGGGCGACGTTTGAAAAATAAGCAGATCAATAACACATTCATTATATATATATTATATATTAGAAGGTCAGTGGCTGCCATGTAAGTCTACTACCAGAAATTTTAGCAATAACAAATCAGTACGACTTTCCCAACTAAGAAACCTTAACAAAAGATACCATGATGAAGCGCTTCAGAAATATAAATAATACAAAATAAAGTAAGGAAGGTCGAAGTTCGGTTGCTTTCGAACATTTTCTACTTTTGCAACGTGAGTGAATCAAAGCTAGGTGTGAAACGCCAACCAAACCATCGGAATCCAAGCAATTATATGTATATACATATGTATATAATTCATACACTTACCGACATTTTCCACATAAGATTTCTTAGAAAAACGAAAATCAATATATACTTTATATGGGAGCTGAAGTAGTATTGAACCGATTTTATCTATTTTCACCAATACTACATACTATTAACACAAAGCATACTCAAAAATACTTCCCTGAGTTTCATTAAGGTACCTCACATACAATCACCAATCATATGGAATGAAGTCAGCCGGATGTTCGAAAGTTCTGACATTATTTATATGGGGGCTAGGTCAAGTTTTCGCTCAATTTTATCTATTTTAGACACACAGATACACTGTTATCAGGAAAACAAGCTATATCATTTTGAGATAACTCAAATATTGCCTGATATATGATATGTAAAGTTCTCGGAAGTACGAAAATATTTATATTAAGTATAGGGGGGCTCAGGGTAGTATTGATCCGATTCAACCCATTTTAAACACACAGATAAACTATCAAAAAAAAAAAAAAAAAAAAAAAAAATGAATTAGGAAAAGAGTATCTTTCAATTTCAATTATATATCCGACACATTGAACGATATTGCCGGTCAATTCAACTATAGATACTGGGGTCCACATATTCGGTGTCTAGGGACTTGATTGGATTTGAAAAATTTTTGCCCATTTTCGCACTCTGACATAAAAACATTAGAAGAATGCGGACTAAATTTAATTTAAATTGGTCGGACTGGTCACGATATATGCGAAATCCGACTTACTTTTTTATCAAGAAACCAAACTTCATCAAGATATCTTAATTTTTACCGCAGTTCCAAAACTTCACCAAAAGAAAACGTTCTTTACAAAAAATTTATTCTGATCGTTCAGTTTATATGACACCTACATATGTCAGCGATACTGTCTCCTCCTTGGAGAGAATAGAACGTGTGTTAAATTTTTGATATCTTTAAAACTGAGGGACAAACGGGAAGACTAGTTCGTGTATATACAGATAGACGAACTAGGCTAAATCTGCTTCTAGTGGCAACCTTATACTATATACGGCATGTTTAGGTTATAAAAAAATCTCAAGTAAACACAAAACAAGATAAATATGTTTAAAGTTATATAAAGTGAAGCTGACTGACTGACCTTAAAGCTATGTTTTTAGCCAAAAACCAAAAAAAAAAAAAAAATAATAATCTACATTTTGAACTACTTAAAACTCAAGAGTCCTTCTTAAAATTTTTAATAATGAAAAATAAAATTTTCTCTTTTTTGGAAGGATATCAACTCTCTTTCCCTTATTCCAAGCACTTTCCTGCCGGGCATCTAAGCCAAATGCATTTTACATTTGAGCAAAGCTTTACTTTTAATAGAAAACACCGACTCTTACCGCACACAGTCATAGCCATAGCAACAAATGCATGTGTGGTCTGCCAGAAGTATCTGTATTCAAGGTTGTCATATTGCATTCGCATTCGTTTGTAGACATGCGAGTGAGAGCGCAAGTGAGTGATAATAGTAATTACAGCTGTTGACGTACCTCTTTTTCTGGTTGCCAATCGTAATTTTTTTTTATTTTTATTTTCTAATTACTGAAATTACTCAAAGCGAAAGCGTATGCATGCAGTACTTGTTAGTAATACGTTATTAGAGACTAGAACTAACACAGATTACACATTATTGTACTAAAATGCACTCTCTGCTCAGAACTAAGTCACTCTTAATTAGAGGTACTAGCGCAAATAGGAAGCTGGTTGTGGAGCTTTCGCCATCGATCTTTACTCGCATATAATTAAGTATATAGTAATGTTATTATAATTTAATCGAATGCCTTGTAATTATTTAATTTTATTTCCAAGCTTTCGATAAGCTCACTTCTGATTTCTATTATATAATGCATTTTATTTTAATTGTATTTTCTGTAATTGATTTCGAAATTATTCTTAATTTTTTCAACACAAATATGTATTCATTACTGTAAATTACAATGTAATTGTAATAAGTACTTAAATGCCCTTTGGCATGTAATTGTTCGGGGGGGCTTTCTAAAAAACAATTGTGATGCTTTTTGGAAGGGTTTTAATGTACTAAAAATGTTGAGATAATATTAAGAGACGAAATGATTTCCGAATATCTATCCATCTTTTCGTTTGTAAATATGTTGCCATCATGAGCTTGAGCATATCAATATTATAAGATCTTCCGGCAGATTTTTGGTTTTCTGGATCAATTCATGCTGTTTGTGTGGAAGAAAGGCGTATTTTCAACAAAAAGGCGATAGAGGCAGAGAGACGTTGGCTTGAAAAGATTGAGATGCTGGCTAGCATGAATTATATTCCAAAAATTCATGGAAAAATTAAGACAACTAGGAAACTACCGCCACAACATTGTCGTCCCGCCCCTCGACCAAGACGAAACAACGCTAAGGCGGCTTAAGAATTACAAAGTCCCAGGCGCACATGGATTACCGGCTGAGCTGCTGGAAGCCAGCGGCAAGCAGCTGCCTAGGCGCATGTTATAGCTGTTAGTCATATCTTGGTCGGATAAATGTGCTTTGCTCTATCCACAAGAAAGGAGATCCCACAATCTGCGCGTCATTAGCCTCCTTAACACTGCATAAGTCTCTATTGATAGCTGTAAAAAAGTTAAGGACCTTGGATATCTTGGAACCAGCATAAATTCTACCAAAAATTTAAGCTTGGAGATCCAGTACAGAAAACTATTGCAAACAGATGCTAATTTCAGATCGGGTATGCGATTCAGAAGCAGAGCCTTTTCTCGTTTTTGCCGTCTTATTATACTGCGCAGAAACTAGGACAAGGACGAACCGAGATGAGAAATCACTTAAGGCATTTTATGACTAAGATTAAGATTTTACCACGAGCTATGACGACAAAGATATAGTTAAACGAATGCGCTACTTGGCCCATGTGTTCGTTTCGAGACCCATGGGTGATCAACGGAAGCACGGGTTTCCAGCTGACAAAAGAAGAATGAGTACATAGGGGCCTTTCTGTACTGTACAAATGTACAATTGGTGTATTCCCACGATGGAAAGAGTTAACTGGCGACGTTTTGTATACTCGACAGTAATGCAGTACCGAAGGCGAAGAAGAATCCGATCGTGGTTTACAGTTGTCACTTGTTCCACTGCGCCATTATAATGATATTTTCCCTGTCTATGGTGAATTTCATACCATTGATAATTTCTTATGAGAAAGGTAGTAAGTCAATAAATTAACAGAGAATTTTTCGTCTAGCTGTATCTGTTTCGCTCCCAAAATTTATCGATGTCACATATAGAAAAACTGAATTCGAGCAAGGAAAGGCAATCTGCAGAAAATAAACTTAGACTTAGATTCTGGCAGTGAATTGCTTAATACTCTCGAACAAAACGTAACAATTGAGCTCAGTGACTTTCGTTAGTATTAAAGGTTTCAACAATCACTTTACCTTTCACATTTGTATTGCAAGTCCCGACCACTTACAGTAACTGTATATTTCTCTTCCGAAAATTTGAGAAAAATTTCATAGAACTCACTTTAGTAGCAGATATCTTACATAATTGCTTAGATACCTCATATAATAATATTTTATTATCGATCACATGAGGAAAATTATATTTAATGATCTTGAAAAATGGACTGAAACTATATAAAATTATTTTCTCAGTATTTCTGCACATTTCAGATCGAGCTTTTGCAATCATTTCATATATATTTACTTTCATTGTATAATAGTAGGCTTTGTGAAGAATTGTAATTCTTTTGAAACCATTGATTTCTACTGAAAGATTGTGGTTCTACAATACTCAAATTCAAATGAACATTCAAGGCTGTATGCGAGGGAATTTTCTTATATAATTTACATATTTAAGTGATAGTTTAAGGCATAACTTTTTTGTGGTGTGCGCATTACATACAAAATTTATATTCCTTAAATGCGAGTGACCGATTTTAGATATTTTCGATACAAACTACCGAATATTTCAATTTTACAATACAGCTAGCCTATAACTAACAGACTTAGTGGTACGTGTGTGAGATAATATTTGTAGATAATGATAAATGTTCAGTTTATATATCCAGTACGTTAGAAAAACTACATTCCCTTTTGCCGTGTCACCCATCTCTTCTCCCATTTGTTTTTTGAACTATAACAAACTACCAAGTATAACGAGATGGGAAAGAGAGAGCGCTAGAATGTCAATAGATTATTTAAATATATATGTTAATAAGCAAAACTAAAGCTTTTCCATACATGGAATTCTTACGCTGTTTATTATTGTAGGGGATACATATAAAGTTTTTGAATAAAATTCACACGGTCTATAGAAGTTCTTATATTATATTATAATTATTAAAATTTTTTAGTTAAACGGGACTTTTTTTAATCTAGCGCCACTTGGCGGCGCCATCTATATGTCGACTGGAGCATTACAATCTGCTATCTTTATAGATTGTGACGTAATTTCATGACATTTCATAGATTTGAAGTGAAGATATTGCGTTTTAAGTGTCAGTATATTTGTTTATCGGTGCAAAAATGAGCTATGAACAAAGAGCCAACATAGAATTTTATTTTAAAAATGATAAAACTTTTACCGAAATGTTTGAATTGATGAAACAAGCTTATGGTGATGATTGCCTATTCCGTAGCAGAGTGCACGAGCGGTTTCAACGGTTTCAACGTTTTCAAAGTGGTCGTGAGGACATAAATGACGATTAACATGTGGGCCAATCAAAATCCGTGATCACCGGAAATTCCATCGAAACTGTGCGTGAATTCATCAAAAATCAGCCAAAATCATCATTGAAATTCATGGAAATGGAATTGAATATCTCCAAAACGTCGTTTGTCGCATTTTTACTGAACATTTGGGCTTACGAAAGGTGTGTGCTTGGTTTGTTTCGCACAAATTGATTGACGACCAAAAATTGCTCAGAATCGATCGACGCTTTTGACCGAGTATTTGACCAAAAGTCAAATTTTAACCATTAACCACTCCCCCTATTCACCTGATACGGTACCGTGCGAATTTTTCCTTTTCGGAAAAATGCATTTGCCCATGAAAGGAAAGCGTTATGTAGATGTAGAGGCTATTCAAAGGCTTGCGCCGGCATACTGGCCAACGAACTAAAATACTCGTTCGACATGCTCTTGGACCGTTCAAAATGCTGTATTAAAGCAGAAGGAGACTATTTTGAATAAAAAAATAAATTGATTTTGCCGAAAAAACCATTTGTTCTGTTTTTTTTTTTAAGTCCTGTTTACTTTGGAACGCACCTTGTATATTTTAATTTAGTGATTAGTTAAGACACTCGGTGAATGGCGTTCTGTGGGCGTGGCCGATTTCGCTCATCAACGAACTCGTAATTTTCTATTACACTAAGAAACCTGCATACCTGCACACATTAAGATTACTCATACGCCATGGATTTATACGTGGCACACATTTTCCTTTGGAGAGAGCGATATAAATGTATATATCGTTACTTAAAATGCAAAATAACGTAGCATCAATTTTCATAAGTTTATAGGCGAAGGGAAAACAATATAACAGAAACCACTTATACGGAAAAAAATTGAGTTTTGGTTATAAAATGGTTATATATTAGCTACGCATATCTGTCAGCGAGGCCCAAATAGACTCCTGGAAACATAATTTCTGAAGTAAAGGAGAGATTTTTTAATAATTTTCGATTTTAAGAGCACTTCACTAGCAATCTTAGTAGTTTACTTATTTTTTATTAGAGAGCTTTCTTAGCACCGTCATTAGTAAATATACAATGCTTTCCAATTTTCGAGTATTCGCTTGAGGAAATAATTATGCGAGTAAAAAAAAAAAAAAAAGTTTTTAATTGATTTTATATTTGTTAAAAAAACGTAAATCAAAAAGATAAATAATATATATTTAATTATTTTAAAAAAATAAATAAGCTGTGCAAATGAATAACTACTTCGATGGTAGCAAAAAATCTAACACAAACAAATATAATAAATATACTTGTAAAAAAAGCTCTCTCATTGTACATTTTAATTTATTTAAAAAATAAGCAAATTGGAATTATTGTCACATGTGACTGTAATTAGATATGTATGTATACCTTTAAAATTAGCTGAATTAAGTAATAAATAGTAAATAATGATCATAAATATAAGGGATCAAATTATGTATAGTGCTCAAATAACTACGTAAACGGTGTCTACGCCAATAAAGAAGAAGAAGCTCAATTTATTTTCGATTAGTCCAACCTAAATAATTACAACAATAAATAAATGTGATAAGCAAAAATGTCGCAAGACTGGTAGATTTACAAATATTTATTGAAATTAGCTCCTTATTTCATTTCTCAGATAACTCACTAAATAAATGAGAGATGAAATTGGAAAATAAGCCTGACACCGACCACCTTTAGATGAAATTCTATAACTCAAGAGCTATTTGACCAATTTTCGCGCATAATTTTAACTTGACATATTTGCATTGTGCAAATGTTATAAGCACTACTACATCCCGTTTTTTTTTTTTTGTTTTTTTTTTTTTTTTTTTTTTTTTTTTTTTTTTTTTTTTTTTTTTTTTTTTTTTTTTTGTTTTTGAACCTGCCGGATCACTACGTTATATTTCGTGCAGAGGTCTCTGCTATTGAGAACGCCGTGGATGTACACTCTGACACATCAGTAGACAACTCCCCGGTTAATATTTACGTTAACAGTTAAACAGAAGTCAAAGTAGTAACCTCGGTTCGCATATCGGCCAAAAGTGGCTTGGAAAGCAGGGCAGTAGTGGAGAGTGTCTCCAGAAACAGTCTATTTCACTGTCAAGTCACTAAAGGCATCGATGACAATGAGATAGTGGACAGGATTGCTAAGAGTAGAGCATGGCTGTCATGCGAAGACGTGACTGAACTGAACGTGCTAAGGAAGGTTAAAATGCGATGGAATAAACCATAAGGATGCAAAAAATTCATATGAAAAATGCTCGACCGGCAATTATAATAGAAGAGACTAAGGGAACATGATTGGAATACCCAGAAGTCACAGTATGGTGTTGACATAAGGTTAATATCAAGTTAGTGGGCTTGACAGATCGAAATACTTGCAGTTAGAACAAAACACCAGCGTAATAATGGAGCATGGCATCCTGAAGCTGAATATGATTTAATTTGTTCTAGACCCCAATTTAAACTGAACTCTAGTAAAGTGATTTCTGATTTCTTAGTTGTATTTCCGACAAGCATCAATATTTATTAAAGAAACCAAGTAAAACCATTTCCATATAAGTTACTAAAATAGAAAAAATCAAATGCATTTAAGCATATACTGTTTGCCAATGACTTCGAATCTCATCGGGGAAGATAATTTTCTTAAAAAATCGTTATTGTTTCAAATTGTTTCAAGGGAGAATCACCAAAAAAGATTTACGACATTTACGGTGGTCCAATGGCTTTATTTCTAAAGTGAGATCACTTTTTTTATGGATGCAAGCCCAAATCTTTTTTCAAAATCCACTATATTGTGGTTTGAGACTGTACCAATTCTTGAGAATGTCTTAGAATCGACAAATTGAGTTCTTCAGCAAGACTTGCCTGAACTGCAGTAATATTTAATAATACAAAATTTTCAACAATTCGACAAATGGCGAGCACAGGTGGACCATTATTTTGACCATAAAATGCCAAAAGGGCACGAAAAGTTGGAATTGGAGAACGATTATTTTGACAATAAAATTGAATAAATTTACAACGTTGTTTATTAAGACCCTGGAATGATTAATTTTTGTACAATTAAGGTGTTTATTCAAAAAGATTTGCTGGAGGCTTCTGCAGTTGATCTCAAAAAAAAAAAAAAAAAAAAAAAAAAAAAAAAAAAAAAAAAAAAAAAAAAAAAAAAAAAAAAAAAAAAAAAAAAAAAAAAAAAAAATTCTTTACTTTCTTGTATTTAAGCTGCAAGGAAACTAGCTTTGAAAAACTTTTCAGTTTGGCTGGAAGATTTTCATATTTTCTAGTATTTTGTCTGCCTACAAAGAAGTTATTTATAATAAAAACATTTATCACCAGTTTAACAATGCCTTACATGCTTAAGCTTAAAAACTGCATAAAACACACTGCCGCCAGCATTGAGATAAAGCAAATTTTCCGGAGCATAGAACAAAGAAATGATTTCAGTGGAACGTTATCTCCAAATTACTTAGAAAGAGGAAACATTGTAATAAAGCGCAAAACGGTCGTGTATTACTTATTGCTGGGCATGAGCCGCGGAAATACGCAGAAATTTAACGACATACAACTTCAGTGCTATAATAATTGCATTGCAATGCAGTCGATTTTACTGAATTCCTTCTATGCGTATTGTGTCTTCTTCTTTTCCTCATATTTTAATCGTATGACACTTTTGCACGCGCTTTCCGCTGGCCAATCGCTGCTTGTGTGCAGGAGCTTCTGTTCGCGCATTTCGCATTTCGCACTTTTCACTTTCTTTAGCGCATTTACGGCGCACACACATGCACACATAGCTGGCCATAATCTTTTTTAGCAAAACAGAAGCGCCCCGCAGCGCCGCGCGTTTGCTAATTAAATTGCAATTAACGTAATTAAGTTGAACAAAAATCGCCAACACAGCAACGAAAAGGTTCTATAAAGCGCATGCAATAAAATATTAATATCAACACAGGCACATAACGCTCTACACGACCACTTACATACTGCGCGCCGCTACTGCGACCCTTTGCGGCGCACCCTTCACCACCTGCCGGCCTGCATGCTGAATTGGCAATTTCGCTCATTGCAATCACCGCTGCGCACTGTTTTGCCTTTTTGAGATTTCACACACCCCCCCACCCCCCGCTGCGCACTGCCTGTAACCGGATATCAGTCTGTGGCCGCTACACGCTTATTAGCTCATTGACTGTTAATTGTGTTGGTGTTTCTTAAATAGCGCCTATTTGCGCTTAATGACACTCACTAACACTCATACAAATACACATGCATAACAGCATACATACATACATACATATATACACGTTTACTTCCACATATACATACACCTATGCACATAAATATACATACACACATCCACAATTTGCCTTGTGCGTATTCTATTCACGCATACATCTGCACTTATGCAAAAATCGCAACAAAACAGTCTAAATTACATAATATTTCTTTTCCGCGTTGAGCCGCATACCCATGTAATCGCTTTCGGCCGTGCCTTTTGTTCCACTATTTGCGGCTCTTCGGCTGAACCGCCTCGTGTTGCACTTGAACTGTTGCACTTGACGAAGGCTGTGTGGCGCTTCGTGGCTTGCAGCTTTTACTTTTAAGCTTGCACAGCGCGCTAGCGGCCTGTCGAACTGTAAATTATGTGTAGCATTCGGTTTAGTAATTGGAAAATCGATTTAATTACTTCAATTAAATGCCTATATATTTTTATAAAAATTTTAAATTTTTTCAATTTTTGCTAAAATATCAAAATATTCAATTTTCAGCAATCCACTTTCATTTCACTTGCAATATTTAGCAATCTCTGACTTTTAAATTTTTTTTTCGTTTACAAAACTGCCAACGCATGATGAACGAACAATTTGGTTTTCACAAAACTTTTTGCACACTTTCAAAAAATGTTTCAATATTTTCGCATTTTGCCGACAACACTTCGAAAACTAATGGTTGATCACTTTCGTTAACGATCGTGTGTGCATTGGTAATCTAATGATTATAATTTCCAGCAGCTGCTTTGTGATCGGCACTGATTTTCCACTCTTTCATTGAAAGTTTACGTGCACACGTAGGCATGGCATTACATTCGAACCACTAACGTCGACGTAATTATTAAATGTTTTGAACCGTTCGTTTCAATGAAAATATGACCCGTTGCAGTCGTCACTGCCGTCACCGTACACCGTTCGCCGTTCGCGTCGTCCGCTTCGCGCGCTATTCACTAAACAAACTAAAGTCGCAAAATTTCTAAGCTTGTGCACTTTTTACCAGCCGTCCGTGGTTTTGGTTAAAAAATACGTTCTCACTACCACGTTCGCACATTCTCCGGCATTGCGAATGCACTCAAAATGCAAAATAAGACGAAAAATTCTCGAGCAAAATGCGCTATGTTGGGGGTAGATGGGTCAGCGTACGCTTACAAGTGAGCTCAATGCATGTAGAAAGTGTTTTGAGTGGGCTGCTGGCTGTGTGAGCGGGTGGCTGAGTGAGATCGGCATAAACTAAAAAGAAAAAAATGGAAAATATTTTAAGATGAAGTACCGACCTGGTTCAAACAACTTACAATGCAAAGTTGTAATTATGAAATTCTTTTAAAGATCACTTCAAATTGAGCGCAAGTTGGCATGAAATCACTTGATATCTTTTATAGCCACGAGTTACATTTGAATAGTTTAACTCAATATTGTCTTGTCGTATTGAGTCTTATATGCTCTATTGATATTGATTACTAAAAAAATATTAAAATATTATTATCAATAATATGTGCACCCTGTTTACTATCACTGATCTAAGTTATCTTAAGCTCTATCTTTAAACGTAAATTTATTGCATTTGTTGAGAGGCGCGTGCGGAAGATCTCAACTCGAAAGTGATCTGTCTACACGTGCGCCACTAATAACTGCTTCGAAAGCGATTTTTTGCATTTATTTTTCAACAGTTTTTACTCTAGGTTTTTACATACTTCATTTTATGGGAGATGCGCGTATCGTAAACTTTTGACGTCAACAAACAAGCGCGATTAGTTTTTTTTTTTTATTTATTTAGCAATTATTAATATTTAATATTTTCTTGATAATTTTCTCAATTTGATGATTTCCAGATTTCGAGCACTTTGTAAAAAGTTTAAGATTTCTTTAAAACGTTAGCAAATCGAAAAACTATTTTATATTCTTATTAACTAGCCACAAGTTCAACAGAATTCTTCCATATTGACAGGGTTTATCTACATCAGCAATAAATATGAGGGTTCATTCCATTTTCTTTTCATAACAGTAAAAATTGTATAGTCCACAATAATATCCATACAGTTTGCCAAGAGATGGTAAGGTATTAAATTATATTTAAAAATTTTTTTTTTTCAAATTCAATGCATAATATCTGGAGAATATTGTGTCAAATTATTTCGAGTCAAATAAAGCAAAATTGAAGAAGTTATGAGTACTTGAGTATAAATAAATGAACGTTTTACACTGGATATTTTTGTGTTTAAAACTTTAAAGCGTTTTTCCCACAACTCACGTTTTCAAAGTCGTCGTCCGTCACAACTTCAAAACTACTGCACCGATCCTTTTAAACACTATTTATGTACATATTTCACGAGGTAACGCTGGAGAGTTTTTTTTTTTTTTTTGTTTTTTGTTGTTCATAATTTTAATTCCGCAATAAAAATTAGCCGATTTTTTCCCAAAAAATTGTGTTTCTCACTTTCACTTTATCAAATGTCATACTTCAATGTAACATCGGTTGGATAAATAAATTTTACCTGTGTCGTCAGGAAAAAAATCACAAAAGTTTTTGTATGATTTGACCTTACCCCCCTTTAAAAAACGAAGAATTTCCTGGGCACTCATAAAAGATTGAAGAAGAATAGCACTTCTAGGTGAAGATTGTTGTCAATCAGTCTTAAGGAATCTTCGGATATGTTCAAACGCAAGAAAATCGGTGGTCATTTGAATTGAAGCTAAAAGAGATTAAAATTTGTATGTATGAAATGCTGCCTGAGCGCTCATTTAGTAGCGTCTTGCATTAAATTGTGACTGGTGATGAAGAATGGATATATTAATATACGAATATACATGCCGCCAAGGTGTATAAAGAGCTTCTAAAATCAGATGACAATATGAATGTGGAACGCTACCGAGACAAAAACCCAACCAATTAAAACGAGCGAATGCCGAAAAATGTGCAGAATTTTCTACTGAACACAAGGCAATAATTTATCATCATGACAATGCTCAACCTAATGTTGCGAGATCACTTAAATACTTAAAAAACAGCGACTGGGACATTCGGTCCCACTCGCCTTATAGTCCATAGCTTACCTCTTCTGACTGTTACTTGTTCGATGAAGAATGCCCTCACTGGAATATTTGGGGGATTTCAAAAATTGGCTTGTTTTATTGTTGGCCGACAAGTCCGCGCAATTTTCTTCACGGCCTTTAGATTTTTTAACTTTGACTTAATACAGACATTATTTGGACTATTAGAAGGATTGATTTGAACACTGGGCTAGTGGTCGTGGTGTTCTGTCAACTGAGTATGCAAGGGTAGAAATCTGTAGAAAGCGCTGATAGGTTCATGACAAAGCTGCCTCCGTCCCGTTAAAAAACTAGCAGGCCTCGGAGTACGGTCACCTCCCGTCATCAATAAAATGATCTGGTAGTCGGCTTTAAGCAAATTTCCTCATAATTGCTCTTCATGCAGATGTGATTGCTGTTAAGGTGGCAATAGATTTACTGCTCAGGAGTACAGCCTTTCCAGAGAGAGGTGAGCATTCACTCCGAAAGTTGAGCGCCAAAATTGTTACAATTAAGTCAAAAAGTGTCCGTCCTCACTACAAAAAGCATTATGCTACTTCATCTTCAGACTCGTTAGGAAATCTAACTTTACTGGACTTGCGGAACAGTACACCTACGTACTAAATCCTTAGCTCCTTCTGCTGTAATTTGTATTTGGACCTAGGAGACCACCGAACCAATCTGGTCAAGAGTGCCTCTTCACAAACTCCCTGCGGAATTATTCAAATAGTCTTCAGCTTCTCCGCTACCGTTCTCTTATTCTGAGTACTTGGCTAGCAGCATTTATTTTATAACATTGTCGGCGCCATCCTTTTGTTTATTTTTCGTTCGATGGTAGTTCTTTCCTGTACATATGTCGAGCAAATAAAAAGATATGCTCGGCGTCGGCTGCAAAATGAGCACTTCCCTGAAACATCGAAGGACCGTCAGGAATTGCGTCAGATTGTCCCCCGTGTGGTATCTCAACCCAGGCTGGCATGTTCTTAATGAGCCTATGCGTCCATCTTATTTTTTCTGCCGCATCCCATTGTCTTTGCCACTTTTAAAGGCCCACTGACTCTGCTTTTTTCGGTCTTTAGCCGCTCTGATGCCATTAGGAACTGAGGCTATCTAGGAATGTTAGTCTGTCTGTCAGTCAGTTCGAGCCACTAGAGCATTTAGCGCTCATACAACCTCATTGGTCAAATTCAATATGAAGATCAAAAGTTTACCAAAGAAGCGTTTTAGTGCTTCTGCACAACCGAAGTTAAGGTTTTTTCTTCCTTTTATTCCATTTAGATGTGGACGATAGAGCGGCACTCAAAGATAGCTGGCAGAAATTGCTGCCATGATGACTATTGATAATTATTTGAAGTTATTTTAAAACTATCAGCATTTTGCTTATAAATCTATTAACGTTAAGTACTTAGGAAAATACAATTAAAATTAATTCCAAGAAAAGTGCAATTAAATTTGCAGAAGTTTTGTGTTTATTTTATTAATTATCTTACAGATATACAAACAACTCTCACCGGCCAGAATAACTTGAATTGCATTTATGTCAAGCATTCCACTTTTACTACATTCAACGAAAATACTCACCGATCATATTTTACAGGTATGAATAATTTTCGTATCGCTCGCGAAACACTACACTCGCAAATAAACAGCGTAAACAAAAAATGCTCGCCGACTTTAGTGGCGGTGTCATCTCGATTTTCACCTCCGGCAATCGGCGGCGTCAGCTCGATTCCAAACCGCTTACACACGACTTGGAGGGCCATTCTACCCTTTCGCACAGAATGCGAGCGAGCGAACAGCGATCAACTCATTCGCCCATGTAATACGCATGTGTGCGTGTGTGTGTCGGGAAAGGTAAACATTTGCGCTGACGCGACGCCGTGTGCTCGTCTCAATTGCGAATTGAGCCGAGTGAATGTAATAAATGTTACATATGACGGACTTACGTAGATTACTTAATAGTATACGTACACGTAGGCACACACACACGGCCATAAATGTTGTTTGCATGTGTGTGTGTGTGTGTGCGTGTGTCAAAGCTTTCTTGCCTTTAAAGTCTTGTAGTGCATTTCGTCCCACTACAACCACACATTTGTGAGTGTGTGTGTGAAATTATTTAATTTTGCTTTTTGAATACAATAATCTCTTCATTCCTCTCTCGCTAGTTCGTTATCTGAGCCGTTGCATTATTGCATTATAGAATGCACAACCCTTTGCCTCCGAGACACCCCGGCTTTTGGCAACTGACTCGATAGTTATTTCACTCAAATACTACTTATTGCCTTCGCCGCGCCCGGGTGTGTGTTCTGGTGGCTAGTTCCGGGTATGCGCTCAGCTACTTCTAGCCACAGCTAGACTAGTTCATTGTTTGTTGGAGAGCTTTTTGGCGGTCGTCCGATCCGGTTTTTCTAAGCGGGTTCCATATTTTACACGCAAGCAATATTGTGCTCTCTGTTTGGTCCGGACGCTTGCTCAGGCATTGAGGGTGTTAAGTGCAGTTTTATTAACTGGGCTTCGGTATACGCGCACTCAAATGTTTGAGTCCGTCGCTTGAAGAATTTGTATGCTTACTATCTATACTATTTGTTTATTAGTAAAGTCTATTGGTAGATCAAGTCTACAATTACTTTAAACAATAATATTGAGCGTCAGTTGTTTATTTTCCTAGCAATGTTAGTAATCTAGCAGTATATAAATACCTACACTAAATTTTTTTAGTTTTCTATTTTATCACAAACCGATCTTTGCAAATGTTTATCAAATCGATCGGTTATTTTTTTCATGGACATTTTGCTTATTCAATATCTATAAACATTTGCTAGATATCTCACTAGCAAATAAATACATTAAATCTTGAGCGGCTTCGTAGTATCATTTTTATGTTTAGAAGAAAAGTATTAGTGTATAGAAGTCATTTATAGAGAAGTAATCTATCAATAGCTTGAAGTTTGTAGGGCATTTCGTATTTACTTTTATATTCCCTTAATGTTTTTATTTTATTAAGAAAATATATTACTTCCATTATTCAATTAGAAAGCTTGCCTCGAGACGTTTTTAATAATTATTCTAACATACATACAAGTCTTTGTTAATTTTGTGTTAATTTTTCTTCTTCCTCAGAAAATATTTATCTTTTAGACCCTGGAACTTAGTCAGATCCGAATCGAACAAGTTATGTTACGCTAAGTTTTATGTGTGTCTGTGCACCAATATAGCCATTTTATCTATATTTCCGCTAGTTGCCCTAGATGTTTGAAGGTAAGAAATCCAATGAGTTTCCGTCTTGAACAAATCGAATGATCAACTCATTCATCTCTCGAATCTCTTCTAATACACATTATGCGACAAGAGAGCAGAGCTCATACATAGAAAGCGTAGGTATGGCAACGAAGGTGACAAATGTCTAAAGTTAACATTTTCAAATGGGTTGATACTCAAGGGTTATACAGGATAATATTCGCACAATATTTCTGATTTGAAATAAAATCAAAAACAAAATCCTCTCTGGAAAAAAAAGAAAAAAAAAAACAATTTGAAAACCAATTTATTAAAGAATACTCATATGTCTTTATTTTCATATTTCTGTGGAGCTGTTTTAGAAATCAATTGTCCACATTTAAAAAAAAAAGTGGCCATTAGAAAGTGGAGTTCTTTCTTTCTTACTCCACTGATATACAAATAGATCTAAAATTGAGTAGACAACCACTGTTAGGTATTGCAAGACTTTTTATTACAATAACGCTCCGACCATAGAGTTTACAAGATGTATTTGCAGCGGATTTGGGCAATTGTACGACTATAAAAACGGGAAGGAAGACTTGGTCTCGCTAACTAAAATTTATTGAGTTTAGATGTGCTATCTGATCTCTAAATATATTGATATACTAAAGTAAAAAAACTGAACCAGTTTTTACACACCTTGCCTCTCATCTAATTTTTTAAATGAAATTAAATGCTGATCAAGCAAATATCCAACTAATATTAAAAACATACATATAAACAAATCTAAATTCAGCAATAATACCACTAACACCCACAAATAAGTACGCCCATTAGGATTACGGGGCAGTAACCGTTGCATGACCGTCGTCACAAAAAGCCTTCATAGCCGAATTAGAATATGTATATATGTATGTACTTGTATTCAATACCCGTAAATACTATATATTATGAAAATCAAGAAATTTCCGCTATTAATATTTCAGTAGCTCACCACCACCAACTGCAATGCACTCCGTGGTATGCGTATATTCCTTGCAGTGCGAATTTGATCGGAGCATATAAATAAATCGAGCAATTGGAAGGAGGTGTGCTACGGTATGCGTAAACACGCCGAGATCGCTGACCGACCATCAAGAAAATGTTTTCAAATTTATGTACAATGTTGAAATCCAATCGAATAACAACAACAGCAATACTGGTAAGCATCGGCGTAGAAAATACAAAACAAATGAGTTTAGCGAGTAAATAAATTGCGAAATATTTCTGCAAATTCGAAAGAAGTTTAAGTTAGTTTTAAGTTTATGTGGGTGTACAAAAAAGTTGTGATTATGTATGCATGTATTTTAAAGCGAATTAGATACGCAGAAGTAACGACAGAGTTGAGACGAGGCATTTGTACTAAAAACTGTCATTGCTATTAAAATCTGTGTATCCCTTGCAATTTTTGATCATAGGCGTAACATATTGTATATTGAGTTGTGCTCAGTTGAAGGGTCAAAATGTGACTACCAGCCTCATATAGGTTTTAATGTAGTAACATATTTTTGGATAAAGTTTAGTCGAATTAAATTGATTCTAGTCTCAAAAACTAATATTGTTAAATCATCACGTGATCAATCGTGAGATGGAGGCAATAATAGGCATTAATGACCAGCATAGATTCTATATTGCATAGATATTTGACTATAAGAATTAATTTTCACGTTGGATTCCACATAATTTGTTGATCGCTCAGAAACAGGCTCGTGTCGATTGGTTGGAGAAATATTAAAAAAATACAATAGCTGTGCTTCGAAGCACGTCTACGAAATAATGAGAAATATTGATTAACCCATATGATAGTAAAGATCAGTCGAATACATGAGTGTTTCAAAATAAGACGAGCCCAACAAAAGATGTTCGCGCACGAATCACTACCAAGCTAATGGTTCTTCGTTTTTTATATGGTATAAAAGGCAACCTACGTAATATAAAAAATAATAAGGAACTTTTTCGGTATTAATTAAGTTGTGGTCGAATTTTCACTTCACATACTATATGTACGAACGAAGTTTAACGGAGTAAAATCAGAAAAAGTTCGTCCACGAGGGCGGTCAGATAAATACTTATCATAATTCTTAAATTTTAGCTCGTTAGTTCAACCAATTGATATTCTCACTTCTTTAACGCGCATGAAAAATATGTTTGCTGGATGTCCGCAGCGACCTCCTTATTTAACTGAAATTTCTGCTCGGCGAGTGACTTCTTCATGATTTCAAATTCAAGAAAATGCGATATTTAGGCTTCATTTTTTCGACGTTAGTCCACTTCAGTTTCGCAGAGTTGTCTATATTTGCTGTATAATAATAATAATTCTACGATGCCCCTCGCTGACTTGCCGAATTGGAGGCTAATTCACCAACTATTGTTTTACCCTCTGCCTCCTCACGACCTCACGACCACATCGAAAACTGCATACAGCCTTACTTAAAAAGCTGAATATCTCGAGATGTATTAATGACAGCGATTTTGAGCTCGGACCTTTTTATGGCAAATAAAATTTCCTACAATTTTTTCAGGTACATTTTTTTTATAGCTCCTGTCATTTACGAGATATTTACAAAAAAAAAAAAAAAAATCGAAATTCTTGGATAAATCGGGTTTATAGCCTCCGTACTACCTCGTAGCTGTGAGTTACGACTTTCTTGCACTGGGCAATTTTGTAGAGTGAACAATTCTAAGAAATAGCGATGCCATAAAATACCTCTGATCTGTAGGATTCAAAGATAAAAACTCACGATTGTAATGTCTTTTCTATGGAAAGTTTTTACAGGCCTTGGTCCAGTTCTTAATGTTAATAGGGCTAAAATTTTCAGGGAATTTCTGTTTATGGTATTTCCAAGGAAGATTCGTGACGGGACTGAAAAAAATTAATAGTTCAAAAAACAAAAAAAAAAAAAAAAAAAAAAAAAAAAAAAAAAAAAAAAAAAAAAAAAAAAAAAGAAACACCCTAATATGTATGTATAAATAACACTGTATCTACATATCTCGCTTAGTTTTAAGTGATGCAGACAGCCGTTAGGATAACAAAACTATTATACTCTGTAGTAATATTTTGCGGGAGCATAAAAATTGTTATTATAGCCTTAACATATTGATATATATAGTACATATACGTATTTATAGGTTGAAGTAACCACTTCTACACCACAGCTTTTATTGTTGCGCTTTAGCGGCAAAATCGAGTAATTAATAATTCTTTTCAATATATGGTATGAAAAGAAAAAAAAGAAAAATCGGAAGAAAAATCAAAAGTCATCAGTAGTCAATAGATTTATTATCGTGCAACTCAACGAATTAGACGAAAACCTCAAGTGCGCAACTCCATCAGTAGCAAAATGCGACCACAGCATCTTCGTGCTGCAGTGTGCATATGTAAATTTAGTATTTTCGCTACTACGCTGCTACTGCGGCTCTCACTAATTGCCGTCTTACTCAGTTGGCTGCGGCGATCGCCACCGTAAAAGTACATTGTAAATGACAAGCTGCCTGACAATTAATATTTATTGATCGACTCGTTTCTTGTAAAATTGTGCAGTAATAACGTCATGCCATTAATTATGCATACCGCTTGGCTGTGTAACCCGAAAGGGTTTTATGTGCTTATTAAAATAGTCTGCAGCCGTATGAGTGACGCGCCTCTCGAATGATTTAATGGTGTGTTCCATCGTAAAACGAAGAAGTCTCAAGCGCTAAGTGAAAACAAGTCTAAGCTGATTGTTAAATTGCTGCAGAAGTAGACTTGTAAATAAAGGCCAACTTTGAACCTTGAAAGAACTGTATAACCTCACTAAAGTTAGAATGAATTTTATTGACCATTTAATTTGTGAGAAATCATTCAACTGTATATGAAACACGCTGTTGGAAGGCAGAAAGGGATTGGGGTATTTTTATACCATAATTAACTGAGAAAAAAAAAATTGACGTTGAACAATACCAAAAGCTCCTCTCCGAGCCGTTCATTGCCAAACGAGGTTTCAGACAAGATGACTCCCTTGGAGAAAATAATTTGAGCTGCAGAACTAAACAGAGAATGTACCATCTTCTAAATGAGTGTACAGCTCGCCGCAGCCTCCGTTCGAAAAACCGGGTAGAGAAGGGCCTGGAGGAGGAAGACTCAACCTAGGAACCCAACCCATTTGCCCTTGGGTGAAAAATAAAAATTGATTTTGAACCAACTCTAACTTGTCAGAGTGGATTAAGTAACTAGGGCCCCATACAACAGAGCTATATTTCCATGTACGTAGGTCAAATCACAGCTGTAAAAAGTTGTTTAGTAACATACGAGTCTCGAAATTCTTTAAATGTAAATTGTGGTATCAATATGAAGACTAAAATTAAGCTTAGGGTAAATAGTAACTCCCAAATCAATAAAGTTAAAAACATGCTCTAGTAAATATTATTTTATTACATAAGGAGAGTGAGCAAACCATTGTCGGCATATAATAAAATATTTGAGAATTATTTGACAGAAGAGATATAGATAGATATAAGGAGAGATTAATTGAATCTGAAGGATAAGAATAATCTTTGAAAAAATCTTGGTTTAAAGTCGAGAAGATCAGGTTTATGTACGAGAGCCGAGAAATTGACTTTATCGAAAGCTTTGCTAAAGTCGGTGTATATAACATCTGTATGCTTGTATTCACTTAAACTCAATAAGCCAAGGTTTACAAATTTAAGTAAACTCGTTAGATATCCGTGCTCCATTTACGATATCCGTGCTAAGAGGAACACACTAACGGAGACATCGAAAATGTCTGCAATGATAGCTTCAAAAAGTTTAGTTTAAACTGATAGTTTTGAGATATTTCTATAGCTTTCAATGTATGACCTAAATACACTTGTATGCAAAAAGATCATAAATGTTTGCAGGTTTTAGGCAATATAATTTGTTTAACGTAAGAAGATGTGTTTGGAACAATCTTTCGAGAAGCACGAGGGAATTATAACTGAGCCGTAATTAAAAGATGCTTTTAACTTATTTAAATTAAATAAAGCGTCTTCTTCAAAAATTATTGAAGCATTAATTGTAATATCCGGACAGAGCACTTGCTGGTAGGAAAACATTTTAGGAAAATTAATAGAGTACATAGTTTGGCTTCAAAAATGTGCACATAAACAATTAAATAGAAATTTAAAAAAATATTTTAGGGGTCTAAATAATTTCGCCGATAGACAATATAGTATAGATAGACAATCCAACCAAACCAAATGAAACAAAGTATTACATTTTTTATAGAGAATAATTATTTGATTTATTTATAATTAAATGAAATTACTATGAAGTAAAAAAGTGTGTAGGAAACATTTTACAGTTTACATATACAGTTGTTGGATGAAATTGTTTTGCAATGACTATATGTAATTGTAAATGTATAATTTTATTTTTTTTAATTTCATTTGAAGAAATCGTTAATTAAATAGAGAAATACAAATACGATTACAATTAGAAATATAAGTATTAAAATTACAAATTACAAATACAAAATTACATTTTAATTATTTTGATTATTGTGTAATCACTAGCATACCGTTAACGCACGTTTGAAATATATAAATTATATGCCATACATGTATGTATATATGTGTGTAGATATATTTCTAAGCATAAAACAATGTGCTCATTGATTTAAAGTAGCAAATTAATGCGAATTCGAAAATGAGTGCACACACACACACACAAACATACATAACATATTACAAAGCTTTGTTTCTCTTCAAATTATTGGGTTTCGCTTAAATACAGTGCATGGTATTATGCTGCGGAGCTTAACGGCAAACTTAAGATAAGCATAACTAAACTTAAATTATTCACAGCTTCACTGGTTATTGTTTTTGTAGTTACTTGTAATTTTCACTTCTTGGTAAGAGCAACTAAGTAATTAACGTGTGTGTGTATGTGTGTAAGTATGAGTAGGCGAGTGTGATCGCGCGCGGGTGCATGTGTGTGTAACTAAGAGTAATTGCTTTTGTAATTAACAATCGGAACAACAACAAAGCTTAAATTGTGTGTGTAATAATCGTACAAATTACGGCGATAAAGTTCCGGCTAGATAGAAGAGGGAGTTTAAGCTTAGGCGGTGACTTGGAAGAAGTCAGCTTAAAATAAATACATATGTGTATTCAGAAAAGCATGTTGTTTTGTACGGTAAGGTGTGTCAAGTGCAAAACCACAAATAATAAAAAATAAACAATATTAATGTGTTTGTTAAGCATAACACAGTTCTGGG
>NW_017534407.1:3475492-3477401 GCF_001853355.1 Bactrocera latifrons
CAAAAAACAAGTGTTTTGTAAATTATTTTTTATCATACATTTTATGTCTAATTTTGCGCTCTAATTTTTTTCTGATTAGGAGGTTTTTAAAAATTAATTTTAATTAAATTTAAAAAAAAAGAAGAAATTTACTTAAAATTTTTGTGACGAAAAGGAAGTATTAGTTAAAAAATGTGTAATTAGATTCAAATTTTACTTTTGTAATTAATTTTTTTTTGCAAAAATTTAGCAAAATTGTTAACTTAATTTTGTAATTAAAAATAAATTAAAAATTGCAATAAGAAACTTTTTTTATTTAACTTTTGCAATTAGATTGCAAAATTGTAAACTCAAATGTTTCTATTTTGTAAATTTTTAAAAAATCTAGGATTTACAATTTTTGTTTGTGGAAAAAATTAGAAAACGAGTAATATTGAAACTTCTTTTGGTAAAAACAAAATATAATCAAATGAAATAAACCTTAATAAATTGTAAATTGAATTTATGCTTTAAATTTTGTTGTGTGGTTGATTTTGAAAAACATAATACCGAAAAATCAAAATAAACTAAATGAAAAAAATATTTTTGCTAGCTAAAAAATTAAAATAAATATGTATATTGAGAGTTTTTAACAAAAAAGTTCTTATTTAGTTTTTGGTTAAAATTTGTTTGCCGCCTCAATTGGAGTTTAAATATTTTGTATTCATTCTATTTTATTGAGTGCAAAAATTATTTTAACTGATTTTTTTGTTTCAAAACATTGAATATTTAACTTGGTACCCCTTATTATTTGCAAATGTTGATTAAAAAGTAATAATTATTGCATTTCATGAAAATTGGAATTTTTTCATTTTAAAAAAAAAAAATTTTATATTTGCTATAACTTTTTTTTTATTATAATTTATAAAAAATTGGGTGCTATATAAAAAATTCTAATTTGTTTGCCGTAAAAAATGTTTGAAATTGTCTTTAAAGTAAGTTCCAACTTTCTAAAAGTTGGTTATTAATATGAAATTTGTTGCTAGTGGAGAAAAATTATCAACTAAATATATACAAGTGTGTGTCAAATATGAAAAATATCTAGTTAGTTATGCACGTATGAAGTGTTTTCATAAATTTGTTTAATAGTAAAAAATAACTAGTTTTTATGTGTATATATTTTGCAAATAGTTTTTATTTATTTTGTTGTTTGTATTTTGGTTTTTTTATCTCACTTTTTTAATGTGTTTTTAACTATTTGTGGTGAGTTGTAAGTGTTTTGCTTTCATTACATTTTGTTATGAGTTGGAGATTGTCATACATTTCCAGCACTACATGATTTTTTTTTTGGTAAATAACAAAATTTAATTTTTTTAATTTGGACTTTTCACAAAAATTTATATAATTTTGCTGCTTTACACATATATATTATATTTTAGGTTTTTTTATTTTAATTTGTAAATGTTTGCTTAGTGCAGATTTTTTAATTTCACCTATTTTTTTAAGTTTAATTGCTTAGATTAAAATTGTGCCGCACTTTTTATTGTTGTTTTTGTTATATATATAATTTTTTTTTTCTTTTATATATATTCTTGTCAAATTCTCATTTCTAAACAGTTATATAATACTCGTTTTAAAGCTATTGCTATTGCCCTTCGGCTTATAATATCCGATATGAATTTTCGAAATTTGCTTCGGTTATGTTTGTAAATCGAAATTGCCTAAAACCAAAATCGGTGTTGAGTTTTACTATTGTTCGAAACCATTTTTTCTCGTTTATTTACTGTGTACTAGTTTTAAAGAAATTTATTTATTTTTTGTTAATTTATTATAAATTTTTGTACGTACATATTTGAAGTTTTTAAGGAACCGAAGAAAGTTTGGTGCGTGGCAAAATTTTAAAAATTCTGAAATTCATATGTAAAAGCAGAAGTTCAACTGAAAATAGTAT
>NW_017534407.1:3478661-3479703 GCF_001853355.1 Bactrocera latifrons
GTAATAAAATTTATTGCTACTTCTCGCTCTGTCTTCCGTATTTTGAAAATTATGCTATTTGTTTTAATTTATGGAATGTGTGTAAAAATTACTGGAATTATTAATTTTGTTTTTGTTGACTGCGTTAACTGTTTGTAGTACAATGGTTTAAATTTTACTTCGGGTGCAGCATTTTACAATTTAAAGTTGGTATTCTTTTTATAAAGAAACATACTTTTTGCCTCAAAGGTTCAATAAGTTCAAACATGACGACAAAAGCACCACATCACTACCACATACACACATTGCTACATTGGTTATAATGTATAACTTATAGGCTCTTCAGGCAGCGCCTAAATTGCATCAATTAGTAAATTGTCTCTATTTGAGCTTTTAAATTTATACAATTAACAAATTTACACAGTTAGTCCATTTGGACTAACAGATAAAAAAGTGTTCGCACCAGTAGCCGAATTGTTTTTGAAAATAGTTTGTTAATTCATTCAATAATCAAACTTTCTATATTTATGCGTAGAGGCTCAAATTGCTAATTGATTTTTTTTTTTTTTTTTTTGTGTTTGGAAATTCTCCATACGTAGGCAGAGAGGCTCAATTGTGCTAATTGACTCAATTAAAGAGCTGTCTGAATTACTATTTTTTTTAATTCAAAATTACTAACTACATTAATTTGGCTGTCTATAGTTTTTTTCGAGTAGATATAGAAAATAGGGGTTTCTTCATATAGTGGTTACAGGTTTACTAAATCAGTAGTAATTGTATTTATAGATTTTGTTTTACCGTTTAGTATGTGAGTTGAAAGTTCCACGAAGACACTTCATATTTGAGTAACAGATCATAAAATCAGTTATTGCACAATTAAATACTTCACTGAATGCAAATAAAGGCCAGAGAGATAGAATATATGGTAAATTGAACAAAATTAAGAAACAAAAAAAAAAAAATGAAAATTCTTGATTCTTTATCTTAGAGTATAATTTAAAAATATGAAATATGGTAAATTTTAGTTCTGAACTAGTTTTTTGAAGTTTAGCTCGCATCCATT
>NW_017534407.1:3480747-3490926 GCF_001853355.1 Bactrocera latifrons
AACTGTTTTGAATGTTAGTTAAATTTCGTTTTAATAATTAATTTATTTAATTTTTAAAAAATTATTTGCAAGCTGGATTAAAAACTTTTACCTGTTTTTGATCTAAAAGTTATTAAACAGAAATTTAACAAAAAATTTTGTTTTACAGAAAATTAACATAGAATTTTTTTAAATACTTTTAACAGAAATATATATTTATGAAAATAATTTTTAGCAGAAAAAAAAAATATTTTAAACAGAAAATATTTATAAACTAAACATTTTTTCAAACGGAATTGTGAAAAAAAGAAAAACAGTTTTTAAATTAAAATTTTACACAAAAAATGTTTAAACCGAAATCAGAAAAAAATGTTAACAAGAAATAAGCACAAAAAAAAATAATAATTGGAAATAGAAAAATCTTGAAACTAACAAAGAAATTGTGAAAAAAAACTTAACTTTTATTGAGACCAGAAAAATAAATCAATTCATTTTCTTCCACAAAATAACAACAAAAGACTGTTAAAAATTGAAAATTTCATATATTTGCATATAAAAGTGAAAAATAAAGTTTTTACAAATAAAGAAGTAGCAACTAACTTATGCATAAACATTCTAAACACACATAAATGATTTGTACTTTCTTTTTCCTCTAGGAAAAATAAAAAATTTGCATTCAGCGCACAATTTTTGTAGCCAAACTTTTTGAACGCACTGTTGCTCAATATATCGCGTGTTTCGCCGCATTATTGTTATTATTATTATAATTTCGAATTATTTCTGTGGCTTTACAATATAACTACATACACGGTTTACGCTATACACACACACATATATATGATATAGTATTACAATCTGAAATTCTCGATATAGAATCGCTACTGTATACAATACAATCACACATCAAGTCACTACTTGCACATTATATACACTCGTACTATACATATATATTTTTAGTTTCTTTATTTACAGCAGCAATAACTTTGCTGAGTTTGGCCGCTAAACAATTAATTTTTTTATGGATTTTTTTATAATAAAATTAAAAATTGCAAGAAAATTATTTGCAATATCAATTATTTTTCACTCAACTGTTAATTCGATAAATTTTCTGCACTTTCGTTAATTTTTTAGATTTTTCATAAATTCCCTCATTTGAAGTTGTATAAGAATAAGTAATTAGATTACAATGCTAAAACTATTTAAACGACAACTAACGATTCACAGTACACTAACTTACACATACACTTACATATAGATATTAATTGCTGGTAACCACAGCTATTATACATACATACATAGTAATATTAGAAAAAAATTAGGAAAACTTAAGCTAAGTGTGGCATAAGCTTTAGGTGTTGCCACTTTACATAGAAGACCGCAGAACTGCAGTTTATGTTTGTGTGTGTGTTTAAGATGTGTTTTATTAATGTGCAGAGCTTGCACATGCGCAAAGCGCATCTTATATTTTCGCGATTTTCAAGTGTGTGTGTGTTGATTAATTTTCAGATTTCTTTAAAGCTTTTGGTATTTGTTGCTGCATTGCCAGCTGCACACAATCACTTTCTGCTCTCGCAAACAGCATGCCGTTCATTTATTTCTTATGGGCAACACTACAGCAATAGTTGTTGTTGCTCACTGCTGCTCGCATGATGATGATGATGATGATGGTGGTGGTGGTGATGATGATGATGATGATGGTGATGGTGGTGATGATGCGGCTCACCGTTGACGCTACGCAGCGCGTTGGTGTTTGAACGCTGGCAGCATTCATCGCTTTGCGGCAACTCCAGCTCGCAATCTTCTTGCTGCTCTTGTTGTAATTGCTGCTGCTGTTGTTGTTGCTGTTGCTGCTGCTGCTGCGGCACCACAACGCTACAGTCGTTTTGTTGCGTGCGCCGCAAAGTGCCGGACATGTAGTCCAGCGTCTTTTCGATGGCGCGCAGACGCTTCTCCAGCGATGTTGTGGCCAGAATATCAACCTGTGATAGAAGTGAAACAGATTAAGTCAAAACTTGCGTGTGTATGAGCGCGCACGCAGCACTTACCTTTAATTGCTGATTGAGCGGCAGCAATGCGATGATCCACCACGCCCACGCCGGACCATCGGCGATGGTCTCCCAGTTCTCCTCCACCGCTGGCATCTCACCGAGGCTTTGCAAGATCTCTTGCTTCAGTTCGGTGCTGAGGCTCTCGAACCAGTCGACGGCTTTTGCTAATACGATCGCATGCATATTGTTCACCGTTTTCACCATTTCATCGGGTATGGTTTCATCGTAAATATACTCCACTTTGGCGGTCTCATAGCCATCCTTCTCGTTGCGTGCTAGTATCTTGAAGCGCTTGCAACCCACCGTGCTGAGTATGGAGCAGCCATCGCCGAGCAGCACACAGTCGCGTATATCCAACATAGTGCCGACATCAAAGTAACGCGTTTTACCGCTATTCGGCTGTACTATGCCGAATTGCTTCTCACCCGATTCGACAGCGCGACGCACCATTAGGCGATAGCGTGGCTCATACACGAATAGCGGACACGGTACGTAGGGGAAGGCAGTTGTACAGATAAAAACCGGCACCGATGGCTCGAGGTCGATCTCTTGCTGAAAACGCTTCTCGTAGCTGTCTGGAATGAATCGTTTCATTGCGGCTTCAAGAAATTTGGTCACAGGCCGCTTGGCCACAATGAAGGGAACGGGCGAGGATGAGCCCTGATACATGGTATTGACATTTGGTTCCACAAGTGGCGACATGCACAATGGACACGAGGAGGTGTAATCCATGCAACGATCCAAGCATACCCGGCAGTAGGTGTGACCGCATGGCGTCACCACCGGCTTCCAGAAGGTGCGGCAGCACAGCACACAATCGAAATCGCTGGCATCCACAAGACCGGCCGGCACTTGCAGCATTTGCTTCTGTGACGCACCGTTAGCCAAATCGATTTCTACAGCGGTTAACAAAATTGTTTTCAATACTAAATATGCCGCAATCTATTGTGTATTGTTATACTCACTTTTTAGCCGTTGCAACTCCTGTTTTACACGCTCTAAAGTGTTGCGAAACAACGCACTGTAGTGCACCTCTTCCAGAGACGCACTCAATGTGGGCATCAGCTCGGTTTCTTTGGGTGTCCATTTCCGACGAAAATGTTTACGTGATGCCTGTCGCCGCAGCTCAATATCGAAGTGCTTCTCCATGCCGGTATAGATGGAGAAACGCTTATCCATGAGCGTGTCGCCGATACCTGAGATATAACCGGAAATATTGGCGCTACCGCCGCCCACATCGTCACCAACACCGACACCGCCAACGTCACCGATGGTGGCATCCATTGGTGTCAGATAGTCGCTATCGGCGACAATATCACATTTACTACTGTCATACGGTATAAACTCCTCGTCGTATGAGCTGAGATGATCGCCATTGGCGTTGCTCAGTAGAGCGAGTTGCTTGCGCCGGCGCAGTTGTTGCTCAGCGGCGAGTAGTTTGTAGGGAGAAGCGGCCACAGCAGCGGTCGAGTTGAAGGTACGCTGTAGCAGCGATTTGCTTTTCGGGGTTTGGGCGAGAAGTTTATGCAAATTCTGTAAAGAAAAGTTTATTTTTTTATTGAGTTGTCTTTAAGAAGTGTTTAGTCTGCAATGGTTATTATGAGTATATCTGATCAGTGGATTTAAATCGACTTTGAATGGATACCGAGAGTCTACAAAGGGTTTAGGCTATTTAAAATTCAATATCTTGCCCGTTTTTGGTCCAGTATATTGCCTGAGTCCGTCTTGAATCTATAATTCAAAGTTCTGTAGACCTTGTTAATATACTTTTTTTAAGGTTATCCGATGTTTGAACCTATTGCTATAAACTTTCACCTGGAAGGATATCAGTTTGACCTTGTATTGCCTAAAAACCTGTCAGGGCTCTATTAATCTATCTACAAATGAATAATTATGCATTCTATAAGAATGTCAACAGTTTATTGCGGAGCCACCAAGAAATATTCTAGAAAGACATGAAAGGTCCGTCCGCGATTAACATAGGTGGTAAGGACCTTTTGCAATTCGAAAGTTCGGAAACAAGTATATATTTTGTCAACCGCAAGCTCTCCATGAACCCTTTCCGAGCTCAACTCAATCTTTCGGCTTTACAAACTCAAAAGGCTAGCCTTTAATTTCACTTTAAAAGGTTTTTGAGATTTCAAAGCCTTAACAAAGCCCTTTCAAATCCTGAACTGTCTGCTTTTCTAAAGACACAGACTTATCTAATTGCTTTAATAACCTCACAAATTTTATAACTCAATAAATATTCGTGGCAATGGCAAACTGCTTCACTTACCTTTGCGAGATCGTGTTGAAATAATTCCGAACTAGTGAGTAATGTGTCCTTGTCGAGACTAATGGCCAGACAATTATCGTAGAGCGCCTCATCACAGCGGCCTAGATGACACAAGGCCAGAGCGCGTAGATAATGAGCCTAAAACAAAATAAATATTTTAGTTATATAATTATAGCATATCTAGATTTCATGCCAGTTTTACCTTCGCTGAAGTATGGCGTATCTTCAATGCGTTCTCAACATCGGCCAAAGAGCTTTGGAAATGGTTGAGCTTGCGCAGAACTTCGGAGCGTAGTAATAGGCTTTTGAAATTGAAGGGCGCTGCAAGAATAAGATACAGAAATATATATATTAATGATGGAAATTATATTTAGTGAAGGTTAAAATCAAAAATTTTTTTAAATTTCTAATAGGCTGTCATTTGAAATGAAAGTGCCAAGAAAAATCTTTAATTAATGTCAATTTAAATAGAGATGTCAAAAAAAATCTAACAAGCGCGCTCCTTACGCCGTTATGGCATTGAGTTAGCCAACTATGACGTACGCGGTTGGGCGACCGTTTTAGTGGTCGAAAATACGCGCTGTCAATATTTGAGTGGCTGACAGTGAGGCGCATGGACACACCGCACTGCGCGCCGCTTACAATAAGACAAAGAGTGCTATGTAGCAAACGCGATGATGTCGCGGCGGCAATTAGCAGTCGGTGCTTGACGCGCTGCCAACAAATGTTAGTGGGTGCAACTGCCAAATGTCGTGGAAAATTGTATAAATAGAATCATGTTGAGCGGCATCGCCACTTATGCTAACGACATATTTATAGCTTACATTGTGAGCTCCTTATACAAAACATGCAGAAGCAACACCAAACACAAAATAAATAATTATTGTAAAAACAAATAATTAAGGCGCGCGTTTGGATGTGGTAAGTGCATCCCTTCACGCGTTATTTAGCGTCATTAGGAAGGAGAGCACGCAAGCGGCACAGCGCAGCGAAGCTGATGCAATATTCGCTGTTGTAATATCAGCGCGCAAATTAAATACAAATAAATGTTCCATCGTGGTCATTTGTTAAGGTAATTTCCAGAATAATTTATACGATTTCATAGCTATTCTTGAACTAAACTGTTGCGTTCTACAACACTCTGTCGACCGCACGCTGTCAAGCGCGCGCCACCTCTAGCTGCTGCTGCGCTAATGTGCAAATTAACGCCAATCAACGATTCCATCGTTTGTTGTTGTTTTCGCTTGTTGTTTGCTAGCGCCACCCAGTACCAGCACATATGGCAAAGCGGTTGTCTATTGCGCGTTAGCAATTTGACCGCGCGCACCGCTAGCCACCCATGACCCAACACCCACAAGGCGGCTGCCGCAATCCTGTTACGTTTACAACGATGTGCGCCAAATGGCTATGCGATTACATTGGCGGCGCCAACAAATGCAATACCACTATTGCACAAGCGATTGCCGCATACCTTGTTGCATCGCCTGCAATGCTTGCGGCCGGTCGCGCGCTCGGTTACATTTGCGCTATATGCGCGCACAGAGCGCGCATGTCGTCATACTCGATTTATATTTGCCTTAGCGCGAACTGCTTACATATGCGCATTTTTATTATTTGCTTCATTGTAGTTCTTTATATTTTATGTAAGATATTTGACTTTTCGTCGTCCCTATTGCATAGGCGCATCGCTGAGGTCGTGCCGCTTAGCGCAACCGGTTTCATGACGATACCGCTGTTATTTAAGACCTATTTCATTATTTGTGTGTGTGTATATATATGTGTAGGATTTCAATTAGAGGCAGTGACACCACTCGAAGCAAAGGTAAAATGAGTTATAGTTTCGTTCGTGGATCTCATATTTGGGTGTATGTCTGTTGGTTGGCGATTTTATGCAAATTAGTTTATTTTCATGCAAATCGAGCGCGCTGCGTATACGTAATTAGTAGAAAAAGATTCTACAAAACACATTTGCAATGCAGGAATAATTTGTGCAATTTGTAGGATATTAACAAAATGCCTTGGAGAGCGTTGGGCATAAATTTGAAGAAGCTTAGCGATTGCGAAACAAATTTATGGTAGTATTTGCATAAAATGAATGCGATAACGAGAAAGTTATATAAAATAAACAATTGTAGTGATATTTTGGATGAAAAGATTTTAAATTGAATAAATTTGCGTACCTCAAGAAATTGCTTCAAAATTAAGTTGGGCTGATGGCCTGGTTTTTAAAGTTCTCTATCATAAATAATTTCTAATGGAAACCCTTTACGTAAACAATAAAAAATATCAATGAAAATTAGCAGCACAAAATTCTCGAACTTTATATAAAAGTATCTGCGAAAGCTCGAAGATTTTCCGGAATTATTTAAATACCAAAAAATTAATATTTCCTACATTTGGGCGCAGAGTGAACAGTAGAATAGTACTTCGACACTTCCTCCTACTATAAAGAAAACCTCAAAGTTTTCTTTTCAAAAAATTTGAAAATTGTTTAAGCTCAGGCAGTAGCTTTTAGCTGTTGGACATACAATCTGACCTGCTATTAAAGTATTACTAAATTAGTGTAACTAATTTTTACATAAGTAAATGGCATTCTGTTGCCTATATTCTGGCGCGAAAAACACAAAATTGGTGAGATGGAATTGTAGGTAATATATAATAATTTTATAAATGGATAGAGAAGTTTAAAACCAGATATTCTCCAAATAATTGCTAAACTCTTTTTACATTTTTATTTTTGAAACTATTTTCCATTACTTATTCATTATCCTTCATGTTAGAGTTTCATATAGGAAAATATAAATTCACGTAAGCCGTTGATCTGTTTCACACAAATTACCCAAACACCAAGCGTTTTCTATAAATTTTCCTCTTAATATTGAGATGATGCCAACCATAACATCCCTACCTTCCATTCATTATTAGCCTATCACGAGATTCGTGCATAAAATCACGTACGCCAGTCTTTATTTATAGACATATGTACATATGCTATATACACACCTGCGAAATCTTTTATAAATCATATAAAATCAAAATATATTTTACCAAAATTCCATGGCGCTTCTGCAAATGCATAACACAAAATATTTCCATGCTTTTGATGCCAATAATTATGCAACATTTTAAATGATTGTTTATCAGGGTTAAATGGGTAGGGGCTCCGTTAATGCTAAACAAAATATTTTCGCTGAGAACTGTAAACAATCTCAGAAAATATTAATTCTCAACATAACATCGCGTTTACTGTCCGCTAACAGCAAAGAGCAAAGCGCTCTTTTAATTTAACAACAACTATGTTAAAGACGCAGAGAATGTTAGAGAGAGCAGCAGATAATAATAAATTAATATAACATATGAAAACAACAAATTAGTGCTCAAAAGGATTTTATTTAACATTTGCGCATTCTCCATTTATGAACATTCTCTACCGAGATTCTGTTACCAAGCGCTGTTATTAGCGTGCACTGTTTATTTACATACATATTCATATGTATGCGTATGTACGTTTGTTTGGCATGTTCGTGCTTAATTTGCAAAGAAAAATAAACGGCCAGCAATTCCAGTAGCCAATACTCATGAATATGCATGACATGCAAATGCAGAAGTAGGTATGTTTTACGAATGAGTGCCTTTACACGGGCACAGCTGTAAGTGGTCACAGTTTTTGGGGTTAGAGGGGAGCGCTGTGGAAAAATTGTGGAAGGTTGTGTGCTGGTTTAAACCTTGGAAATGGCAATAAAAATGTTGCTTGTTTCTGTTTTCACGAGTGAGCAACAGAAATTGCACGACAAGGGCTTAGCGAGTGATAAAATTTTGGAATTTTATTCAAATTTAATAAATTAGTATTTTGTGTTCATAAAGAAGAATTTTTTGATTTGAGCAAATATTGTTTAGTCATTTATATCATTATATTATTGGGGTTGTCATATGTAAGCAAAACTAGAAAAAAACTTGTCTTCTACAACTTTTATAATGAGTTATTAAGAAACTTAAGAAAAAGTTACTGTGTACTACAAATATAGAAAAACATATTATTAGCGTTGCCAAATGTTAGTAAAACTAAGATAAAATTGTTTATTCTAAATTTGTATAATAAGTTAGTAAGAAAATTACGAAACATTTACTAAGTTTTAAAAGATTAAAAAAAAATTGTGCTTAGGGTTGCCACCTATTTTTCTTTGTAGAACGACAATGAAGAAAACAGTTTTAAAATTGCATTATAAAAGTATGCCAAGAGATATAGATTGTTTTTCTCAATTTGCCACATTTAAATAATTTATACTAAAATACATATGTACATATATATTTCAAATATATTTTTTGAAGGTCATGCAGATTAAATGTACGGAAAGCACAATTTAATTGTGTAAACAACTTTGATAGTACTTACAAATTAAAAAGTAAGTGCTTTTTCCATATTTCGAAATAGAGTTGCCACACGAAAATATCATTTTAAATTTTGTTGAAAACAAAATTTGGTATTAAATGTAGCTCGTAAGAATTGGAAAACAAAATTAATTTCACATTACATAATATACATATAATGCTAGAAATTCATATATTGGGTTGCCATCATTAATTATAATTTGTCAATTGTCAATGAAAGCATAAAAATTACCGTGTTTAGGTAAATTAAATAATTTTATAACTTATATTTTTTAAAATAAGGTTGCCATATATAATATAATCAAAATTTATTAATAAAATTAATATTGTAAGCTTACAATGAATTTTGCTTAGCTAAAATGGCTTCAAATATTTTTCTTGAAGAGATATTGCACCTAAAAATACTATATCGAGAGTTGTAACACCAAAAAAATTTGCTGTTTAACGATAAAATTTATAACTACCATCAAGTCAGTACAGTCTTTCGTAAAAAAAATATATTTGACCAGGCTTGCCATCTACCAGTAATTTGCTGTTCATAAAAAAAAAATTATATTGATATAATATAACATATTTTCCTGACCTTTTTATATCTTGCGTTCAATGAACTTTGACGCTTTCTTTAGAATTTTATAATTTACTTTATTCATATCACTTTGTTTTTTTATTCATGGAAATGTTAATATTTTAAAATGAACATAATGATTTTAAGTGTTTAATGCTAATTCCTAAGAAATATTTTTTCCTATCGATTCCAAAGCAAGCCCATAATCGGTCACTTAAACAATGTGTAATTATCTGTAATTACACACGAGCCCATGAAAGTAGTATTACAAGAAACAATTAAGCTAAGCAAACACTCAGTCGCCTTTGTAAATTTGCCGCGGCAACCAAAGACTTCGCCACATATCACGGAGAAGAAACAGCGATATTTAAAAAGACAACAACAATTCGTTTGTGACCACAAATCATTTTTCTATGTGCGCTTAAGTAGCGAACGGCGAAAAATTAAATGAATCTCTAAGCAAACAATGACACAAAAACACAAAACCCAAAAACCGACAAGCAACTCAGCAGCGACGCCGGAAATTTCGACTGGCTTCGTGGTGCTATTTATTGCCCATATTATTCTTAATTAGTTGTTCTTATTGTTTTTGTTTATACCGAATATGTATTTACTTAAGTTGAATTGAGGTTGCCGACGGTCAGCCGAGTGCAGTGTGTGGTGGAGCGGCCATGTGCGTGTGACTGTGTCAATGTTTATTGAGTTTAACAGCACGAAGAATCAACAATAAACAGCTGGCAATGCGAAAACAATGTGCGCGTATTTACATTTGGTAATTATTTTAAGTGGACAAGTATTTGAGAAGTTATTGCCGTAGCGTTGTAAAACAGGAAAATATATATTTAGCAGAAAGCGTTTTTCTTTGATAAACTACAACTGGCTGAGTTAATGAAAAATAAACGGAATGAGCAAAATATATA
>NW_017534407.1:3491734-3498856 GCF_001853355.1 Bactrocera latifrons
TTAATTTAAATATTTTAAATTATTATTCTAATTTCCTATCTTCATAATAACATTAACAGATTTTTTGACTCATGAATGAGGCGACTTTAAGAGTTCAAAACTTTATCTAATTAAAAAAGTGATTATATAATATGATTTTACATAATTAAATATTTTTCCACATATAACAGTATTTAATTGAATTTAAGAAACGGATCTTTAATTATTTATACAGAGTAGTCAAATAGAATCCGCAAGTAAAATAAAGAAGAATGAGGAAGAAAAAATATTTTTTTCTAATAATTTGAGGCAGTTGAATATATGTATTATATATAGTAGCTGTTTAATTTTCACTTAACTAAATATTTAAATGAATTTAATATCTGTTGACAAACAACATTTTATTACCAAATTATTTGGGTGATTTATTTTTCAACTTCCCGTAAGCAAAATGAGACACAAATGATGTTTACATACCAGCTTACATATGTGTGATTGTGCATATATATCATAAAATTGTATTTGTTGCTTCGTCTTTGTACTATAAAGTCTTTGCCTACACAATTAAATTTGCAAATTATTTTGCGACAGTAAAATGTTTAAAACTGCCGTATATAAGCAGACATAAACAACAACAAAATATCTGCATTTTCCTTAGCGCTCTCAAACGTGAGCATATGTATCATTATTGCATAATGACTACAATAACAACTATAACAGCGTGTAATAATTTATTTAATGCTGTAGGTGAGTCAATGTACCTGCAAGCAATAACGGCGCATTACGAGCAATTTGCGCGCTCATACGAAATATTGAAGATAAGTATTGAGCAGGAAATGACGCCAATAAGTGCATATCTAGGCCGTTGATTATTGATATTAAAAAGCGAGAATTGTTTGCTGCACTAAAGTGGTGGCAAATGCATGGCATGCAAGCTGTTTGAGTACAAAATATATTTCAATAATATATTTTTTTATTGGGAAATAATAATATTATTTTTTATCGAGTGTAATAATATTGCTAGAGTTTCGTACCTGTTGAACCATTATACTTATTATTGCGCAATTGAAGAGTCAATGGAATTGTTGATAACCACAAGCAGCGCGCAAATTAGCTATTATTTGATTATAATTATTAATAATTTGCATAAGTCGTTGGATTTATTTATAGTTTACTTTGCTTATCGCTATTAAGTCATAAAGTTTTCATATTTACCGGCATACTAGCTTTGGAGCTTTACTAACTTATTGCTTTATTATATTTAATTTATACAGAATTAATTATTTACTCTTCAAGTAAGCGAAAAGTGTAAATAATACTGGTTTACCCACATTTTGCCACTGTGAGGTTAGAGTTTTTTGTTGCTAATTTTGAGCTGCCAATGCTGAGATTTGAAAAATTTCCTAATAAGTATGTAGGAGTATTTGTGATTTGTAATCAAGCATTTTGGGATAAAACCTACGCCATACACTAGAATTACAAAAATATCTGTATGTGATTGACAATTTTTTAAGTCAAATTCATAATAAGCACAACTGAAGTACCCTAAAGACCTCTTAGCACAAATGTTTCTTGCAGAATTGCGGGGTAGTATAATTTATTGTTATACATTTCACTAAATAAATCTTATTAAAATTCCTAAGATACCAACCTATTTCGAAAAGAGTTATGAAACAAGAAAGCAAGGGCAAAATTTGGGCGCCACCGAACACTTGTAACTGCACGAATCAAAGCCAGGGAAATACCTTAAGGTGCAAAACATCAACCAGAGGATCGGCATCCAAACAATTTGTACATATAATTGAACCTCCTTAACTCGAATCAACATAATCCACAGCAAATATTTGAGTTAGAGAGACTTCGAGTTATGAAATGAATTTTGACTTCTATCGAAAATTCAAGGTTTTGAGTTTTAGAAGCTTGAGTTTTGGAAGTTCAATTGCCATACGTTGTTTATATACACATATGTAGTATGCAGGACTTTAAGGTAGTATCGGCCCGATTTAATCTACTTTTGTCAATACTACATTCCCTTCCCTTCCTATATTAAGGTACCATCACCAATCACATGGAGTAAAGTCACCCATATACTATATGTTAATTATACGGTGTCTAGGTCCAGTTTTCAAGCAATTTTATCCATTTTGAGCACAAAGATGCAATATTATCAGTATTATCGGATCTGCTCACCAAGCACGCAAATAAAATAAAATTGATGTGGATACCTGATCACTGTGGAATTCAGGGCAATGAACTCGCCGATTCTGTGGCGAAAAGTATTCATGAAGAACCGGTTCTGTGCTTTGACGCTCTTGAAAAAGCTGACTTAAAACGTCTAATAAAGCAGTACGTACATAACAAGTCCCTGTTGAAATGGAATGAATACGTTCATCATTATGCGGCAATTAATCCTACCAGAGCAAAGCCTATATACCCCACGAACTCCAAACATTCAGACATTTTGTTATTCACAAGGCTTCGCCTAGGTCATAYRMAGATCACGYACGATTACCTGTTAAATAATGGAAACGGATCCTGCTGCTTTTGTAGGTCCTCTAGGACATCAGTAAAACATATACTAGATGCATGCCCGCAATTTACGAATACAAGGCGAAGAATGTTTGGCACAGCTCTCCCATCGAAACTGCTAGCTAATATAACATCGTCGAATATAAGTACTATATCTAGCTTTCTTATAACATGTAACATAGCACATTTAATTTAATATAAACTGTACAAATTATATATTAATGATAATATTTATGTATATCCGTTGTTTAGACATAACATCCAATTATTACTATTATATTAAATTGTAAAGACCAGCTGATGGCCTCGAGCTAGTGCTGCTAATTTTGCTATTTTCTGTATATTTATATGCTTAAAATAAATATGAATCTGAATCTGAAATATATCAGTAAAAAACGCTCTCTCATTTTCATATAAAGACACATGGAAGTTCGAAAGTCGTTGTAGTGGGCGTATGGGAGCTGGGAAGTATTGACTAGATTCAACCTATATTTGACAAACAGACATACCATAGACCGATATGTTCGGTAAAAGGTCAACTATGTGTACTGGGGTCCAAATATACGATATGGAGTCGACTTGTCTCAAACTTCATGTGGTATTGAACGGTTTGGAGATTTCCTTTCCGATTCTGACTGAGCTTTAAGTGTTGTTCAACGTCAGTTTACAAAATTGGCTTCCTTCACCAAAACTAAGTACTAAGATATTTCACAGTTCAAAAATTTTGTTCAAGATATTCTTTAAAAATCTTATTTTATTTTTATCTTTTAATATTTGTTAATTTTTTTTAACTATTTTTTAAATTATAACTTTACGATTGTTTTTTTTATTTTTTAATTTTTTAAATATTATTATTTGAATTATGTTGTCCAGTATAATTTATATAACTTGCTAAAAAATGTCATAAAATGAAAGAATGTACAAAAATTCATGCATTTTGCATTGTCAATTAGGCCTCGCAAACAAACGAGGTAATTTGTAAAACATTATTCGAGCGTAAAGCACCCCATGGCGTATGAGCAACCAGTCAAATGAAAGTTATGCGCTGCTTTTAATGTCATGTAAACTTCAAACGCTTTGCAATTCCAACAAATACAGGGCACTTAAAATATGCTAATTGCTGATGTTACGTAAAGAATTTAAGAACGCAACGTTTGCATAAATGTAGCAATGAATAAATACATAATATTGAAGGAGAAGATGACGCAAAACATGCCGTGAGCTGAAGATGCGCACACAGCAATGCGTCTGTCCGGATTAGGAAGTCCGTTAAGCAGATTTTTCAAAGCTGTTGTGAATAAATCAACGACATAATATGCAAAGTAAGCAATGGGCGTTTACTAAAAGGAGAGTAAATGCTGTGAAGCTTCGAAATAAATTTGGAATATTGAATACAGTTGAATTAGTTAGGAATAAATGTATGAATAAGTTTCTATACTCACAACACTTTTGAAGAACTTTAAACCTTTCGACAGATAATAGAGATAATAACAAGCTATTTAATAATAAGAAATTAATAGCACATTTCTTACAGCATAAAATAGCGCAAAAAGAGATATTCATCTTGATTTTGAGGTGTCAGTTTCTATGACAGCTACATATATGCTAAAGTAGCGCGATCTAAATAATATCTTGGAATAATATAGCATGGTTTTTAAAAATAATGTATGCCAAATTAAGTGGAGATATCTTGTCAAAATAAGAAACGTTTCCTATGACAACTTGAATTCAATCGTCTAGTTCACATGGCAGCTATATGCTACAGCTATCCGATCCGAACCATTTCTTCGGAGATTGCACCATTGATTTGGAAAATAGTTCTTAGAAAACTTCGTGAAGGAAGAAGTCATCAAAGGAAAACGTTACCCATACAAGAATATGATGCTGATCGTTCAATTTGTATGGCGGCTATATGTAATAGTGATCCGATAATATCGATTTAGACAAATGAGTAGCCTCTTGGAAGGACAAAAGTACAAAAATTTCAAGTCGATATCTCGAACACCAAAGGACCAGCTCGGTCATAAGAGGGGCATAGTTAAATACACTTAGCTAGACTGACCATTGACGTATGTATTTATGATACCTAGATGCTTTATAAGGTCTCCGATAATTTTTTTCGACTTTCTTCTGGGTATTATAAACTTCTTGACATACTGAATACACCTTGAGCAGGGAATGAAAACCTGAAAGGATAAATATTGGAACAATTTTCCTCTTCCTTTGGAATAAACCAAAATTATATAATGAGCAACACCAATAATATTAAAGTGAGCAATTAAAGAGCTCAAAATAAAAATGTAGCAAAAAGCAACAAATACAACAAAAAATAAACACAGAACAAGAATTTGAGGGAAACTGAAAATTCCCACAACATTTCTAATATTGTTTTTTACAACAAGTGTGTCGGAGCTTATCGCTAAAAAACCAGCAACAAATGTGCCGTAGCTTATCGCTAAAAACCAACAACAAAGTGACTGTTGAAAACATGAAAACATATACTCCCCGCAACAACAACAACACACATATGTTTACACGCCAAACAAATATTGCTTTGCGAGAGCAACGCGCTGTTAGCCGCTGGCTGTACTCGGCGCTCACACACAGACCCACCCAAGCACCCACACATATATACACCGAAGCACTCACAGGCAAAGTAGCTGTGCACGCGGACACAAAGCGCATTTCAATTTCACAATTCTTACAGTTTCACTACCATATTTCGCACAAGTTGCTGGCATTCCATGCCATTTCGTTTCCACTCACTTCATTCCATTCCATTTCATTTTATAATGAGCATTTTGACGCAAATGTGAGGTGACTGACCGGCTAGGCAGGCATAATGGCTAAAGCGAAAATGTGAAATATTGTTTGGGTGAGCGCAGTGGGGAGCGTGCGCTTGACATATGGATGGAGCGTGGTCGTTGCACAAAGTTACGGCCGCCTCAAGCTTGTGGGAGGAGGAGGAGAACCTCGCGCACACGCACAAATATTTGCACAAGAGTGAAGCGAATGACTTTTGCACATGTGTATGTGTGGATGGATGTTCAGAACAAGCTGCGGTGGGCGTTGGTGTGAAGCGCGCGCATGCTTTCAGAGCTGACAGCACTTTGCGGCGGCTTGTGAAATGCTCAAAGGGTGTCTGCTGTGATATGTGGTGCGAAAGCATACGGTGTCATCAGACTGCTACCGTTAGCTGTGGGACATAAATTCACTGTCGTTGAAGTGCAAAAGAGCAAAGTTGAGTGGGACTTTGCTGCAGGCCCATTCATGTTAATGCTTGGTTAATGTGGAAGGTTCAAAGTTCAATAAATGCAAGAGTACTTGCTGTCTAAAAAGCGAAAGTGAAAGAACTATATAAGGCATTACAATGATCATTATTTGTTGCAAAAAATAAATTTTTGTATTTCAAGCAATATTACTATACACATTTGCAAACTTATTTTTGTATTCTTTGCTATTTATTTTTTGGCTTTCTCTGCTCTACTTCAAACAATATTGAAAGTGTGTCACTGCTTCTCTTATTTGTTGATTTTTTTTTTAACATATAGTTTCGCTCTTTCTGTCTTTTTGTTGTTGGTTTCTTCTTGCTTATCAAAAACTGTTGCTGTTTTTTTTTAGCGATAAAAGGGGTGAATAAGGTTTTGTTGGTGAAGTGCTCTCGCAGCACAAAACATAAAAAAAAAGTCATTCATAAAAAGCAATAAACAAAATAACAACAATTCTCACTGCTGATAATTTGAAGATAATAATGCTTTTGACGCATATGTACATTTATACTAGGGTGAGCCTAAAAAATGAAATGCCAGTAATTTTGTAAAAATAAAAATGTCGAATATATTTAATAATTTCAACTACGTTATAAAAAAACAATTTTTACAAAAATGTATTCTACATAATAGTGTAGAATTAAAAAACAAACACTTTGGGAATAAAATTTTTTAAAGATTGAAATGGCTGACCTCTGTTTTCGACAAAAGTGCAAGTCTTATACAAAAAAGTTATATGCAAAGTTGTAGATACTGAAAGATCTGCCACTTCTGTGTTAACAACTTTTTTCCATAACCTCAAAATTAATCTGAGAAATTCAAATATAATTTTTATTTACTTTTTTGGTAATTTTATTTTTATTTTGCACGATATTTTTTGCTTTCCCGATATTAAGTGCAAACTGAACTGCTTTTAACGATTTTATATTTGGAACTAAATTAAAAAACCTTAAATTCAATGAAAAATTCTCGTGTCAAAAGTCAGTTAGTTATAATCTCTACTTCTTGGTGGTATAAAAATTATTACTTATGGTAGATTATTTTAGTAAATTTTTGGCAGAAAAATATTTGCTGGCTCACATAATTGCTCATATAATTACATTAAAATTTTGAATATGAGTCTAAATATGACATAACGAATATGAGTAAGAAGATAAATTTAAAATAAAAGGATATTGTTGTTGCGCAAAGCACCATCGTTTGTAATTTAATGTTAATATGTTATGGAATTTAAAGTATGAGTATGAATGTGAATATCAATACTTATATAGATAAAACAAAATATGATTGTGAATACATATTTTTTTTATGTTGTTACTATATTTAAATTTGTTAATTTTTTTTT
>NW_017534407.1:3500846-3502473 GCF_001853355.1 Bactrocera latifrons
AAAAAAACCTGAAATTTTGCCTTACGAATGTTTATTATTGAAAATCAGGGTTTTGAGGTTAATTTTACTGTTTCTAAAGTTTCTAAAATCAATTAAGCACACATTCAACCCGACAGCATTAACATCGGCGTCCAATAAAATGTTGGCATAAACAAAGTGTTATGTAAAAACCTGCTCTCAGCGCCTATGGAACGCTGCTAGCCTCAAATGCAAAGAATCAACAAGTAAACAAAACAAAACATGTTCGCAAATAAACACATTTAAAAGGAAAAATAATAAAAACAGGAAAAAAACAGCCGAAAAAGTAGCGCTTTAAACGAGTCAAGGTTAGCCTTTTGTATACAAACAAGCAAATACAAAAATCGAAATAACAACAAAAAGCGTAAGCCACAAAAATATTACATAATTCTGTGCAAACGCACACACAAACAGGGAAAGGTATGTGTTTCAGCGAAATAATGCCCACAGCCTTACGTAAAATGACCTCCAATCGCAGTAAAAACAAATAAATGCGCGTACGCATACACACACATATGCACATGCAAACAGCGCCGATGAATGCACAAATATGCACAAACGAGTCGCTAGGTTCGCGGTTGTGGCAAGAGCGTGAAGTGGAGCGATATAAAATGTGAAATATATCAGATATAATTATTTTATATATGCGTACATATGTGCGTGTGAGTGTAGGAAATATAATGCCATAAAAGTGCGCTGAAAAATTGTCAAATATACATGCCAATATGCAAATGACAACAATAATCTTTACACAAGTAAATAAATAATTAAGGCACACGCAGGCCTGCAAAGCTTTGTGCGATTGCCCACTACCATTAAATGAAGTAGGTGAATTGTCTGATAAATGATACATGCTCATGGCATGACAACAACAAAGTGAGTGTTACACGCCCACAAAAGTGTCGCATTGGCTGCTGAAGGTTGGGTATAATTACTTTATGCTCATAGCTAAACAAATATTTCATTTATAATTTATTTGTTGATGAAATTTTAATATTTTTTGTTGTTGCTGTGACGTAAAATTTATGCTTTTGAATTTGCAAATATGTAAAAAATAAAAATCAATTAAATAAAATAGAATCGCATAATGTTCTGACACAGATGTCATTTTCTGTGGAGCACCATGGCGTATGAGTATCAGATTTTACTGGAGAAAATTTCGATTACAAATTGAAATCCCAGCTTTGATTTTGCAATTTACTAAATATAAAATATTTTTCAATTTAAAAAAAGAATTTTCGAAATCATTAGCTGCAAAATTATGAATTCATAAGGTCATCAAATGTCATGCCAATGTGTCTTATAAAAAAAAATAATTAAAAAAGTTAGTTCGAATTCAATTTGCTTCTATAAATTATGGTTTTAGATATTTTTCTATTTTCCATAAGCGAATAAAAAAATTACGAATAGTTTTAAAAAGTTTGAAACAAAAAGTATATTTTTTTAAATTTTTTAAAATATTTTGAATCGAATCGCTTTTAATTATTTTACATTACCAAATAAGGTTTTTAAGTTTGCAGAAATATTTACAAAAATTAGAAAATAAAAATGTCTCAAAGCTTTTTTGAGCTTTTAAAATTTGACTGTGAATTCTTGAAATATAGTATGT
>NW_017534407.1:3503378-3514525 GCF_001853355.1 Bactrocera latifrons
AAAAAAAAATAATAATTTGAACAAATATTTTGAAATTTGTATAATAAATTATTAACGCTAACTTAAAATATATATATGTATATTAGGTTTTCAACAAAGTATTGCGGTATTTTCGCTAGTTGGCGGCATCGGGCCATGCTATACCTTTTGGAAAGCTCATTTCACGCGCTAACACGTGTTTAATTGATTGTCGTTTCTTTTAAATCGTTCGTGAGTTAAAGCGTCGCAAACATGGAGCAAAATAAAGAGAAAATATGGCAAGTCTTACAGTACTACTACGATAAAGGCAAAAATGCATCTCAAGTCGCCAATAAAATTTGTGCAGTTTCTATTTCCACCACACAACGATGGTTTCAATGTTTTCCTTCTGGTGTAGAGGTGGTCGAAGATGCGCCACACTCCTTAAGGCCTGTCGTCGAAAGTTGTGATAAAATAGCTGAATTGGTCGAAAGAGACCGGCATAGTAGCAGCCGTAGCATCGGTCAAGAAAATTTTATGAACATTTGAAAATTCAATAAAAATACGGCAAAAATACCGCAAGACTTTTTTGACAACCTAATATATAGTATATAAATATAAAAATATATATATCCAATACGATTTGATTATCAACAACAAAGCTAGGTTTCACCCAAATAAAATTTTTCAAATTCATTGTAATCATATGAATGTCTAAGATATCACACACGCCTACTGTCAGTCGCTTTGTTCTTCTACCATCATAACCGTAACAGAAACGGAAGAGTAAAAGGAAAAAGGCAACAAAAACGGACACCCAACAAGGTAAGCGCCAACAATAGCAACAAAACAACTGCAAGGTAGCGCAAACAGCAACAAAAAGTCAATTATTATTATTTCATATTCAAGGCCAGTCTACTGCACAACGACCCATAACAGCAGCAGCAGTAACAACAACAACTACAATAACAATCGCACGTAACAGCGATAATAATAATAAACAACACTTCACTGCACATGACTTTGCAATCACAAAAATAACACACAACTGCATTTAGATGCACATATGGACATATATGGGGGGTATACATGTGTTTACATATCTACAAGCACATGGATATATATTTAATTGGTGATACTTGAGGTTTTGTATAGGTACACAATAATATATGTAATTGTTGTAATAATAATTTTAGTAAATATTTAAGTTTTTATAAAACTTTTTTAAATGCCACAAATTTTGGTTTTCGTTCGTGGTATTTCTAAATTCTAGTTCCTAAAGCTTTTATGACATACATGTCTGTATCATTGATGTTGTTCGAGATGACCAAGCTTATTTAATTTTATGTTTTGAAGTTACTCGAAGTGAAGCAGAAACTTAAAAGTGTTAAGCCGGGTGATGGAGGCGTTCTTTTATCACAGAAATTTATTCTGAGATTTCGCAAATATCTGTTGAGAGCTCATAGTTACTCGAAAAGTTTTCAGTACCCCGTCAGCCAGTTCTAAGTCTCCCGTTGGATAGGGTTAGGACCTATAGCTCATACCCAGGACGGGGATTACAATGCATTGAACCAACCACAAATCTGGTTCGACGCTTTCTTTCTATTTCCTCTACATCTTCGAGATGGTTGAAGGTGTGAGATCTTCAACAATTATTGCAACTGATATCAAATTTAGCCATTTAAGAACTGTTAATGCGATTATTATGAATACACTTTAGATCAAAATAGCTGCTAGTTGTACTAGAAGGCTTCATTTGTCAGTTGGAACTGATAACGATCGTTAGTCTTACGTAGAAGAACGCTAAACTATGACAAGTGACCAAGAACGAGAGTCTGGATATGAATTATATTATTTAGGATATACACTCAGTGTCTTGGCATTGATCAACCATGTACTTAAAATCTCACATCATTAAGTACAAATTTATTTTACTGTCCACTTATGTGTATTTTCCTCATCGCCTCCTCATCGTTACTTTCAAAGTTGCTTTTTATTTAATTGCTTTCGAAGTCCGCTCGTGCCGGCGAATGAACTTTTAGTCAGCAAATGACAGCGAAAAAATAAATGATCTAAAGCTTTTCAAAATTTCATTGCATATAAATCGCGTTGTTCGAAATTCCATTCCAACAACTGCAAGCGTCTTCTTAACATTGTCTCGCGTAATTAATCAATTTCAATCGGTTGGCTTAGAACAGCTGTTATTTCGATAATCTGACGCGTACAAGGCAACAAAATATTATATGAAACTGCATGTAAGGAAATATTATTGCTTGAAAAAGGCAACGCTGAATAATGCAGATTTAGCACTTCGTTGCGCTAAGTACTTTTTGGCGCAAAGCCAATGAAATGAAATCATCGCTCAGTCCAAGTAAGGATGTGAGTAATGCAGGAATTATTTTTCAATAAATAAATTGTTGCTTGAGTTCACATATTTATTTATATTGCTCAATAACCACTACATTGCAGTATTAGCTTTAATACAAAAATTTATTCTTAAAAAACTAATTTCTTGAGTAATCTTTATGAAATGCAATTTGTGTTGATGTCTTAATATATTAAAACTAAAAATTCAAATTTGAATTTAAAATTAAATAACTTTAACTAACTTTGTTTTTTTTCTGTTTTTTTTTTTTCTTTGAATGTTATACGTACTTTTTCCATAATATTTCCTTAAGCCTGCACTCACATCAAATGCCTTCACAAGTTTTTGTTGTATTTTATCACAGCTTAGTCGTTTCACAAGTTCATATGGCCGTGCACATAATTTCTTATTCATTAATTTTCACTTCGTCGCTTTGTTACATCACTGCTTTTTTGCTTATGTCCAACTTTATGCTGCCATTCTAACCTTATCGCTGCTAATACATTAATTCTTTTCATGTATTCGCACATTTTACGCATTCCGAGGCTTTTAGAACATTATTATCATGCTGCTTTTAACACAGTGAACCAAAAAATGAAGACAACTGCATATTATACCAACTTTTTTATTACAAAGTTCCTGTAAACTTTTCAGTTGACTCGAATAGGAAAATGGCATAAAAAAGCTTTCAACAAGTTCTTGAAAATATTTAAGGCGATTCGAACAAGCAAAATAAAATAAGTTTTCACGAAGTTCTTGTGTATTTTTCTGTTGAATCGAATAATTATAATTGGCATATGATAAGCTCACTAGCCTCTTTAAGTAGAAAGTGAATTTGCAATGAAGAAAATATAGAATAATTGTCTTCAAGTATGCAACCATTTCTAGGATCTCAAAACAAATGGGAAACTGGTATAAATTTCATAGATTGGCATAATAAAATGCAGACATTACAACAAGTTGTTTTACCGCTTAATAAAGTTTCAAAATACTTTTGGATAATGAACTAAGCAAAAAATCTTTGTCGTATCTTTAAATGTCTTAAAATTACTGATAGTACAGCAAAATTGAGATATAATCAAGAGATTAGTGGCTTATCGAATACATCACCTTAACGATAAAACCATATATCGTCGTCTCAAAGGCAAAATTACGTAACATCACTTTTCATAAGTATACTGGCGAAGAAAAAACGATGTAATAGAAACCATTCATATTGACTTTTTTTTCAGAAATGGTTATATATTGGGTATGTCTGACAGCTGAAGCTGAAAACTTTATTCTACCTATATCCTCTACATCATGTAGTGAATCGTAGCTCAATTTGCGTTATAGGATATGTACCAAAAATTCTGCTTATAGCTTGAACATCTAGTATAGCTTGTTCGATTGGCTACTCATCAACGCTTTCGCATCTCAGTTAGCTGTTATAAGTGTAAGAAACACATTTTATATATAATATTAATATATTAAGTAAAACATTTTATACAAAAATATTTAATTTGCCACTTGTTTAAAGATTACGCCATGATTTATGCTTTTTTCAGCTCTTTCGCATACAAAATTTTAATTTTCATTAAAGTACCCAACAATTTGGTTTGTTGGTATGTCTTACGGCATAAGAGTACAGTTAAATATGTAGACAATTTCACAGCGTCGTTATTAGGTTGGTTTAGCAGCATGTCATTTGCAATGCACACATTTTTTGGTACTTTACTAATTTGATAAATAGGCAGATTATGTAGGCGCTTTAAGGCTTGATAACATGCGAGAGTGCGTAAGTAAGCTTAATGGCTCTTTGTATTAAAAAAAAAAAAAAAAATTCATTTGATATGAAGAAATGATAATATATAGCTGTTGCGATATAGAAGACTTGCTTAATAGACAGAAATCAGAATGTGTTTTATAGTGCGTTGGCGTGTTTTGAGCTTGAAAACATTTACTGATTGAAACACCAATGTAATAGGCTTTCTTAGTTACTTAATGTTTTTCCTTTATATCTATATTTATTAGGATAGTTGGAAAGATGAGCAAATAATAATCTTTTTATCAAACTCTTATTCCTTAGTGTGATCTTTTTAAGTTGATGGATCCAGCCATTTCGCAGAAAATTTGCTGGTCGGCTCTGTAAAGAGCCTTTCGAGAGAAACACGTTTAATATTTTGGGAGCCGATTACACTCAATTGAAAATATCTCGCAAATACGCTTATATAACCGAAACTTTTTGCTGGATCAACTTAAAATTTTCTGAGAATATTTTCAAATATATTTACTTTTGATATATATATGTATGTATGTATAAGAAAACAATTGATCTTTTCAAATTAGTAAATGGAACCCTTAAACAAATTGCTTTGAAAAGCATTATGGAGATTAAAGTAAATATTTATGGAATTAAATTTCTTTAAAAATATCACTTTAACTTCAATTTTACTTGTAGAGTTTAAAAGGCTGTGTTATATTAATTGCGCCAACTAGCGAAAATACCGCAAGACTTTTTTGACAACCTATTATAAACGTATTTAGTTTTGTACTATACGACCATGTAGTATTATTTTAATTTTAATCAAAAATTATAATTTTATCAAAAAACTGGTTCTGGAAGCTCTATTCGAAATAAAAAAATAAGTATGCAATTTTTTAATTCATTCAGTTCTAGTGTAGTAAAGCGCATTTTGAGCTAACTTCAAAATATGGTTTATTTGTGAGAACAATTTTTCAAAATTGTTTGAAAATTATTTTTTTCAAAATCATTTTTTAAAATTTATTTTTTTCAAAATCATTTTTTAAAATTTATTTTATTTTTGAAAACTTTTTAAATTTTTTTTCCATAATTATTTTTTTTTAACTATTTTTTAACTTTATTTCTTTTTTGGATTTGATTATTTTTTCAAAGTTAAGTGTTTCACAAAATTATTTTTAGTTTTCTCATTTTGAAAACTATTTTTGATTTTTTTTTTTCAAAACTATCTTTCAACATTATTTTTATATTTTTTGCCACATAAAAGTGCGTTGAAATTTTGAGTTGAATTTTTATTGTCCAACAACAACAAGAAACAATAATAATTTGTTATTAATTCAATCGGACTTCCAAACATTTTTATTACCACAATAGTTTATATTATGTGAAATGCATATAAATTCATCCTACATTACAATTTCGTTATTATCTCGCAATCAGCAGCGCTGCGGCGTTGCTGTTACAAATATTGAGAGTTTGCGTTGCGCAAACGTCCTTTCGAATTTTAACATATTAGATAATCAACAGTCATCCCTGCCTACACAAGTACCGCTATGCAATCATGTAAACATTAACAGACCCACCAATACATACACACTGAGTTACAGTGCAGCCACTGTGCTCATTTAACAAGAGTACTGTTATATATACATTTTGTTAAGTATTAATTTAACCGCATACCCTCCTTTTTGCTCTTAGTTATATATATATTTATTTATTTTTTTTTTTTGTTTTGTTGTAATCATAGACACATTACAGTTGAAATTTTCTGTAGCGCATTTTTCGGCAACCAAACGCTTATGTAATTGAGCAATGCACAGCGCAAACACAATGGTGCACAGTGTTGTAGCAACAACTACGACGATTAGCAACGACGACAGCATGCAGAGCGCGCCCAAGTAACAGTTTCAACAACGTGGTCGTGGTCGCTTACGCATTTCGGCTGTAACGCACGTAAACCTCACAGAAACCGGCTTTTGCGCAATATTGTTGTTGCTACTGTTGTTAGTTTCATTTGTTATTGTTGGTTATCTTCGCTGTTGCCTTTGGCCATGCTGCCAAATTGTCTTGTGGCTGCTCTTCGGCGTGTGTTTTATCGTTTTTCTTTTGGTTATTCTTCTTGTGTGCTGCTAAACACTCTTTGCGCTTGGGCCACCGCTCGCTTAGCGTCCAACTCTTTTGCCTCATTGATAAATTGGCCATCAGCAAATGTTTTGCCAAAAGCTGCTGGGCCAGCCAAGCAGTCCGCCAGCTGTAACGCTGCTCTTTGCTCATCGCTTTGGCCAACTCTTTGCTCTGCTTTTGGCACAATCACTCTTTCTTACCTGTCTGCTGAGATATCTTCGGCGTTTTTGCGACATTTCTGTTTTCAATTTTTTGGCTTTAATTTTGTTTTTGTTTTTTGTTTTCATTTTCATTTTCTTTATTTTGCATTTTGTTTCTTGTCTTGCGCTCTCAATTTCCTCGGTGTGTTGGTGTTGTGCCATTGTTGCGTGGCCCGCGCTTATAGAAAAGTATGTCAAAGTCAAATGCTGACGATGACGATGCCGAAACGGTGATGACGACGCGCGGCCGATTCGCTGCTGCCACCGCCACTGCTGCTGCCGCTTAGCTGCGCTGCCACATTAACACGTCGTCGCTGTGCTAAGTGGAGCTCACGTTTATGCAGTCAGATAGAGCGTCTCTACATGTGGTATTGCATAAGCGCCGACTGTCGCAATAACAACAAGAAAAATACAGCCAAAATACTACCTGATCTGGCATTCGTCTCCAGCTTCGTCAGCGACTACGAGCCAACTCGCTGAAGTGCTTTGCGCCAACAGCTGTGGATTAGACCTGTTTGTCGGCGTTACCCGCTTAGTAACTGCACTTTTGCAGCTCAGCTGTGTCTGTGGCTTAAGCCGCTGCGTCTTTTGCTCAAGCGGCTGTCGCTCTTTGTAGCCTATTACATTTTAATAGATACTTCATGGTTGTTGTTGTTATTTTTCTCAAATTTGGTTTGTGTGTTGGCGCATCGTTTGGCTTTTGGCTTCAATTGTTTGAATGTGCGGCTCTAACAGCAACAACAACATAGCTCGAAAATTAGCTAAATATAGCTTCGTCTTTAGCTTGCCGCCGTCGCGTTGTTTAATCATCGCAGTTGTTTTTATTGTTGTTTTAACATTTTTTATTTGCTCGCAGTTGGTTTTTGTTTTTGTTGTTTTTATTTGCTCTGTGTACATTTTCGTAAGCAATTGGCTTCATTTACTGCTCTATAGCCGGCATTTGTGGTTACATATTTATCGCGTCTTTGCTGTTATTGTTGTAGTGTTACATTTTTTATTGTTTCTCCGTTTTATTTTTTTTTTTTAATTTTTTCTGAATTTTAATATCAAATTAAATCGTGATTTGTAAATGCCCCTTCGTTTTTTATGTTTTTGTAATTTTTTATTTTTATTTTTTTTTTTCTTCCTCCTCTTGCCGCTTTACCGCAATTATTTTGCAACGCTTTTTAGCATTTTTCTCCCAAACGCCGCAAATTCGATTTCGATTTCCTTTATTTAAAGCGGTGCCTTCGCAATCGTTTGCCTCAAGTGTTGTTGTTGCTGGCTGCAATTTTGTGTTGTAACAATTTTGATTGTGTACTACTCGGCGGTTACTTAATCAAATATGGACAGACCCGAAAACCAATCCCAATTTCAAACCTAAATGTAGACAAGGCTAGTTGGCTGAGCGAAGCCAAGCGGTGTATGAGAAGAGACGAATTGAGTCCAAGGGAAGCGAGGCGAGGCGCGTCGTGCTGAGACGAGACTTGTAAGCTTTGCGATTGTGCAAATCGTCGTGTTGTGGCCGAACATTTATATTGGTTTAACGGTTGTAGCATCGTTATGTTAAGGCTAAATTTTGTGAGCTTATTAGATTGTCAGTCAATGTTGTTATGGTTGTTGTTGGTAAATATATAGATAAACTCCGTTGTGGAGGTGGAGTTGCAATTAGAGCTGGATTTTCGGTTGTTTGGGTGCTTTTGTGGGCGAAAGGATCTTTTGATTGCGGTGTGTTGTTGCGGAGCTGGGGCAATAATTTGCATGTACTCGTACTTGGTGGGTATGTTAAATTGTGTAAACACTTGTGTAAGCATGAGATTAATCCCTTGTTAGGGTAAGTAATAGCCGCAGCAGGCGAGTATGCGCTTTTCTGAGTATTTGCGGCAAATAAAAGTGAAATGCATGCATGCATTTTAGCGTGTGGCGGAGTTACGTGGGCGCTTATGTAATAAATAAGTGATCGAGGTTTACACGGAATACAACAATAAAGTTGTTATGCAAATTCTTGTAAATCGAAAACGTGAAATTTCTTATGCAAATTGGAAAATAATTAAACAGTATCGCAGATTTTCAGAGTAATTTGTTGGTATTAAGTAACTCTGCTTGAAAGAGAATTCAATAGAGGGAGATGAAATTTATTTTCGAGTGAAAGATCTTTACAAGTTAAAGCTCTTTTCAAACTAAAGCTTTCATGGAAGAGTCTATTTAAACGGCATTTTACTACGTTAGGTGAGAGCTATCTTTAATGAAGGCTCTTTTCAAGCGAAAGCTTTTGTAAAATTATCAGTTTAAAGCTGGTTTGAATAGAAAGCTTTCAAAAAATGAGTTATCTTAAACGAGATTTTACTACGGAAGGTAAAAGATATCCTTAGTAAAAGCTCTTTTCATGTGAAAGCTTTTGTAAAATAGTTAGCTTAAAAAGGAGTTCACCACGGGAAAAGCAAAGCTACATCAATGAAAGTTATTTTCAAGCAAAAGCTTTTTTAAAATAGTTGCCATGAGAGGAGTTCATTAAACGAAGACGAAAGCTACCGTTAATTAAAGCTATTTTAAAGCGAAATCTTTTCTATATTATTTAGTTTAATAGAAGCTTTTTAAAGAAAAGTTAAAGTAATCTTTAAGTGAAAGCAATTCTTAAATGAAAGCTTTCGTAATACAATTCTTTTTCAAAGAACTGGTGTTTGTTTTAAAAGTAATTCAATAGAAGAAAGTGCATCCTATCTTCAAGTAGAAGTTGTTTTCAAGCAAAAACTTTCATAAAAGGCTCAGTTTTAATGAGCTTTTACGGCGGTTGGTGAAAGCTTTCAAAGAAACAAAAGCTGAGAAGGAAATTCACTAAAGAAAGGTGAATGTTATAAAAGAGTAAAGAGCCTGGATTCTAACTTATGGCTGAATATAAATTAAATTACTGCCATACAAACTGTTCGATGAAAATCAAGTTTTTGTATGGAAAAATTAATTAACTGTGTGTGTAATTAACTGTTATTTATTACGCATTAGACTCGAGGTATTAAATAATTCTCGTAAATAAAACGCAATCATTACACACCAGTTACACACCCATACATACATACATGCATGCATTATGTTATAGATTACGTGCTCGATTGCAACGCAGCAACCGCTGTAACGGTAGTTTAGACCGCACATACTCACGAAGCTGTCAAACGAGCAAACAACTCACCCTGTAGGTGACAACTCACTGTATCGCCGCTAAGCAAAGGCAAACACACACACACGCATATATAATCTTAGTAACAGCGGTATTCTGTTATGTCATATCTATTTAATATTAGCATGTTTCTAGTCGTATGTCCGACCTACGTATGTAAATATCTCGTAATAATTGTGTAACTCTGATTGCAATGGCAAGCCAAGTAGGCAGCTGCTATTTGTTGTTGCTGTGTACACACAGATAAGTATTGTGTCATAACAACAATAATAATAAATAGTTAAGTGTCGAGCGTTGTGCTAATAGCAAACGTTAAGAATTACGTTACGTTACGTTATGTCAGTTGTATTACTATATACATAGGTATTATTATTACGAAGTGTTAGTGAGTATTTTTTATGGGGGCTGGTAGTCGGAAGTGCATAACTTAATAGTAAGGTTTTGCTATAAATATATGTATATATTTGTACATACATACACATATGTGTTTATAAGTATGTATTCACGTTTATTAGTAATGTTACTAGCCTTTCCGCCTAGAATTCGCCACGCTGCTAGTAAATACTAACTCATATTATTATTAGGTAAGTTTCGTTATAACAAAGTGATTGCGCAATATTATTGCATTTTACATTCTATTTGCAATATTGCCTTTTTCATGACTATTGACGTACTCGTGAACTGTGAAACGAAGCGTTGCGAACTATTCAATTTTCATTCACACAAAAACTTGCATGATAGTTTTTAAAATTGCACGCCATTACGAATATGTGCAAGTTTCATAACGGTGTAATGTTAGAACTTAAAGATAAGAGTGTCTAGCAAAGGGAAATCAACATCTCACAATTTTTTATATTTACATACATATATGTAATATCTGGTGCATATAAGTTATTCAGTGAAAAAATTCTACAGGAAACTTGAGTATAAACTGCCGCGAGCTGTGTTGACTCACTAAGTTAGATCGTACAAGCATATAAATACCTGTCTCTTATACACATCTAGATGTGTATAAGAGACAGCAATATTGGTTTGAAATTTATAAAAATATTTTTAAAATTTGAAAAAAATACTTTCCATAATTTTTTGTGTTTCGAGCTTTTAACTATTTTCTTTTATTAAATAAAATATTTAGATTTTCAGAAATACTAACAAAATTAAAAAAAAAATATTGGAAAAATATTTATTCCTAAACTATTTTGTGTGAAAAAAATATTGTTTCGAAGCTTTCAATTATTTTCTTCTACTAGAAATAGCTTATAAATTTCTAAAAGTATTGAAATACAAAAAATGTTATAAATAATTATTATGTAATGTTACTAAAATTCGATTTTTTTTCGAAAATATTATATCAGAAAATAGGGGAATTTTACCAAAACTGTTAATTTTTTTATTTTAAATGTGGATTTTCCAAATTTTCCCAAATATTTCAAAAAATAAAAAATATTTACATTCTTTTTTTTTTGGCGCTAAAATAATAAAAAACAAATTGAATCGAAGCCGCTAAGTTAAACGCGTTTCGCTTCTGTTAAATATGGTTTTTGAATTTCGAAAATAATTCAAAAAATTAAAATTAACTCATATTTTTTTGTGTTTGATAAATTTGCC
>NW_017534407.1:3515445-3518373 GCF_001853355.1 Bactrocera latifrons
CTACTCAAATTTACAGTTATCATAAAGGATAACTGTTGTCTTTTTATAGATAAGAGAGACAGTATTATGAAGGGTAAATCAAAGCAAAAAACAATACATTCTGATTTTTTATCTTTATGTTTGGAGGACATTTATGTTAGAAAAACTCTTGTCCGATTATGCGATGGAGCCACTGTATATAAATAATAACAGTAATGTAAACACTTTAAATGAGTAACTTGGCTGCAGCGAACTAGTTACAAACTAGTTACATTTGCAACTGGTTCATATATTAGATACAAATTCTGAAACAACAATTTTTTTCGAACTGACATCTTATAACTTATAAGTAATTTGCCTACAGTGAACTAGTTACAAACTAGTTACTTTTGCAACTAGTTAAGAATCTAGGTACGAATTCTTAGTGACATAATTTTTCTTGCAAATATGAAAATAAATAAAAATTGGAAAAATGTTCGTTTTGCATTATGCTAGAGTAAAGAAAAACCTGGTTTCAAAATCACTAATTTGGATTTAAAAATATCAAGGTATAAAAATTTTATTCACAAAATAAATTATAAATACATGAAGTCATGATTGTTAATTTTTGATCTTTTTGAACTTTTTCATTTATTAATACTGAACTTAAGGAAAGGTCGACAGCAAAATATATATATATAGCAACACCCATTTAAAATATTTCGAAAACAACGGCTGGATAGTTTTGCCTCACCCGCTTTATAGTACAGACCTTTGCCCTTTCTGGCAACTGTTCGTATCGGTTAATGTACAAGTATGTAAAACGTTTTCGCTTGTATACAGCTCACGACAGAACAGAATTTAATGAATTTACTTGATTTCTTGGTCGCTAAGCCGGCGAATTCATGTGGGATGGAAGTAATAAATTGCCAGAAAGAAGGGAAATAGTATAGCTTCAGATGGATAATACTTTGAATAATATTATTTGCCCTTACCTGTTTATTCTTTTTGTTCAATTTTGAAAAAAAAAAAAAATATTATAGCTTAAGCAGTTTTGATTTTGATTTCATTCCGTCACGCTGATCCTTTTCATAAATTTATATATATTTTATAGGGAATACGACATTTCTTCTGGGTGTTACGAACTTTGTGGCCTTTTCAGGGTATATAATTTATTTGACTTATGCAATCACACTTCGCTTACAAATATATTAATAAAATTCTCATTAAATTTATAAACACTTGGGTGTCATATTTCTGGTTACCTCTTATTACTTATGCGCATATGTACATTATCTACTATTTATTATTTCACTATAATATTCTTGCTTAGAACACCCATCGCATCATCAAAACAATAATTACATAATTATACCCACACACACGGCACACACATGCACGAAAAGTTATTGCATAAGTTCTGCACACATAATGTCCTCATATTACAAACGCAGTAATTATGAAACTCAATTCCAGCTGCATAATCATATTCTTGATCGCCATTGACGTAATTGAAATGCCAACAGTTAAATATGCATTTGCATGCCTTTTGGATATGTATATGCATTATGTCTGTATGTAACTGCACCGTTATGTCCCTGTGCACACAAGTACTCAACTTGATTACGACGATTGCCGCTTAGCATTGCATAAATTTCCAACAAAAATTGCTTATTGTTCATTTACAAATGTATATGTGTATGTGTGTGTGTGTGATTATTCATATTTCACTCGCATTTCGGTATTCGGTGTTGTTGCTGTTGTGTGGTGTGTGGTGTGTGGGTTTGTGTGAGCACACCCAGCAGGCATTACTCAATTTTCAGTTGCATTTCAATCTGACTGGGCTTTTTATGGGTGAGCCACAAAATCCAAAAACAACAAAAATCCAAAAACAACAACATTGAACGACAAAAACAAAACGTAATACAGCAACAAACATTACAACAACAAAAACAACTATTACAGAAACAACAGTAAGAAAAACCAAAAAATAAAAAAATTGAAAATAGATAAAATATTTAAAGTAAAATCAGTTGCAATAGCAGTCAAACATTGCACGAAATCGCAAAAATTGCAGACAAACAATGAGACCACTTCGCTCACTGGCTGACTAAATGACTAACTCAGCGACTGAGTGACTGAGTGAGTGCTTGACGAAATGCCTGACTGACTCGCCGCCTGAGTTGGCCGGCTGAATTGCTTGAAGCATGCTTTAAGCTCACATTGCGACATTTTTACTGCCGCAGACAGAAAATGAGGACAAACACACACACACACACACAGAAACTTATCACTGGCACAAACAGCAACAGCAAAAGCAGCAGCTGTTTGCTTTCATGCAACAGTTGCACACTGCGTGCAATCGTATGTAAGTAATACCGTTACATGCGTCGTTGCTGCAACAATAAATGCTCTGCCGCAACAGCTAATATAACTGTGGCGCGCTGTTGTCTGTTGCTGCCATCGCTATTGCATTTTGTTGTGGTTATGGTTGTTGTTGCAACGGCGCTTCGTCGTCGTCATCAGCGCTGTTGCAATCGTCTTGCAGTGTTGGTGTGCAACGCCAGTTGTGGCACGTTGTGCAGCTGTTGCATTTAAGCCGCTGTTGAAAGCAGTTTTGCGCCAATACGCGCAGCGTCAGCTTAACTTCGCTTGTGGTTGCTGTCTTGGGTTATGAAATGGGCCAGTGCTCAGCCAAAAGTGGAATATCAAAGCGAATTGCGGCAAAATGGCAAAACGAGAACATTGCGAAAAGCGCCTGCTTGCCGTTACTTGATTAAGTGTTTCAAAATCTAGTACACTCGTATGTTTGTGTGTGAATATGACGTACCATATTTATGGGTGTAGCTACGGCCTCGATAGAGTACAGTGGCTGGAAATAAATATAATTTTCTTAAATTTTTAACATTTTCTAATATTAGGTTGTCAAAAAAGTCTTGCGGTATTTGCGCTAGTTGGCGCTGAGAGCGC